>NC_083716.1:17038333-17377500 GCF_028564815.1 Eubalaena glacialis
TATTACATGTCAAGTATTGGACCATAACTTTATATACATTATTTCATTTGATTACCACAACAGCCCTGTGAACTAGGTCCTCTATTATCTCCGTTTTATGAAGGAGGGAACCAAGGTTCAGTGAGGTTAAGTATCTTGTCCAAGGTCACACAGCTAGGAAGTGGTGGAGCTGAGGTTCAAATCCAGGTCTGTCTGACCTTCAAGCCCAAGTGACTTTATTTCGCATTAGGAAATGGAGTCTCCTAATAAAGAAATCGTTCCTCTGACCTCTCTTCTGATTGCTGGGGTATTTCAGTTAAATATACACTTTCTTTCTTAGCAACGGGGACATTTGGGGTCCTGTGCATGAGACCTACTGTTCCCTATTACCAAAGAACACTTTTTTCCTACTCATTTTAGGTGATATTGTGAAAAGAACACTTGACCCAGATACGCAGAATCTTTTGGAATAACCGGATTGCCGCAAAAGCCTCTTAATTAAGCTGTGACCTTCACCCAGTTTATCTTTTTCCTGAATGCATGTTCTCTTTTTCTACCCAAACTGCTTTGAGTAAAAACGAGGCTGGACTTATAAAGCATTAACCTTTTTCTCTCTTCCTTTCTAATATCTGCCACTCCAGCTCTGGTTCCCATCTCCCATTTCCAGCTGCCCACAGGAAATTGCCACTGGTGGTCCCGAAGGCACCTGCAACTCCACTCCCCCCCAAACAAAGCACATCCTCTCCTCTGTGCCCACCCCTTCTTCTTGTTGGAGGTGCCATTGTTCTCCCAGCCTGCAGAGTTCAAGGTCAGAGAAGCAGCTTTGATGGCACTATCTCCTTCATTTCTGAAGTGCCAGGAGTCACCAAGCCCACAAAAGTTGCCTTCCCAGCATCCCAGGCATTTGTCTCCATCAGCACCTTGTCCTGAGTTCCAACCCTCCTCACCTCTCCTCAGGACTCAGGCCATTTTACAATCTGCCTGGCACAAGCTGCCAGAGATGTCTTGCCTCCAAAGGACCATGATCACATACCCCTGCCCAACAACCTTCAGAGATTCCCTTTGCCAGCAGCTGCAATCAGCCCAGAATCCCAGGGCTCCAGAAAGCAGCCTCTCTCTACTCCCTTTTCCTATCAGTTCTGTCTTCTCACTCATAATTTAGCTTACTTTACTTCCTCTGGCTGAGATGCCCTCCCCCTCCCCCTATACACCTTTAACTACCCATGTGTCAAGACCTGGAAAGGTAAACTAGACTGTTCACCATTTTCTCACTCTGCTTAATTGTTTTAACTGCCTGGAGCTCTGTAATGAGAACTCTGATATCATATACTTGGTCGATGAGAGAGAGAAAGAGAGAGAGAGAGAGCTATGATTTATTAGTGATGTCTGCCATGGGTGTGGAAGGAGAGATGATTGATTAGTGATGTCTGCCATGGGAAAGGAGGGAGAAATTGAAACCAGTGGACTCTGGCTAGAGTCAACTGATAGCCTGACTCTTCCATGCAGCCTTGAGACAAGGTAGCCCTAAGGGTCATCTTGCCACTGATGCACTATCGTATTAGTAAACATCTTATTACAATGGGCTCTGAGAATTTAAAAAACTAAGGAGATCTGCCTCTGAGAAGGCCATGATTAGGAGTATATTTATCCCACTCTTTATTACATCCCACCCTGTTCTCTATCTGTACTTGACAATTAAAAATCTTACTTATAACCATAATGGCTAACACTTATGGGAATTGCTCTGTGCCGAGAACCATGCTGAGGTCTTGACATACTTCATCTCATTTAATCATCATGACTCTGTGAAGGAGGAACTCTTACTAGGCTCATTTTGCAGACGAGGAAACTTCCAAAGTGGTGAAGCAACTTGTTCAAGGTCACCTAGGCAGTAAGTGGTGGGACCAGGATATACACCCAGGGCTGTCTGATTCCGAAACTTGGCTGTTAGGTTGACAGGTATTTTTACGATTCTTTTCTAGTGTACAGTGTCCTATAGTGTCACCCTGAACTACTTACTTTTGGTGAATGTAGACTGGCAAAGACTGCCAGGTCTTTGAGGGCAGAAATCTGCCACACACTTTGTCATTTCCTTCCCTTCCACAACCAAGTACCCAACACAGTGCTAGGCCAGAGCTGATGGACCCTTGGAGTCTCTGATGCTCGTTTTAAGGCTCATTAGTTATCTATATACTTACAGGGTATGTGGGACTGGATCAAAATGACTCAGGGATCTGAAAAGCACTGTGTTCCATGAAACAGAAATATCTCCCTCTCTGTGGCCACAATGAAATCTGCTTTTTCACGTGACAGCAACATTTTTGGCCACAAGAGGGCAGTAAAGACAAGGCTACCAGGACCGAATTACACCAGACTCCCTCCAAGCCTCAGAAGCAAGTGGAGACCTCGGTGGCAATCACTGTTTCTTTTATTACGGCCACTGTCATAAATCTTCAGATGAAATGTACCACAACAGGCTGATGTGAAGGTCTAACTTATGACGTCCCCGCAATTTCCATCATAAACTAAGCTAAATGGGCTTGTATCCATGAATGTATTTGTTCCACTTGGATTTATTGAGCACCTACTGTGCTGCTATTGAGGATGACAGAGAAGTAAACTGACAGCTCTCCTACAGGTTTCTAAAAGGCATCCGCAGCCTCGGAGGAGGCACTCGCCATGTTCCTGGAAAGGTCTGGTATGGCATCTCAGAGGAGGTGACATTTGAGTTGGGTCCTGGAGGAGGTCTAGGAATTCCCCAGAAAGAGAAGGCTGGGGAGAGGGCATCTCAGGCAAAGGGGACAGGAGAATGGGAGCTGCACAAGTCGCTGACCTGGAAGTGGATTTTTTGCTGCTTGCCAGGGGCTGGAATTTGATGGCTATCTTTCAGATTCTTGAAATTCTCCTGTCATTTTTGGTCGGGTTTGTAAACACCCACAGGAGCAGAGCTATAAGCTCTGGCTAAAGGGTACCAGTGGGAACCATCTTTTCTAGAAAGTTCCTGTGGTTATATTCCTCCTGAGCAGATTTGTGGGAGTTCCCAGCAAAGGCATCACGATCTTCCTCGGGAACAAGCCCAAAGGGACAAGGTGGGAACCCCTTGGGGCACTCCCACCCGCCCCTCTGCACCTGGCTGGAGACGGCTGAGGGCCTAATTCTCAACTCTGGAAAACAGGCCGCAGTCCCAGTCCCTGGGCAGCTGGATTTCCAGCCCTGCTCTTTCTCCCTGAGCTCTTTTTCCAAAACGGTCCTTCCCCCCTTTTCTCCTGCTTTAGGCCAGATTCTGTGGCAAACAACAGCTGCCCTGGCAGTTGATCTGAGCCTCTGGGTATAAGGCAGGGTAGGAGGTCATGACGCCTTTGAGGTCAGCCCTGAGCTCAAATCTAGGTCATGTCCACACCTTGGCTGTGTGAGCTTGGACTTGACACTTAGCCTCTCTGGGCCTCCATTTCTTCATCTGGGAAATGGGCATCATAGCCCTTTCCTCCCACAGTCCTTTCCTCACTTGTGGTGAGCAGTTGCAGAGGTAAATGTGAACTGGGGTCCCAAATAAGGGCCTGGGCTGTGGACCCCAAGACGCGTGAGCATCTTGGGGGCAGTGACTGGGCATGTCAGGGTGTCAGGAGTACCTGAGCAAGAGCCATAGCTTAATCTGCCCAGGGAGCCCCCTAGGGCAAGTTGGATGCCCTCCCTCCCCCAGCAGAGGGAACTCCAGTGAGGAAACGACACCCAGAAACTGTTGGGAGAGGCCATTACTGTTGTCTCCCCCAGTGCTGACCCTTAACCCGAGGAAGCTGGGAGCTGAAAGGGGCTGAAATGGATGCAGGAGGGATGCAATGGGGGAGCTGACCCCGGGGGTGTTGGGGGGAGAGTCATGGCCCCCTCATCCCAGAGCTGCTCCTTCTCAGGGGAGCCCAAGAGAGGGCAGGGCTGGGTGGGAGCAGGGATCATGTCAATCACAGTGTCAGAGCTGCACCCGTGGCCAGAAAGGGGGACCTCAACCCTGCAACTAGGGAGCCAAGAGGACAGGGGTGGCAGGGCCTGGGGAGAATGTAGAAGATGTGAGGCACTGGAGAGAAAGGTCCTGTGTGTCATTCAGCATCATCATCTTCATCACCATTATCACCGTCATCACCATCACCATCATCATTATCACCATCATCACCATAACAATATTACTACTACTAATAATAATAAGAGTAACTTTAGTTTACTGAGCTCCGACCACACTTCAGGCATTTTCCATACGTGAAATCCTCGCAACCGTATTTCCAGGTATTTGTCGTTATTACTCGAATTTACAGATGAAGATTCTGAGGCTCAGAGAGTCTAAGGAACTTACCAGCTTTGCTAAAAAGCAGCAAAAGCCAGGATTCAAATCCTGATGCACCTGACTTCAAAGTTTGGCCTCTCTCCACTTCCCCACTGCCTCTCTGAAAGAATGAGTCACTCTTGATCCAAAGGACAAAGACCCCATGAAAATTTTCTTCAACAGTTTGGTTACTCTGAGTTAAAATGCATCAAATTCAGAGGCAGATTTGGAAAATCAGCTGATGTTTAAGGTATGAGCAGTGACAAAAACAGAACCCTGGGTGCAAAAAATGGCCTGTGGGGAGGTACCTCACAGACCTGGAGGCCAGCCAGCACTGTGCCCTCCTGTTCTCCCACCCCATCCCATCCTAGAGCCCAGCAGACTGGGCCAGATCTTGCAATGCCCCCACTCTGTCCTCAGGACGGGGAGAGAACATCCCAATCCCTGCAGGGATGGCGCTTCCAGCTCCTGCCCCAATGGAAGCCAGCGACTAAGAGTCAGGCGGACCTTGTATCAAGTCCAAAGAGTGGCTGTGTGGCCTCAGGCAGGTCTCCTAACCTCTCTGGGCCTCAATTGTCTCATCTGTGAGATGGGCTAATACCTGACTTATGCACATCTAAGATGCCCTCAGTTATAAGATGCAGCATTACCTTATGTACTACTGCAAAACGGTTTCTAAAATGCTGCCAGTTAAACTCTGACTCACTGCTGAGATGCCATGAATACTCAGATACATCCAAATTTTGGTGATACTAAAATATGCAATGGATGTTTGTTTTAAAATTGATGACAGAGGCTGATGGTCCCCACATACAGCCTTCAGCACGGTGCCTGGCGCGAAGCCATCACCCAGCGAATGGGAGCCAGATGGAGCTGCATTTTCTGCATTATCTCTTGTTTATAACGTTCCCACCAGAACTCCCTCCACCCTCGGGGACATCTTCGCATGCTGCCCCTCCCCCGCAGTGAGCACCCCGGGCTCCTTCCCACCCCCTCCCTCCTTCTCCCTCCCTCTCAGGAGCAGTTTCTCTCCAGGCAAGAACATGGGCCCAAGTCCCTACAGAAATGGAGAGAAAAAAAGATGATTTTAAAAGTTCTCGGGGAAGATTTATTTTTCTCTCTCTATTTTCGGTGAGCCTGTCAGACTCCTAACTGTTCTTTGAAAGTTAGAACATTAGCTGGGTCAGCAGGGGTGCCAAGTACTCTGCAGAGCTTCTGTGCTTGGGCAAAGCTTTTCTTCCTGCTGCGGTGAGACTGAGTCCTCTATGCCAGCCCCAGCTCTCCTCCGCTGGCTCTCTGGATAGTGGGGCTTTTTCACTGTCTTGAAAGATATTCACAATCTGCCTGAAGGGATGGAAGTCAAATTTGGTGGTTCTCCAACTCCCTGTAGCCCGCAGAGCAGTAATCAAGGACCCACCAACCCTGTCCCGTGTCCCTGGGATTTACACAGGAGCCGGCGGTCCGTCCATCAGCTGGCAGGACAGGCACAGGGAGGCCCCAGCCCATCACACACCCAACTCCTCATAGCTTTGGTCTGTCGGCTCTGGACCCCTTCCTTCCCCTTGGCCAGAAATTAGGCAGGTGGGAGCAGGCAGAGACCATCAAGGATGCTCCTGCTTTTGCAAAGGAACTGACTTGGACCCCTGCTCAGAGCGATACCCACTCTCCCTCATACAGACGGGTAGACTCAGCTCAGTCTCATCACCTAAGCTTTGCCAGTAGCCTTCACCTGGGCCTCGCCGGCAAATGCATCTCTCCTGTGGGTACCATGCATACCTCAGAGTCGGGGAGATGCCCGCCCACTTCTGCTAGCGCCTTTGATTTCTTTCTCCCCAGACCACTGTGGGCCAGGGGTTATTACATGTTGGGCTATAGTCCCTGTGTGTGGATGGACAGAGATCCTTCCCTGTTGCCTTGGAAACACTGTTCAAGAGACATGGAATGTTCTAGAGCCACAAATAACAGCTCCCAAACCATGGCGGTCCCAGGCAGGGGAGTCATAGGTATCTCATTTTTTAAAAAATGAGCCATATTTTTGCTTTTTGTTTGCCCACTGATCTTCCTTCTTCATGAGACAAGGAGGAGGAAGTGGGTTTACATAAAGAGAGGGCAGTGCCGAGTCCCCAAGCAGCTGGGGAACCCAGGCGGGTGCTCAAGACAGCCAGAGCAGCCAGCCTGCGGCCCTGGAAGGAGGCCCGGCCTCAGGGGCCTAGAAAGGCCAGAACTGGCCGACCCTCAAATTCTGAAGACTGAGAAGGAGTTAATGGAGAAATGATTGTTTAAAATTAGAAGAGACTGAGATACAGAGAATGAACAAGTTTCCTTACCTGTCATGTGGGCCTTACAGTATAGGTCTAAATGGCCTTCTTGGCATTCTGAAATCCCCAAAGCTCTGAAAACAGAAAGCCTCATCTTTTTCGCTAAATTTTTGGCACAAAAATTCATTTAGTGGTGAAGTCTGACCTGCATTAATAGGAAGTAATGTATAACTTTACTTTGTCCCACCAAAGGTGAAAATACTCATGTGTTTGATCAAAGCCCTCTACTGCTGATCCTATGGTGTGGGAGGGGGGGAATCATGTACTGTACACCCATATTATTCCTTTACTAAAATCTGGGGGGAAAAGGCTTAATTTTGAAACATATCAGACCCCAAATATTTTGGATAAGGGCCTGGGGACCTGTAATACCTTCCTCAAAAGATTATTCTAGAAATCAAATGAGATAACACAGGTAACTCACTTAGCACAGGGTTTTGCACCTAGTAAGAAATTCTCTACCTGGCCCCTGCCCCCAAATGGCATCCCTAGCAGGTTTGGGCCTCGGATAGAAAAGACAGCTAGACATTCTTTTGAAAAGGGACCTTTTCCCTAAGGGAGCAATAGGGACTTCCCTGAACACCAGGAGAAACACCAGGATCCCTCCTCGCTCCCCCAAATCATATTTCTCCCAGTGAATCAACGTATCCATGCCACTGCCTCCCATTTTGCCCACAGTTTCCAGAAAGAACATTTTATTATATGCGGTTTTCTTCCCCCAGCTGCTTTAAGTTGCAATACTCCCTGTTGGTTATGAAGTTGAAAAATACATTCACATCTGTCCTTGATCTGATAAGTCAAGAACGTAAAAACTCAGAAAACACAAAGACATTCTTCCGCACTCCTTCCTAAGGGGCAGTTTCCATCAACTGTGCAGGCGAGTAAGAGCTGCTTTACATATGTTTTTGATGCTGAAACTATAACATTTGACTTCTTTCTCCTGCCCCAAAGTGTTAACCAAATAAATAAGAATTAGACGATGTTTGCGTAAACTCCGATACATGACCTAAGATTCTTGTTTCTCTTCTGACTTCAGCGTAAGGCTTAGCTACTTAATCCCTACACTTTAAAGCACGTGTCCTACTTATTTATTTATTTTATCAAATCTATTTATGTGGCGAATAACCTCTCCTTTGGCAAATAGACAAGCAAGGAGGTTGTTCTGTATTCTCACTAAGGTGGAATGAACACTGGAGCTTTGTGGCTGTCTAGGGGTTGGGCCACTTTACTTCCTTATCTGGATCAATGTAGGTTCTTTTCTGTCCCTGTAACCTTGGTCCCCTGACTTCTGGCCACAAAGGGGAATGGGTGTAGGGTGACGTATTGACTCTGCTTGTCTGAGACTGAAAGGTTTCCCAGGCATGGACTTTCAGTTGTAAAACTGAAAAAGTTCTGGGCAAACAGGGAACAAGTGGTTCCCTGGGCATGGGCGGGAGAATGGGCGCATCAAAGTAAGCTATCCCATCTACTGCATTAGAATACATGTGCCATCTTTAATTCTAAAGAGGAGCACGGGACATATGGTCACACAAGAGGAGGATGGGAGAGGATGGAAGCTTCTGAGGGTGAGGACCTTGGCAGGAAGCTGCTGTGGGTCATGCAGGAGCCAGGGGGCACAGTCTCACCCCAGCAGGTACCAGCCACCAGGGACCTTGGGATGGGACACATCTCTGGAGCGCTTGGTGAAGATCCAGGGGTGGCACAAGGAGGAGAAGCCCACGGGACACACCTCTCCTACAATGCCAGGATGGAACAGAAGCTGCCCCACCACTAACAAAATAACAAACAACAACAAGGAACGGTGAGGCTGCTTACGGAGGAGGGCTGAGGAAGGGGGTAAGAAAAGTCCAGAACAAACTGAGATCACATTCTGAAAAGACCAAAATTCATCCCAAAGAGTTCACCTCAGATTGTTTTAAGTTGGAGATATTAAGAATGTCAAATATGAGGTTTTTATTTCTCTGTGGTGAGGAAGATCTCTGTGCCAGATGAGACTGACATTACTTAGAGGGAAGACATTACATTCTTGAGTCCTAGAGAATAAGTGTGGACACCCCCTCCCCCACTGGCTTTATAATTATGACAACTTCCATTACTTTTAGGATACGGTCCAGATCTCTACCACAAGACGCTGGATGACATGGCCCCTGCTTTGTCCCTTTTACAATCACATCTGGTACCATTACCTCTCCTCCCTCTGCATGCTCAGCACACTGGCCTGCTTGCCATTCCCCACTGTTAGATTTCCTCCTGCCTCAGGGCCTTTGCACGCCTCCTGGTCCTTCTTCCTGAATACCTCCCTTACTTCTTTTCCTGGATCACTCTTATTTTCCCCACCTCATCCCACATTAAATGGCTTTTCCTTGGGAATGCAATTCATAACCCCTGAAATTAAGCATCTCTGCATCCCCAGTACCTAGCCCAATGTGGAGCACATGGTTGGTACTTAAAAAATAATTGCCAAAGAATATACAAATCAATTTTCACTGCAAAGTAAAGGAGCTGTTACAGTGGAGGATTACTGGACTGAATGTCAATATTATGACATAGTATGAGTGTGTTTCGTGTTTGGTAATTGCAATCGTTGTTGCTTTTGCTGTGGTCATCCATTTACAATGCTTGGTGTCAGTCTATTTATCTCTTGTAAAAATAAAATACAGTGTGTGTGTGTGAAAAAAAAAAAAAATTGCCAGACTGACATAAGTGAAAATGGCAGAGTAGAACTCCAGTAGTTCATTCCTCCACAGAATGATGAATAAACTGGCAAAAACTTCCTCAGAATAACTTTTTTGGAATTCTGGAAACTAATCAGAAGCATACAGTAACAAAGAGAATTGTGGTTGGTTGTTTTAATCTGTCTGGTGGCTGCCTGGAGGAGTAGTTCAAAGGGCTTGCCATTATATTGCCTAACTCAGAACCATCCCAGTGCTGAGATGGTTATCCAAGGGGCATTTGTCAAAGACATTTAAGGAAATGAACTATTTTCTGGTAACTGGACAATGTATAACAGTTGGGGCAAACAATAAACTAACCAAAAAATTGGAGAGGAAAAGCTGGGGGATAAGATACTTTGGGAAATAAGGGTTTTGAAAAGCTCTGGTATTTTCTTGAGGGTCTTGAAGGCCACATGCATGCCAACTGGATCCATGCTAAGGAAAGAACTGAGAAGTCTCTAGGGTCTTATCGCTGACTGACCTTCAGGTGTTGCACAAACAAGAAGAAAAAGCTAAGGCAGAGTTGTCAGCTGCTTGCCTGATTGTTGAAGGCATGCCCCAATAGGTACCAGAGCTCATCTACAAAGACTGAGAGTTTTTGTTGTTGTTCTAGACATTTAAACAAATCCCTTTCTACACTCTGGCTGATTACTAGGCCAATGGAACAAAGACTTCAGTGATCACAAATGACAAAGAATACAGGCTTTACAAAATTAGTCCAGAAAAGTCATTAAACAAACAATTACAAAACAACAACAAACTGTGTGAAGGAAGAGAATCTAATTTCCAGAATTGCCACATTATAATGTTCAAAATGTCCAGTTTTCAACAACAACAAAAAATTATGAGAAACAAAATGTATGGCCCATGCACAGAAAGAAAAGTAATCAATAGAAACTATTCCTGAGAAAATCTAGATGTTGGACTTACTAGACCAAGATTTCATATCAAATATTTTAAATATGTTCCAAAATCTAAAGAAAATCATGAGAATGATGTATCACCAAATAGAGACTATCGATTAAGAGATAGAAATTATAATAAGGAATCAAATGGAAATTCTGGAGTTGAAAATTACAAAACAGAAATTAAAATTTCACTAGGTAGGCTCAATAGCACATTTAAGCAGACAGAAGAAAGAATCAGCAAATGTGAAAATGGATTAATTGAGATTATCCAGTCTGGGGTGCAGAAAGAAAAAAAGAAGGAAGAAAAATTAACAGCCTAAGTGACCTGTAGGATACCATCAAGAATACCCACATATGCATAATGGGAGTTCCAGGAATGAAGAGAGAGAAAGGGAAGTAGAAGGAATGTTTGAAGAAATAATGGCTCACATTTTCTCAGTTTTGATGAAAACATGGATCTATATATCCAAGAAGCTCAACAAACTCCAAGAAGGATAAATTCAAAAAGATTCACACAGAGATAAAGTATAATCAAACTGTATGTATAATCTAAGGCAAAGAGGGTATCTTGAAAGTAGCAAGAGAGATGTGACTTGTCATGTTCAAGTGATCCTCAATAAGATTAATAGCTAATTTCTCTTCAGAAACCATGGAGGCCAGAAAGCAGTGGGATGACATATTCAAAAGGCTGAAAGGAAAAAAACCACCAACCAAGAATTCTATATCTTTCAAAATTATTCTTCAAGTATAAAGGAGAAATTAAGACATTCCCAGATGAACGACAATGGAGAGAATTAGTAGCTAGTAGATCTTCCTTACAAGAAATGCTAAAGGGAGTCTTTCAGGCTGAAATGTCTTTTAGAAACAACTCAAATTCACCCAAAGAAATAAAGAACATTGTTCAAGGTAACTACATAGATAAATATAAAACACAGTATTAGTCTCTTTTTGGTTGGTAACTCTTTTTTCCTATATGATTTAAAAGACAGCTTCCTAAAACAATAATTATAAATCTATGTTGATGGGCACACAAAGCATAAAGATGTAACGAATTTGTGACAATGACCACATGAAGAGGGAGCAGTGTTAACAAGAGCAGTTTTTGAACACTATTGAAACTAAGTTGGTATTAATCTGAACTAGATTGTTATAAATTAAGATGTTAATTGTAATATCCAGGGCAACCACTAAGAAAATATAAATATATGGCAAAAGAAACAAGGAAATTAAAATAGTATCATATAAAATATCTATTTAACACAAAAGAATGTAGTAATGGTGAAATTGAAGACAAAAAAAAAAAGGTACAACATATAGAAGAAACAGCAAAATAAAAAGAGTAAGCCCTTCCTTACCAGTAACTACATTAAAAGAAAATGAATTAAACTCTCTAATCAAATGGCAGGAATAGGCAGAATGGATTAAAAAGAACATGATCTAACAATATACCATCTGCAAGAGATTCACTTTAGGTGCCACTATGATTCAAATTTCAAGGGACTGAGGCACCTATTCTAGTCTATTTCTGTCAAACAACAGCCTTTCTTCTCTGACAACTTGGGTAAGTGGAATCCAGGGAAATTATTGATATTCTGCCAAAAATCCGGAAACCACTTTCTGCTAGGCTAGATCAAAAGTGAAAATAACACATATATGGAAACTTTGAAGGTTATTCTCAGCCAGCTGATAGTGGGCAATGACTGTGTCATCTGCATCTTCTGCTTTTAATATGTAATCATGTCCTTCAGTACCATCCATGGGCCATGTATGTGGTTTTCTTAGTAGCAAAGAAGGGGCTGGTACTCTTATACATCCCCCAAGGGCACCTGTCTGCCTGTCTTCAAGGGCTGCCTTACAATGTGGCTTGAGAGGAGATTTGGACTTGTCTATGTATGGGTTTGAATTCAAATTCAATTCAATATTTTTTTTTTTTTTTGCACCAAGCATTATGCTAAGTTCTGAGGCTGCAGCATAAATGAAGCCAAGTCCCCTGTCTCGTGGATCTTCTTCATTGGTGGTGGTGGTGGGCGAGGGCAGGCAGACAGACAATAAACAAGGAAACAAGTGAATACAATGAGTCACCTGGCAGTAAATGCTTTGTAGAAAAATCTCTCAAGGGAAGGGAGTGAGGCTAGGGGAGGGGAGCTTGTTGCTACTTTATACAGGGTATTCAGGGACAGCTTGACCAAGAAGGTATCTTTGAGCAGAGACCTGACACAAGTGAGTGGGAGCCATGGA
Source organism: Eubalaena glacialis (assembly GCF_028564815.1). Lineage (NCBI taxonomy): Eukaryota > Metazoa > Chordata > Mammalia > Artiodactyla > Balaenidae > Eubalaena > Eubalaena glacialis. The sequence continues at coordinate 17,050,803 of NC_083716.1, forward strand.
GATATCTGGGGCAGAGTGTTCTAGGCAGAGGGATGAGGGAATGGGCAGGTCTTGGGGCAAGAGCTACACCTGTTGGAGGAATGGCACGGAGGCCGTGTATCTGGACGAGAGTGAGCAAGTAGTAGAATGGTAGGACGTGAAACCAAGAAGGGCCAGACCACACAGAGTCTTGTGGACAAGTCTAAGATCATTGAACTTGGGCTCAGGACTCAATGGCTCAGCGATCAAACCAAATGAACTTGTTATCTGCCACAAAACCATTTGCCTCCTGGATGTGAAATGCCTTGGGTGTGTGGAGGGTCTATCCTAGACTAAGGCTGGGCATGTCCTGGTGCACGTGGCCAGATGCTCCAGCGGGAAAGAGCAGGGCAGCAGCTGGCCTACCCCAGACCCACCTGGTTCCCCAGTCACTCCAAAATCATTGGGAAGCAAGCCAGTCTTTAGAAAGCAAACAAATGAAAAGTCCAGTTCTTCGTGCCTGACACCAGAGCAAGCTGTCCTCTGGAAACAAGCAATTCTCCCTCACCCATGTGTCTCCTTCCAGGAAGTTCCTGCTGGGGCTTGTGTTGCCTCTGTGTGCCCAAGCCGCATCTCACTCACATTATTATACAGCCGTCCTGACTTTGTTGAACGTTCCTGGCTGACTAGTCGTAGAGAGAAGAGCCACAGGCTGAAGATGAGTTCCAGTTTTGGGGCACAGCTGCTGAGTCATTTGAAAAAAAAAAAAAAAAAAAGAGCCTTTTAATGAGCCTTTGTAACAGGGTGTAGGTTGGAGCTGTTTCTTGAGGTCTAGAAGATATTTGGGGTCTAGAAAGAGGACCTCGTTTGACTTCCACACTTGAAAATTTCCTTCATTGCGAATCAATCACTGAAATCCTAGTGTTTCTAGCATCTGTCCAGGATGAGTTAGTGACTGCCCTCTACTGACTACACTGTGGTCCACACAGGGTTAATTCAAATTTGCCTGTGCTCCCCTAACTGGTAAAAAGCTGGAAGCATTTCTGTTTTATTTCTGTTCCCCTGTTTAACTGTTTTCCTAAGTCGCTCATTTTTCAAGAAGTAATTCCTTTGTCCTTTTGGAATGATAAAGTGTTTTTATCTCATTGTGTTTACCCCTAACTTTTATCACCAGGGGCTTTGTAAGTTACACCTGCTCTTCCTTAGTTTCCGGGTATATTAGTGCCCATTGTAATCATACAACTGACCAATCATGGGAGCCCCCAAGGGGGCCAAGGCTGGGAGAGAGACTATTCATAAAATCATACTTAATATAGTCTTATCTTGCCAGGGGAAAAAAGCCATCTGTCTGGCATCCCACAACCCAACGCCATGCAGGTACTCCAGCACTCTTTGCGGTGGCAATTCTCACCAAAGTGTGCAGAAAACAGGCTTCAAAAGAAAAGAGCCACACACAGGAAGTGACCCGATTGCTTATGGACTTTGTCAAAGGGCAGTTGCCAGGGTGCTGTTAGTGGACAAATGCACCTCGCAACCCAGAAAACAGAAAAGGATGAAAAAAGAGAAGAAGAGGCAGGCTCTTCCGCATCTCTCTCCCGCACCAGCTTTGCAGAAAGCAGCTGGTTTGTCCCTCTCCTAAAGATTCTCCTTGAAACTGCGGCAAAAAAAAGCACTGCCAGGAAGTCCCACCCCATCCCTTTCTTCTACCCCCTCCCAAAGAAGCAAAACGGGCTTATTTACACAGGTCAGCATCTGAAGGTAATTAAAAATGTAATCTTATATTTGCAGCAAGCTCTCTCATCTCTAGTAAATTCCCACCACCAAATCACACTACTGCTCAACATCTGGAGTGCACTTCAAGCTTCTTTTTTCCATCCTCTCACTGAGGTAATCGATTTAGACCCTCATTGCAATCTGCCCCAGCTGGGTGGGTACAAAAGGAGTAAATATCCCCATTTTACAGATAGGAAGACTGAAATGCAGAGGGATTTCATGACTCATCCAAGTTCAGCAAAGTCAAGTTTCCTTGTTCCAAGTGAAGAGTTATTTCTACCGACTCATGAAGATGATAAGGAATGGTTTATTCTGGTGCATTGACTGCTTTGGTCCATTCAGTTTCCACATGTGCTGAATTACGCTGCAAAATGTTCAAAAACTGAAAGGAAACTGCTACTGAAGAGGATTTTACATAGAATTTTACGTAGAATTTTGGAGCTAGAAGTAGACTTGAAGCACGTGTAGACCACTTGTCACATCATGGACAGAAATCTGTGCCCCAGAGGGGGCCGTGTCAGCCAGGAGTGACACACAAAGGAAGCAGCAGCACCGAGCTGGAAGAGAGGGCTCCCAACTCCTGGAAGATTGATCCAGCATCTTCTGATGGATTCAGAATTTCCTTCCAAATCCTTCTCCTATATAACCTTTCTACTCATTGTCAGGGGTTAGCATTGTGAAAACATATGTGATTAAGTGAGTTTTTTAGTTGTTTGGGTTCTAAATGGAGTTTACTGTCTTAAAACCAAACGAACAAGGATTGGAACGTTACACCAGAAGGCGGTATAATGTAGTGGACTGAGCACTGGACTGGGAAGAGACACCTCTTTTCTTTTTTTTTTTCTTACTGTTTTGTGGTTTTTTTTAACATCTTTATTGGAGTATAATTGCTTTACAATGGTGTGTTAGTTTCTGCTTTATAACGAAGTGAATCAGCTATATATATACATATATCCCCATATCTCCTCCCTCTTGTGTCTCCCTCCCACCCTCCCTATCCCACCCCTCTAGGTGGTCACAAAGCACCGAGCTGATCTCCCTGTGCTATGCGACTGCTATGCGACTAGCTATCTATTTTACATTTGGTAGTGTATATGAGTCCATGACATTCTCTCACTTTGTCCCAGCTTACCCTTCCCCGACACCTCTTTTCTGACTTAAGTTCTGTTAATAGTTCACTTAGGGAAGGGGTTGGAGGCCTGGGGTCTGGTCCCCCATCTGACACAAACTGGCTGTCTGATTCCAATTTCTCTGCCTCTGTTTATTCATCTCTGAAATAGGGAAGGGAGAGGTTGTATGAGTTGATCCAGAAGGGCCATTCTGCCTTGAGAAAACTTTGGTTCTAGGGCACATATGTAGCACTGTCTCTCTCCATCCTGCCACTGGGAGATCATCTTGGAATTAGCGAAAAAATTAGGAGTACATGTCCAATCTCAACTGGACCTCCACGGAAGCTTGCATTTTACTTACATTGTACTTGTGTTCCAGGGGGTATAAAGTGGGGGTGGGTGGGCATGAGAAGTCTTCAGTTCCACAGCTGTTTTTGTTCAAATATAATGGCATTTGTTCTAATAGGATTTGATCTGTATGAGTGAACATTTAAGTTCCCTTAATAAAACATCTTCCATTCCTACGGTCCAGGGGCTCTTTCTTCCAGCAAATCCAGGAGCCACTTTCTCCTTATTGTGGAGGTGACAGCCAGGTGACAATGCAGGGAGACCTTCCAGTCCAACCCTTCGCTGTTCAGACGAGGGGGCTGGTGGCGACTCTAAGCACCGTCAAGGCTCACAGCTCGCCATGGCCTCCCGGGCCCGTAACAACAGAAAAGAAAGACGCGCGCAGAAAGGAGTGCTCTTCCTTCTCCAAGCCCATTAGAGAAGTTCAGTCGCAGGTCCATAGGGAGGGCTCCTCCATTGCTAATTCCCTGCCACTCGGGGAGCAGGGTAGAGAGGCAGTGAGGAGGGCGCCCCCTCTTCTCCCACCATCGGAGCCCGAAGCCAGCCTCCTTCATGCCTTCTTCTTCAGTCTGCATCTGCACGTCACCTCCACCCCCGGCTCCTGACACACAATACTGAATAAATATGCCTGGCCCAGGTCCATGTGGGAATTCTGGAGAGTTACGACTGTTATTTCCAGGAATGCACAGACACCAGCAAAAATTCATTTCCCAGACGCATGGCTATTTTGAGAATCAAATCTCCTGCTCTGTAGCAATCAAACTGGGGGCTTTTCCAGTCTTGCTTTCCAATAGAAACCTATTCTGCCTTCAGCTGCCTTTTACCTGCAAGAACTCAATAAGAGAGAGAGAAGCCATTAGAGTTTCCTCTCGCCATCTCTGCTTTGGCACGACATACATTCCTGGCCAACTTTCCTGACTCTACATCTTAGTAAATTCTTCCTGACAATAGTTAGTGACAAGCATGTCAGAAGCAACAAACTCCGTCATCTGTACGGCCTATCAATAATTTAGTCTCTTCCCCCTCGTGAGAGCCTATGTGTTTTGCAATAATGAAATATATGATTTTAAAAATAAATAATAGGCTGTTGTCAGCCCGATCGTAGCTGCAAGTTATGAATGTGATTGATTGATTGAACATTTGACTTCATCCTCTCGAGCAGGATCAAAGAGAGACTCTTCCACCCGCCTAAGGCCACTAGCAATTTATTTAGAGGCTGTGTTCGTATCCCAGCAGGTAGCAATATTGGACTGAGGTACACAGAAAATCAGCTCTTTGAAATTTTTTCCAAGTCCAAGGGAAGCAACAAATGAAATTTTTTTTTTCCTAGTTCATTAAATCATTAACCACTTGATCACTAAAATGAGACATGATAAGCATTCCCTTTAGCTGGGATACCCAGCAAAAAAGGAATGAGGCTTTGCCAAGATCTGGTGTTGGAAGGTGGGCCCTTTTTACACGACGTGACAGTCTCTAATTTTTTATTTATATGACACTGTAGTTTTTTTCTTCATCTTAACTAATCAGTGTGGTAACAGCCACAATGACATCCAAAAGTGACAGGTGTCTGAATTGTAATGAGGTGTCTATACAGCTGCCAACATGGGGAAGGAAAAGACAAAGGTATGGAGGAGATGTTTGTAAAACAAATATTGCGACTGCTAGGCTGGTTGGATGGAAAAGGATAAAAAAAAAAAAAGAGAAAAGAAAATGGGGCATAGCAAATTGCTGGCAGTGTGGAATACAGGCCCCCAGTTCAGCCAGGGCAGAGATCCTCCTGAGTTTGGATGCCCCGCTGGCACAGGAAAGACTGTCTCTTCTTTCTCAAGAAGACCCTCAGGGTCAAGTGTGACTCTTGCTCCCTCACACAACAGCTTCCCTGAGCTTTTAAAAACACTGCAACCCAGAGCTCTCCCCATGAGTAGGGGGGCTGTTTGGCATTCTGATGAGCGGGGCTGGTGAGGAGCCCAATTCTGGTCCTAACCAGGGTGCCAAGGATAAAGGAGACAGGATGTGAAGGCCTGAAGACATCCACCCACAGAGGGACAGGCCTATCTTAACAAGAACGGGTTGTGGTCTTCGTTGTTCTAGCAGGGGGCTGGAAGAAAGGGAACAGACTTCCCTTTCTGGGTCCCCTAGTCCTGGGCTGTCTGACCTCAGGCAAAGCAATTTAATAATCATCCGAACGCTTTTGACTTCATAGGGCCTTTCAGCCACGGATCTCAAAGCACTTCACAAATACCAATTCATTAACCTTCACAACCAGCCCTGGGGGACAAAGTGTGGGCACATTTCCCCTGTGGTGGAAATGCTCAGCTGGAGGCATGGGGAAAAGCAGTTTTTCCTTCAAGGTCACTTGAAAGTTGACCAGGAAACTCTGGAGTGAGATCCAGAGCAGCTGGCATCAACACACAGGGTTGCTGATTGCTGGGGTCTCAGTTTACCACCTTTGTGCCTTTGGGCTGGACCCACACCTCTGATTCTCCTCACAGAGAGCAAAGGAGCTGCAAGTTCAGGGAGAACAGGACAAACCACATTGCATACTGCCGGCTGTGTGTTAGCTGCTTTCACATGCCACATCTCATTCACTCCCCACGAGAATCCTGTGAAGGTCTACAAAGCCCATTTTACAGGTGAGAAAATTGAGGCTGAGAGATGTAAAGAATTTACCTAAGGTCATCTAACTCATCAGTAGTGGAGTTGACAATCTGTTTGTAGTAGTAATAATAATAATAGTAATTATAATATTATTATTATTGCATTCACAGTCCCTTTCCCTAGGTTACCTCTAAGAATTCTGTTTTTGTTTATGGGCCTTTTTGGGTCTATGATCAACTTATCAATTGAGCCTATGAGCTGTAACAGGAAATGTTCAGGCCAGGAATGGCAGAAAGCCTGGCTCAGTTTAGAGAGCTAGAGAGTGAGGTGACAAAAGAGTAGCTCTAAAAAGGAAGGGGGAGACGGGGAAGGTGAGAGGGACCACACTTGGGATGGGTTTAGGAAGAGGTTTTAGGGGGATGAGTTTGGCATAGAGGAGGACAGAGGCTTGGGAAGCAGCTGCCATGCATGTGTGAACCATATCACAGAGAGATGGGGGAAAAAAGAATTTTAAGAAGTTTTGCTTTGTGTTGTGATGTGGTTTCTTAAGGGACTGCAATGTGGATCTGAACTGCTTCTGAGCTGCTTTTGGGTGCCAGACTGATGCTTCCTAAGTGCAATGCTAGGCAGAAGCCGGCTGATACTTCATTTGGTTCTGTGAGTTACACATCTGTCAGCTGCACATCTCTGCTCTTTTTATGTCTCATTGCCTGACATCCCTCCCACCTTGGCTGAGCTTTTGTGCTCTCATGGTATATAGTACGGGTGTTGATCACATGCTATTCACCTCCTCTTATAACTGTTTTGTGATAAATGCTGCTTCCTGTGAGTAGCCTGGGTGAGACTCGGCAGGACAAGCGGCATAACTATCTCTGCCATCCAGGTGAAATAACACATGCCAGGAGGCAACCCAACATTTGCAGGATGTATTAGTCAGGGTAGATTAACTGCCGTAACAAATAGGTCCATTGGGTTGACATAATGAAAGATGATTTCCCACTCGTGTGATGTCCCCTGTTGTTGTCCCTGATCAGCAGTTCTCTGGGGCAGGTCACCCCCTAGCCATGACTCAGGGGCTGGGCTTCTACAGTCTTGTTATTCCCCCTATCCTCTGGAACCTTGGAGTCCTGCACATCCAGTTGTAAGAATGGCAGAAAGACGGAGTGTGGAGAATGGCACAAGAGCCAGGAGCCAGGCCTGGAAGTGTTGTATATGTCACTTTGCCATACACAGGGTCTCACCTAACTGCCAGGGAGGCCGAGATGTGTTGTTTAGCTGTGTGTCCAGAAGGAAAAGGAAATCTCTTTTAATAAGCATAGGAGAGTCTCAGCTACCTGGGGTCCTCCCCCTCAACACCAGGTATTCCCTCATCAGCCAAACTTGGAACTCTGCTAAAGTTGCTCCTGCAGGCAGCTGGGCATCAAGTTTGTGGGTACTGTGTGATTCTCTTTCCCCCCACATGGATTTATGAGTAAGCTAGAGGTCTCCAGAGGGGAGAATTGTTTGAGGAGTTTTCAAAAAGGCTGTATGGACCTAGGACAATTGGGAGGCATCTGACATTTTCTGGTTGGAGGGAGGACATATTCAATTTAATAAATGCCTTTAAACTGACATTGAGCAAGGCATCCTTCCCTTTATTCTGTAAAAAACAAAAAGAACAACAAAAACTCCAGTAAAGTTCATGTGTAAAAACTGGGCAGAAAGGGGTTCCTCACCTGGACACCAACGGTGAGTGCTAACACTCCTCAAATTTCTATCTCCAATGTCCATCCAGCTAAGCTTGACCATGCTTTCTTGGAATATCCAGTCAGTCTTGGGAAAAAGAGAGTGATTTGCCCTTCATTTTCAGGGAACAGCCTCCATTCTCTTTGCATGTACAGTCATGGCCTCAGCAGTAAAGCTGGTAGGAAACTTCATTCCTTTGTTTCCCTGGAGAAGCTGTGCTTTCTGGGTCACTATGACAATCCCCAAACATGTAGTTTTATTTTGGAACACAACTGTGCATACTTCTCATACATTGCAGGGGTTTAATAATGGCAAAAACCTCTTAAAGCACAGTCTGTTTCTATTCATTTCCCCTGAAAATACCAAACTCTGGTTGTTTCAGAGAACCAAGGTTAAAATATTCCAAAGGAAGGTCTCACTCATCCTTTCTCCCAGGTTCTTTTCTCTGCTGCCTTCAATTCCCCCTCCCTTCCTATTTGTAGAGACAAAAGAGAAAACTCTGTAACCACTGGCCTCTGTCCAGGAATACAGAAGAAAATGAAGCAAGGCAAACAACAGAGAAAAGTGAACAGCAGAAGGACAAACTCAAATGAAGCTGCTTGACAATTGTACAGCGCCAGCCCGGCAGGGGCATGCTTTGACTTCTTTTCCTCTTTTTCCTTAATGTCCAGTTTGTTGTCAAAATTCTTAGAATAAAATTGAGGATTGGTAAAAGCTCTGAAAACCCCTACATGGAAATGACTTGCCCATCAATATGTATCCTGGATCTTTAAAGAAGTCATCTGGTTTGACTCAGTAATTCTGCTGCTGAGATTTTATCCAAAGTTAATGACTTAGCTTGGAGTCTCCCAGAAGCAGAGCCTGAGATAAGGATTTGGTGCAAGTGGGTGGTTTCCTGCGACGTTATCCCAGGAAGCATGGTGAAGGAGTGGGGATTGTGGAAAACAGGGATGAGAATGTTGACCTTAAAAATAAAACAGTTATTTTACCAGTATAAATGGGTTTATTCAGGAATAGCAGAGGAATTGCAATTTGGGACAAGCAAGCTATCGCAAAAGCCATAGACAAGTCCAACAAACAAAGGAGAAGAAGGCTTTTTTATAGAGAAAAAGGAGGAAGTTGGGAGGGGTTGTTTTGAAAAAAAAAAAAGTCTGTTGGAGAAAAGTGAGAGTTTAGGGTTGATGATGGTTTCTCCTTGGCTGAGTTGCTGAGGTAGGAGTTGCTGTCTTGTAGGAGGTGCAATGTACATCTTTTCCTGTTGGGGTCTGTAATGGACAATTCTTGTAATTGACATTGAGTGGTACCACATGAGTACTTCCCCTTCTGGCTTTCTGACTCCATTTTCACAAGAGGAGAGCCAATGTGATGGATATGCTAATAAGCTAGCCACTGTGGGTAGCTAGAGCTCAACCCTGTGGGGACTATCTGACAGACTGTGTAGAACACACATTTCATTGGTCACCCTGAGGAGCAAGGAAGCTGAAATTCCCATCCCCATTTGTTGAGGGTTGCTTAGAGACATCAAGGCTGACACATCCAGGCTATTCTACCTGCATGTAGGACAAGCACGCCCCCATGGCCAGAGGATAAGTTCAGGCAGGTGACGTAGGAATCCAGCAGACAGTCCAGGGAGAGTCTTCAGGTACCCTTGGGAAAGACCTAGGGATGGGATGCTGACAATATCTGTTACAGATAATAATCCTAATATGGAAAAACAAATAAGCACATCAGAATTGCATCACGACCTACAACAGTGAAAAATTAGAGGCAACTTTAATGTCTACATCAGAGGGAGGGTTAAACAAATTCTGGTATACCCACTCTATGAAATACTCCCCGTTGTTATTTTGTTCAGTAATATTACTGTCTACCAGGTCACTATGATGAGAAAGACAGACCCTGTTCTTACCCTCCAGGAGTGTATGGTCTCATTTGTTTAAGCAGGATTTGAAAAAAACATGAGATCATGCCTGGGTTGTACTGGAATCAGGATTGTACATACAGATGGACCTTAATTCCATTTTCTAAAATATATAGAAAAAAGACTGGAGGGAAGTATACCAAATTGTTAATAGTGATGTTCTTTGGGTGATGAGGGTTTCTTTGCTTCTTGCATTTCTCTTTTCACCAAATTTTCTATAATAAGAATGTATTCTTCTCATAAGGGAGAAAATAATAAACTTTATCTGAAAATAAGAGAAAAAGAAGTCACCTGCCAAGCAGAAGGGAACTCAAAGCTGGCCCTTCTCACCTTCTCCCTATGCCCAACTTTTATATGTGTCTAACATTTCTGGTTCCCTGCTGAATCTGGAACCAGCATCTAATGCAAAGTAATTTGGGGCACTTCTCAGGCATGACTGGGGCCTGAAGGTAGCAAGCATCCCCTGATGAAATGTGAAGTTCTAGGGCATTGCAAAGAGAACAAGGAATATCTATTCCTTTTATTTTTCTTAAATTAACTCATGGGAATATGAAGGCTTCAGTCATGTTGTCCAGGCTGGTTCCTCTGTGCACTGATTAGCTCTGATGCCATCTTCAACAGTTTTCCGGTAACTTCAGAGTCACCAAATTTCCTGCTACTGGTAGAAACTCACGATCCCACTATAGGGAGCGACCACCATGTTGGGGAATTTCTTGCCAATCATCCCTCTAGTAGGTTCTTGAGACTTGAGGCTGAAAGATGTGACCTAAATACAAAGTGTTCTCATCAAATGCTTTTTGAAAATGCACAATGAGCTAGGTTTAAAGGAGCAGAAATATGACTATATTCAATGAAATTTCATGTATTGGAATAGTTACAATTGGCAAAGTTCATCCTGAAATATTTTCCATGCAGTTTAAAAGAGTTAAATATCTTGGAAACCCTCTCTCCAGACTCCCCCAAACCCCTTAATTCTAAGTTATTTCTGGACAATGGAAATATTTTAGTTCTTAAGCCCCTCATTAATTCCAGATTTGGCTATAAGTCCAGGCTGCAGTGATGCACAACTCCAGGGGACTCCATTCCCACAGGGCTGTCCCTTGGGGCTTTGTTTACGCAAATTAAAAGGTATTTCTTTTAAAAATAAATAAATAAAATAAAATTTAAAATAAGTTTAGGAAAGGCCAGTTCAGTGATGTGCAACAGGGTTTCTGACTCCAGGACTCTTCCTGGTCTTGAATAGGCTGGCATTATGTATCTTCATGAATTTCCAAGAGGAGAAGAGAATATACAGTGTTTCCAAATTCTGAACACAGAAGTGCCCCTGCCCACTACCCTTTTTTGGTTTTTTGTTAAGATACCTCATAGAGCTAAAGTCTGTGAAAAGTGTACATTGTTAGTATTGAAGCATGTCTGAGCATCAAGTCCAGGCCAGTGGTTCTCAAACTTCAGTGTGAATCAAAGTTACCTGGAGAACTTGTTAAAACGCAATTCCTGAGCCTAGATTCTGATTCCGTAGGACAAGGTGGGGCCCCAGAATCTGCATTTCTGAGTTCCTAAGGGCTGCTGGTGCTGCTGGGGCAGAGGCCGTATTTTGGGAACTGCTGGTTTAGAGTGACTTCATGCTTCCCCAGAAAGACAGGTGACCGGGAAGGAAAAAAGTGGTTTTCTAGTCACACAGCTGACGCTTTTGGATATGAGTGTCCCATTTCCCCATAAAAGGCATGATGGTGGAAGGACGCTTGATTTTTAAAGACTGGGGTTGAGGCCCTAAAGGAGCAGATGAGATCTTGCTCTGGGAGCACAATTAGATGTAGTTGCAGAAGCTACAGTACAAGGTAGGCGTTCATTTAGGACAAGGGTAAGGAGCACTAGCTTCCATGTCAGACAACCTGGCTTCAAAACCCAGACCACAGGGCTTCCCTGGTGGCGCAGTGGTTAAGAATCCACCTGCCGATGCAGGGGACACGGGTTCGAGCCCTGGTCCGGGAAGATCCCACATGCCGCGGAGCAACTAAGACCGTGCGTCACAACTACTGAGCCTGAGCTCTAGAGCCCGCCAGCCACAACTACTGAGCCCATGCGCCACAACTACTGAAGCTTGCACTCCTAGAGCCCATGCTCTGCAACAAGAGAAGCCACCGCAATGAGAAGCCTGCGCACCACAACGAAGAGTAGCCCCGGCTCACCGCAACCAGAGAAAAGCCCACGCGCAGCAACAAAGACCCAACACAGCCAAAAATTAAAAAATAAATAAATTAAACAACAACAAAAACAACAAAAAAAACCCCAGGCAACACGTCTCTCTTGAGCCTCAGTTTCCTCATCCATTATATAAGCAACATGGGTCTTACCTGCTATGGTTGTGGGAAGAGCAAATCAGATAACAGGTGTAAAGCACTTAGCACCATGTAACAGGGCAGGCACTCAATGAATGAGAGGGTAGAAGACTTGCTCACTGGGAATGAGGCACGAATTGGGTGCAGGAGGTAAAGTATCAAGGCCAGACAACAAACCTGCTTTATTGAGCACTTAGCCCAAGTTCCCTTAAAATACTTTTGTCTGTGATTGGTTTCTTAGTGTAGAAGTGGGATTAGGACTGAGAGGCCCCTCAGTGGACCGGTGGACTGTGGACCCCAGGAGCGAGACATCTCAGGAGCTACCAGGTCTCATGCTTCTCTCAAAGCCCTCCAGTGCCCACCCTGCCACACAGCAGGTGCTCATCTATACCTGTTGAAGAATCAATGTATTTGATAGAGGGATGTGACCAACTTGACCCCAGGACCCACCAAACAATAAAACACCACGACTTGGCTTTAGTCAGTGCAGCTTTTTCTTCTCAGAACAAACGAACAGAAAACAAAACAAAACAAAAATAAAATCAGGCAAGGCTTGGGTTCTGAAAGACACTGAACAGATACACTTGAGTTCTCATCACAAGAAAAATCAATACCTTTCCCAGCGTCTGAGCCTTCGGCATTGACTTGGAAACCCTGAAATCCTCCTGGCCGGAGGCTCTCCTGAGTCCAGAGGCTGAGCACTCAGGCTCCAGCATCCCCAGCGGCCGAGCCAGCGTGAAATCATTTCCTTCTTGGAACGTGGGGCAGGTATTAGTGTGCCTTCCAAGCCCTCCGCCTCCTGGCTAATGTAGCGAGTGGACAAGGAAAAAAGGAGGCAAATCGGGCAGCTGTGGGGCTTGGGGTTTTCTCCCGCTGTGGGAGAGCGGGTTTCGGAATATCGCAGGGGAGTTAAGCGCAGCCGGGAGGCTGGCCAAGAGCTAAGCAGATGCTTGACCAAGCAGCAGCATCACCTGGGGACCTTTCATTTAAATTATTAGTAGTATTTACATTATTATTTAATGACCGATTCCTAGGTCCTACCCTGGAGTAGATTCACGGTCTCCATCTTGACATCCTCTTTTGGAGATTCCATGATGAAAACACTTGCAGGAGTCAATTTCTGTCTCAGTCCTGGAGTCCCCATTGTTCTAAGCTACCTCCAACCTTTTCAGCTCAGCCAGGGGTCCCAGGCTCGAGAGAATTCTCCCCAACCGCTCTTCTTGGAGGAACAAGCTGACAACACTGGGAAGGAGATGTTCTTTTCAGACCATAGAGTGTGGAAAAGAAGAGCTGGAGAATTCTCAAAGTCTCTTCTCATGGTTGCAGCCACGTGTCTGTCAGTACATTTTAGAAAGCGTTCATCTTCAAAAATCATTACAAAGAGTGTAGAGAAGTGTGCCCTTCTGTCTGTTTAGAAGCATGTCAAGATTCCTCCTTTCAGCACTTCGGCTCCTACGAAGAAAAAGTGGACCCTTTGGGTATCTTGTTAACAAATGAGGGACAGTCCTCGTAGCTCAAGGAGCTGTTCACAGCCCTCCAGCCCGTTCCTCCCTGGCTGTCCCCACGCTGCATGAGAGTAACTCCCATTATGGGGAGGCCTGTAGTAAGTGTTTTACACACATTTGTCTCGTTTACTTCTCCTGACAATCTTATGAGTTAGGTCAGGGGTGGGCAAACAATGGTCAGCCACCTAGTTTTTTAAATACAAATGTATTGGACTATAGCCAGTGCCATTCATTTACATCTGTGGCTGCTTTTGCTCTACAAGGACAGAGAGAGTAGTTGTGACAAAAACCCTATGTCCTGCAAAGTCTAAAATATTTGCTATGTGGCCCTCTACAGAAAAAGGGTGTCGAACCCTGAAATGGGTCATTGGTACCACTTTACAGATGGGGAGGCAGAAGCACAGAAAGGCTGTGTCGCCCAAAATCATTTAGGTTATAAATGAGTGTCAGAGATGTCTCCGGCCCCAGAGAAACTCTTCCTGTGCTTCTCCCCACCCTACACTGTAGAACCTCTTACTCTATCATGCTGGTCTGTTCCTGCTAAATGTGTCAGCCAAGAAAGACATGCTTATTTGCTCTGAACAAAATGTTGCAGGCTGACCATCACACAGAGAGGCCTGCAGGAGATGCTGCAGTCCCAGAGAGGTGGTCATCCAGCCCACCCCCTCCTCTCCCAGCCCCTAACATCAGGGATCCCAGCCTGCCCAGGGTTTATAAGAGAGACCGTCATCCAAAATGGACAGAGATAGCTCTTTAAAGTCCAAGAGATCAGCTCAGGGATTTGCTGACTGAAGAACTAGAGAAGAACCAGATAGCCCCAAGCCAAGGACAACAGCTGCCCTTGCTTGAGTGACACCCCAGGGGAGCTTATCCCTCGTCCTATCCCTGGGGACAGGCCCACATTTGTCTTGCCTGCCATTCTGCCCTTGCCGATGTCTTTTCACCCAGCCTCGGCTTGGTTTGCCTGTTGGTATTATTCACAGTCATGCTGCCCTCCCATCCAGAGTTCCCATCTGGTCCTGGTTTCTGCCTGTCTGACCTTGGCTCACACTTGAACCCTGTGGGTAAGAGGCTATGCCTCAATAGTGGTCTGCAGTTCCTAATGGATGTCAAAGCTAAGGCTCTGTATCTTGGGGAGAATGCCCAAAATTTCCATACATATTCTGAGACCAAACCAATTCCAAGAATAGAATGAAAAGTGAAACCGGTGGAAAAGATTGCTGAGTCAAAAGCCACCAAAATTTCCAAACATATAGAAATCGTTGTATCAGTTATGATAAATCCATACAATGGAATATTATGCAGCCATTTAAAATGATATTAAAAAGATTTTAAAATAACGTGATACAGCAGAAACAGAGCCAGTTTCACGGGTGTGGGACCTATGCAGTGAAACAGGGCCTGTGTTTGGAAGGACTCCACACTTGGTTTAATTCTCCATGGCCACCATCTTGAAATTCTTAATAAGTTTTGAACAAGGGGGCCCATATTTTCATTTTGCACTGAGCCCAGAAATTATGAAGCTGATCCTAAGCAGATATATCTTCCCAAATTCATCCTCTCCTGACTTCTAGTAGTAGAACTTCCCCAACCCAACACACATACACATTCATCCTGACTAAACTCTCCACATGAGAACTCCTTTTCAGTAGTTCTTGGGAAATTTTTATGTTTTTCCAAATTCTGGAAAAAAAAATCAGTAAAGAAATTGGAGTAATGGGAAGAAGTATAATAATCTTCCTGCAAGAATTGAAGCTTAACAATCAACATAGAGACATTATTGGTTTGAATCTACCAATGTCAAGTCAAAAGCTAGAGCAGGATCACAAAGAGGTTAAGGTTGGCATTTCTGGGAACCAGAACAGGAACACATAGGAGAGAACTGGTCATGATCTAATCAGTCATACCTGTAGCTCTTGTCTCCTGCTATAAGTGTGTGTTTGTGGCTGTGACTGCTGCTAATAGCAAGTCATTCTTGCAAATAAAATAAATATTATTGTTTATGTACATGTATACTTTATATATATATGTATCTTGTTAATGATGTTCTCAGAAATAACAAGTTTGGGGAGCAAAATAAGCCCTTAAATGGGCAATTTTGCCATGTGATTCTATATAGTGCTTTACCTGCTTGAGATTTGAATGTTAAATTATTTAAATATTACCCAATAATGTTCACTGGTATTTTCCAATGTTTGATTATTTACTACAGGCTATAGTTGTTTGTAAATTCACGAAACTTAATATTTCTTATTTATTAAGCTATTATTGTTAGATATCCATAGCAATGAGTAAAGACTGTGAAGAATGTTGGAAGTCCTTTAAGAATAACACGATTTCAGGAATTTCTAAGAATTCCCAGGAATTCCAACTTCTCATTTGTAAATCCTGAAGATTCATATCCATTGGGTATTTGGAAACACTGATTCTACATATAATTGTTCAACTAGAGACTACAATTTCCAGCCTCCCTTGCAGCTAGTTATAGTTATGTTCTAAGTTTTGGCCAATGAGATGTAAGCCCAAGTGAAGGGTACACCTACTGAATCATGTTTTATGAAGAAGCTGCTTGCCCTCCATGCTCTCTTTCCCTCTTCTCCCTGACCTGGAAATGATGAAAACTGGAGGAGCCACCTGGGACCAAGATATGGAGACCATGTGTTAAAGAAGAGAGAGTTGCTCGTCCAGTTTGTTCCCTGGATGAACTTGTTGAACAGAACTGTCTACCTGCCCTAGCCTATCTTTAGACTATAAAATAAGAGATGAATAAATCTTGTGATTTATGAATCCTATGAATAAATAAATCTGAAGATAAGCCTCTGCATCTTCGAGTCTCTTTATTATAGCAGTTTAGCTTATACAAACACATACAGGAACATGCTTATACTATAATGCTACTTGACAAAGCATCACACATAATTGCGTATCACATTATATTTCACTATTCTGTGTATTATATTACACACAATTGTGTATACAGTTCCAGGATGCCCCATGGATACAAAAATCTGCAGATACTCAAGTTCCTTATATAAAATGGCCCAGTATTTGTATATAACCTACCCACAACCTCCTGTATACTTTAAATCATCTCTAGATTACTTATAACATCTAATACAATGTAAATACCATGAAAATAGTTGTAAACAACAATGTAAATGCTATGTAAATTGTTGCCAGCATGCAACAAATTCAAGTTTTGCTTTTTGGAACTTTCTGGATTTTTAAAAAAATATTTCGACCTGCAGTTGGTTGAATCCATAGCTGCAGAACCTACAGATACAGAGGGCTGACTGTATATACAATATAACCTCAATCACTAAAAAAATACACAAAGAAAATGCCCAGAAGAAAATATGTCAAAAGCCTGGCAAAAAAAAAAAAAAAAAAAAAAAAAAAAAGGAGATGAAAGAAGCCAGATCAGACATTGTTCCAGAAAGAATTAGGTAGTGTTATCTCTACGGTCTTTAAACTAATACTTATTGAGCATTACTTATGCACTGAGCAAGGAGCTAGAATAGAGAACAAGAAAGACATATTCTCTGTTTGTATAAAGTTTACAGTGAAACTAGAAAGGAAGATGTTTGTACATAATTACCAGCATGAATGATATGAAGAATTTATTCTCTCCTTTCTATGAGTCTTTCTCCATGGCAATGGGAATATTGGTGAGATGCGGGGTTTTGGATAATCTCAGCTTCTTTCAAGGACTGGTCATTTCCTAATGCCTAGTAGAAGCTGAGGCTTCACCAGGAGGCGGTCCGCCCCTTCAGCAGTCCTTCGAGGCGAACGACGGGCAGGAGAACTCCAAGGGTTTCCATTCACATTCCTGCTGCTCCTCTTGAGAAATCTCCATCCAGTTTCCCCAGCCCTGGGCTAAAGAAAACTGGAAAGTATCCCAGCCTCATTATGCTCTCTGTGTCAAGGGACCCCTCCTTATCTAAGAACACAGGGCTGGCTGTTGGGTTGCCATCTAGGGAAAACCAAGAACGTCTCTTTGGTTTGGGTTTGGGGGAAAAGCAAAGAAAGCTGAACAAACACATGAGTGGAAATTTGGCACTTGTCTTATACAGTAGCTATAATTTTTGTAGCCTTAAAAAAAGTGAGAAAGTCTAGTATTCTGTTCAGCAGAAGTCGGCAAATATGCTGTAAGAGGCTGTTTGAGTCACTGAGAGGAGATCAGTTTGCTGTTGGGTAAAACTCGGTGTTTACTGAAGATTATCTGCCTATCTGTCCATCTATCTGCCTGGTGAACACGTCCAGCTCTGCCAGCCACTGCAGGGCATTTCTGTCCACATACCTGTCAGATTCCATTTTTCACCAGAAGCTTCATTAGGAAATAGAGGCTGAGCATTCTTAGAGGCACTTTCAACAGCTGCAAATAATGAAGGAGAAGTCAATGCAATTAGCCAAGCCCTTGGCAGTAGGATTTAAATAGCTAAGGAACTAATTGTGTGTCCCAGGCACCCATGCATTGTATTTGCCACATCATCAGGCCACAGTAAAGAATGTCTCACAGCTGTGTGTCTCACAGGACAGGAGTGAGACAGGAGTTACCTTGGTGAATTCCTTTCCTTCTCCTTCTCCGTAAAGAAGGCTGAATCTTGCAAGACAGAGTCTGCTCTGGTGTACCCACTATCCGTTCTTCCCTTCTTCCTTACTATCAGAAACAAGACTTTACCCAGATTGACAATGTGCCCAGATTTAAAAAAAAAAAAAAAAAAATTTCCTAGTCTCCTTGGCAATTACAAATGGCCAATGAAATATTAGTGCAAGTCAACTGAGTCTTCTGGGAAAGCTGTCCTTCTCTCCTTTCTCCTTCTACCTGGAACATGGATGTGATAAATGGAGTTCCAGCAGCCATCTTGTTACCACGAGGCAATCTTGGGAGTGGAATTCATGAGCTTAAGATGGAAGAGCAGAAAGATTGAAGGAGGCTGGCTCCCTGATGATCATGAAGCTGCCATGTTGCCATGGGATTCTCAGCCTCTAGACTTCATGTTACATGACAGAAAAAGAAATCTTTATGTATTACAACTATTAATTCAGTTATCTGTTTCTAGCAGCAAGTCTAATTTTAACACATACACTCAATTTCTACCTCTCCCCCAAGTTTTTCTAAGAGCCCCTAGAAAAATTCAATCATTGACTGAGGCAGTCATTCTTCAACAGACATTTACTTAATGCCCATGAAGGCCCAACCCTGTGGTCCACATGGGGGGATGGAAAGGCGAGTATGCATGGTCCCTGACCCTGGGAGCACAGTTCCCCACTTTACCATTAGAATGATCTGCTTTCTCCCACTGAACTTTGAGTCTCTGTTAGAGTTGCCTTGCAACAGAGGAATTGTGTAGGCTGCTGGAAGGCAGAGAACCTGCCTTGTTCATTTTGGTATCTCCCTCCCACAGTCCCTGGCCCAATGCCTCTCCTTAGGTGCTCAATGCCCATGGCAGGGGTATATAAAAGTTGAGCCTTCAGTCTTTCCCAGCTTGTTTCAGCAACTGCCCACACTTGACGGTCACCATATAAAGAGTTGCCCTGTTTTGACTCAGGGTTCATTGATGATGTTCGTCTCTCTCCAGCCATGTGCCTTGGGGTTCTAACCCCCATTTCATCCTCACCATTCTCCTCAGATATGATGCAGTAGAAGATGGGGATTCCTCTCACTTCTGACTCTGCCTCTCAATCCTGGCCTTGCTTCCGGTATGGCCTTGTCAGCTCAGCCAGGTAATGAGTACCCTTTGCGTCCCCCTGCCCAGCCACATATATTCAGGGTGAGGAAACCATCAAATCTGCCAGGCAGTGCCTTATTCTATCAATTGGTGTAGAGTGGGATAATCTCTGAAGATCAAGGGTTTCATAGAAGGGGAGCCAGTGGGCTTCCCATGGTACATCCCTGGGGGTCATTTTTAGCAATGGAATTGTGGGTCAAATACACTATTTGTGGGCTTCCCTGGTGGTGCAGTGGTTGAGAATCTGCCTGCCAATGCAGGGGACACGGGTTCGAGCCCTGGTCTGGGAGGATCCCACATGCCGCGGAGCAACTAGGCCCGTGAGCCACAACTACTGAGCCTGCGCGTCTGGAGCTTGTGCTCCGCAACAAGAGAGGCCGCGACAGTGAGAGGCCCGCGCACCGCGATGAAGAGTAGCCCCCACTTACCGCAACTAGAGAAAGCCCTCGCACAGAAACGAAGACCCAACACAGCCAAAAATAAATATATAAATAAATAAAATTAAAAAAAAAAATACACTATTTGTTTCCCTCTAGCCTTCTCAGACTCTCCAGTGTGCCAGTTCCCAGGCCCGTCATGACTGAGGCAGGCTGTCTGCCAGATCCTTACTCTGGCCAGCTGGTGAGGGGGGTGGGCATCATCTTGGGGTCCAGGCCCAGATTATGCTGCAGGGTGGTGTGGTCAGCATACCAGCTCCATCTCTTTCCGCCTCTGGGACTGTGGACATATTACTTAACAACGCTGTCAGTTTCCTCGCCTGTCGAATGGGGACAACACATCGACCTTACAGAGCTGTTCTAAAGATTAAAGGAGTCAAAGTGCGATAGCCCTTAGCCCTGTTCCTAGGACACAGTGAGCTTTCAGTCAACGGTAACTGTCATCATCTGTCATCATCAGTATTAGTAAAACCTGGCATCACCTGTTGTTAGAACTGTCTCATAACTTGGTGAATATTAAACATATTTAAGGTTCTGATATTGGTAAAGAATCCTAATTTGATTTTTTTTTAGCAGGGGGAGGGGTAATTTTTAAAAGCGACCTTTTCACTTATTTTTCTCTACTCTCTACTTTATTTCCCATTCTTCACTCTAGTGATATCATTTGTCCTTTAGGCCATAAGGAAACAACCAAATTGCAATCTAAGTTCTCATTCTAACACCCTTGCTCTGAAGCATCTTTCTTTCTCACTATCCGTTGGGTCAGCTTGCTGTTTTTTTTCTTTTATGAAGTTTACAGTCAAGGGTCAAATTACCTGCTCGTTTTCTTCCCAGGATGCTCCCATCCATGGACGTGTCTGAGGTGTGGTGAGACAGGCAGAAACATAAAGATGCATGTGGGAATAAATGTGTAAATGTATTTAGACTTTATTTGGGGAAACTGGGCTTTCGCTGTCATCCAAGTTCAACAGAGATGGCTGTGCAGACCAAACAGTGGTTAGTCGTTGACACCAAAAACCATTTGCAGCCCAAATTAGACACAACAAATCTGGGAAGGAATTTTTAAAAATCCAAACCTTGCAACCCTCCCCTCACCCCAGACTACTTTAGGCAACAGAAGTGAAGGGAAATATGCATGCCAAGAGGAGGCGAGAGCCCAGAGCGGATTCCTCGGGCTGCAGCAGGTGAAAAACACATTTGCTAAAGCAGAGCACATTTGGGGGATTGGAACAGAAAAGCTGGGAGTGCTTGTGAGACAAGGCCCTTGGTCCTGCCTCCCCTTTATTCCCACCGTGAAAAGCTGTCCAAGCGGAGGGCTGGGTCATCCCTATGCCAATGTTATTGATAACAAAGCAGAAAAACTCAGGGATTCTGGCTGAGGCTGAGCGTGCAAAAGCCTGCAAATCCAGACAGGAACATAGGTAAGTCGAGTGGGTGGCTTGAGGGCCTGTGGTGGACCAGAGACAGCAGGCCCTGCAGGAGAAGAGAGCCTCCCCCAGGGGGCGCTGTCTATGCAACCCTGCCTGGCCATTACTATGAAGAAATGTAGGCTGAGAGCGACCAGATCTTCAGATGTTTTAAGAGATGCTATAAAAGCTCCTGATTTTCAAATGTTGGCAACTGATTCAACACATTTTACAACACTGTGTACAGACTGAAGAAAACAAATCTGTCGGCTGGATCTGGCTTGCAGGGGAGCCCGCTTCTGAATTCTGGATGGGGGCTGACTTTTATCTTACCTCTGAAGCTTGGGGTTTCAGGAGCTGGGTTGAGAGCCCTCATGTATCTGCGTTCACTCTTCTGCCCAGATCATCCTACTGCTAAATTAATCTAGCCTAAGAACTCCTCTGCAGCATTGAGAAAAGCAAAGCTCCAAAATCAAAGTACAAACCCAGACAAAAACCTTCCAGGTAGAAGCCTCAAAGATTGAGCTTTACTTTTCTTTTTTATGTATTTTGTCATGTCCCGGAATGCTTGGCCATTTTAAAATCACAAGTGGAATAAGAGTCATGATCCTCTGTAGCTCCTGGGACAGTCTGGGGAAGGAAGGGAGAAATGGAGGGTGCTAAGTGAGACGCCCAAGACCACCCAGGAGGCTGGGGGCAGGGGCTAGTTAGGGGCCAAATTTATTTCCTTCTTCTCCAACTCTTAGTTTGAGGCCTGTATTCCCAAGCCACCCCTGGAATTTGGAATATCCAGATAATGGCTCTGGTAGATGGCGTGCGGAGCAGGGTTTGGAGGGAAAAGCATCGTGTCTGGGTGGGAAGAATGAGGTCAGAGGGTGCCCTGTTGGCAGGGCTGAGGGGAAACAAACCCCTGCCCCCCGTGGGTCATGGTGGCACCACTGTCTTCTGCACCAACCAAGCAAGGACTGTCCACAGGAGCCCAAATGCCAAAAAGGCCAGTGCATCTTGGGGCAAGGATTCGAGTCAGAAAACACGTTGCACAAAAATTTCCAATTCCAGGTAAGTGCTGTAGCAACCCAGCCAGCCAGGACTTCTAAAGTTTGACGTCCTCCTCTTCCTGCACAGCGTGACTTCACCACCACAGCGTGTCTGGGGAAAGGGAAGAAGGAGAAGGCAAAAAGCAAAAACCAAGAAACAAAAAAAAAACCCCAAAAACACAAAAGCAAGGTACGGCTTCCCAGCCTGTGATTAAGCCCCAAAGGGCTGGCTGCTAATCACCATAGCCCTGCACCTGCCTTGCGTTTCCCCTTCAGATACCAAAGTACCTCCCTCACGCACCAGCACATGCGAAACTTTCACTTCGTTCTCTAGAGCTCAGACACTGGGCCTGCTCAGAAAGATCTGGGAGCTTGCAGAGCATTGTGGGTACTGATATGCAAATGAGGAGCACAACCAATCATGTCCCACATTGCTTCAGAGCACCTGAATTTTTTATGGCTTGCATGTGCTTTTTGATGTTTTCATTGTCTCCCAGCATAACTGATATGCATTCCGATTCTGACAACTAGAAGTTCTTTTTTTGTTGTTGTTTTCTCTTCCTGGAGCTGGTGTTCTCTACCTTAAAACAAAAAAAACAAAACAAAACAAAAAAAAACCAAAACCAAAACAAGGGCGGGGGGGGGGGCGGGGGGACGCAAAAAACAAATCCACCACCCGTAACAATCCGAGGTTACTTTAAGAAGTGAAATATTTTAAGCCACTGAACCACAGATGCAACCAGGAAAAGAAACGTGTTGATTCTCTTAAATTCCTTGGAGGAAAACAACTCCAGCTTGTCTACCTCATTTAAAGGGACAACTTCCAAAAGGAGTGAAGCAGGGAGAGAGTGATTTTTTTTTTAATTTGCTGGTGGTCAGTCATGAAGAGCCCGTTTCTATTATGAAATACACCCTCCCCATCTGTTTGCGCTTGCTCTTAATTAGGGGGAAGTTCATTTGGAAAAAGTGAGACCCCTTCCCTACACACACACACACACACACACACACACACACACACACTCACACTCACTCCAAGGACTAAGTGAACTTTTAAGGGAACGATTTTCATTTTATAGTTATTTGCCCTTAAAGGATCCAGAACACCATAACCCATGCCAGATACCTCAGGCTCAGCGGTTTTTCTGGTTTGGCTGAGGGAAGGAATTGCTGAACAAATCAAGAAAGTCACTTCTGAGAGAATCCTGTCAATGTCCGCTCCCACTTCCCAGCTCTGGGGACTAAGACCATGTGGGTGATGGGCAGGATGGCAGAAGGCCTGGCTGAACCTGGACGTGGGACCTTCGAAGCACTCCAGTTTCCTTCCAACCCTAACCGCACGAAGAGAAAACAGAGCAAATCTTGTAAATGTGAGCACAATGGTGACGTCTATAGAAATCCTAACACACCTTGTGTTTTGCTCGCCAATCTCCTCATCCGAGGTCTTGAAACTCATCCTTCCAGCCTCCACATACCTCCTTTATCCAAACTCAGCATCATTCTTTCCCTTCGGCGCCATTCCTGTGCATCCACTGGCCTTGGACAACCAGTCAACCAGTAAAGGTCAACCTCCCCACCCACCCGTGTGCCCACGCCCCACCCTCCATAGCTCGGACAATTTAGACCCAGTTATTCTTTCCCATCCTTCCTTGGCACTTCCTCCCATAGCCATGAAATCCCCCCACAGCCTTAGCAGGGGGCCTCTAGGTTCCGAGGCCAGGGCTGCTGAGGTCAAAGGTCAGCAGCTCTGACCTTTAACCTCAAGGTCAAAACTGCCTCTCAGACAACTTCTGTCTCCATTCTCAGCTCCCAGCAGCCCATCTTAGGAACAGTCAGTATTGCGAAGTATTTAGGAATGAAAGAATGCAGCACTTCATTGTTTACTCAACAGCTTCACACACATTGTGTCTAATTTCCACTAAAGGCCTAAGAGGTAGGTATTAGCATCTCCATTTCACAGGTGATAAAATCGAGGCTCTGAGAGGGCACGTGACTTCCCCAACTGTTAGGTATCCAAAGTCCAGTGATCTCCCAGCTACGTGCTGCCTCTCCACAAGAGATACCACTCAGTCCTTCGCCATTTTCAAATCACTGCCACAAACAATATTTCTGGGACTTCCACAATGACTCTGTCAGATGGGTATGAATAATAACCCTGTTTTACAGATGCAGGATCGAGTAGCATAAACCCCTGCCTTCCCATTGCAGTTCTGTTCTCTTCCTCCAGAACCTTCTTTGGAAGACCACGACAACTGCAGTGATTAAAAAGGTGTCTGATTCTCCCAGGGCATAAGCTCCTGGGAGTGGGAGGGAGGTCAGTTAGGAATTTGAAGGGGCCATGTTAACCTTTTCAATTACAAAAGCCTTTAGGGACTTAATTCACCGAACCACCCTCAAGACCACAAGAATTTATGATCCTTCTAAACATACCCAAATGAGTCTCGGGAAGTATCTTAGGTAGCCAGAATCCAGCTCCATAAAGCATATAAATACATTTAAAACAGCAGTAAATGTTTCCACCCTTCTATTTTTTTTTATGACTGAATGTACCCCAAATAGAAATGTTGGCAATCACCCCTTTAATAACGCTATTTATATTTAACTTATCAGGGTATAAATAGAAGCACAGTAGGCATCTATACCACACTTTGGTTTATGTACTTTCAAATTCAGAGCCAAACAGTCCTGATTTTGTACTGACAATAAAAATAAAGAGAGACACAAGTGTTCTCACCTCATCCTCGGCTTCCAGCTCTGGTGCCCTTCAGTATATCCAGTTTTCTCTGGAGCATCTCAGAGGTCTCCCCTGGGGGAAGGAGAGAGTCTTCAAATGGACTCAGCTTTTCAAATAATGAACAGGAGGAGGATTTCTCGAGAAAGGTTTTGTACTGGTGGCTATAGGAGTGCTCTAGAAAAAAAATCAACAGGCACAAATTAGGGTGGACACAAAAAGAAACAATATTCCTAACTGCACATAAAAGCTGTCCAAACATCCCCAGCCCAGCCCCCCTCCCCCAGCACCCTCACGTTGTTTAGATTTCAGGCTCTTGAAGAAAATGTATTTCTTTTGACATTTAATAATGTCTGTTGACATGCAACATCCCTGCTAGGGCTTTTCATTTTTTTATTAAATGATGTAAGTTCTGTAACTGATATCAGTTGTCATCAAACATCATAAAGCCAATCATGCCTCAAGTCATCAATATTTATTGTCCCTGGTGAGGGAGAGGCTGTTTTCAGTTTGGGGCAGATGGGTTTAATTTTTAAGTAGAATAGTTAAAGCAGACGCACCTAGTATAAAATATCAGACCGGCAAGGATCTGCCGACATGGTGCAATTGAGATGTTCATGCAGTTGAAAGGAAGAGGATGGGGGAAGAGAAGGATAGAGAGGGAGGAGAGAGAAAGAGAGACGGGGAGGTAGACACAGACAAGAGAGGGGAAAATAGTGAAAATGGGGAAAGGGAAAAAGAAAGGAAAGAGAAAAACAAAAAAGGGAGTGTGGATGCTCAGCAGACGTATGGCATGTACATGAACAAAAACCTCTTTTCTAGTGAAGGCTATCAAAACAGATTTAGGGCATAGGAAGGACACACCATGCTCTCAAAGGGCAGTCTGAGTACTATAGCGAAAAGGGAGTTAGAGAAAGTGAAAGTGAAATAGAAGAGGATGAAAGTAAAAGAGAGAATGTGAAAGACAAGTCAAAAGGGAAATGAATAAGATAAAATGTGAAAGTGAAAGACAAATGAGAAAGAGAAAGAAAAATGAGAGAGTGAAAAAAATGAAAAGAGAAAATGAAAAAAGGGATGGAGAGATCTGTAGAGAGAGAAGGTAAAAGAGGAGTGAGTGGAGAGGTAGGGTCAGGAGATGCTAGTGGGTCTGACAGCTGGTACCAGCCCGGGAAGAGAGGGAACCAGGACTAGCATCCTGGGGGCAGGGTGGGAGGGAGTTGGGTAGCCTTTGGGCAAGCCAGTCCCAACCAGAGCCAGCGGGAGGGCATCAGTTTTTCTCTGGCACCCTCACCTACCTAGCTGTGCCCTCTTCCCCCTTAAAAGTCTCTATCTTACATGGCAGGCTTCTGGAATCTTCTCACACTCTATCTCAGGCTCTGAGTATCTCATTCACACTGAGGCATAAATGACTGATAAAGCTTAATGGGATACTCCTGGCTGGGTTCAAGTTTTCCTTATTTGATTTTAGTGCTAATGGCAAATTCTTAGACCACAGTCAGCCAGGTAGGGAAAATTTTAGGGGATGTGAAGCTAGTGGCTAGAGTCTCATCCCATAGACAAGTCTATCCTGCCTCCTGAATGTTCTGTTGGGGGCACACTTTGTAGACCCAAAGTTCTTTTTTTTTTTTTTTTTTTTTTTTTTTTTTGGAGTGATGGATTGGGGAAGTATGATAAGCCTTGGGCTTAGATGGCCTTGGACAAATCTTGGGTCCTGAGGCTTCTGCTTGGGACCCCAGTCCTGGGCTGCTGAATAGAGAGACCAGAAAGTGGGACCTCCAGGGAACAGAGGATGAAGAAACTTGTCCTTCATTTTGGGACTTCAGAGGGACTCTTGCAGAGACCAGGGCCTGGGAGGGAGGAGGGGTCGGGAATGGACTCCTTGCTCTGCAGTGTCCTTAAACGCCCAAATTCTGCCCACGCTGGCTTTTGTGCTGATGTCAAAATCAGAGGGAAGAAAGGAAGAAGGAAGGAAAAGCCTTAACAAAGAGAGTTTCCAAAAAAGCTCCTGGTAAAAAAGAAATAGGTCAAACCTCAAAGCGGCCCAGCATACTCTTCCTGGTGGTTCAGCCCACCACTTGCATTTTGAAATTGCAGGCCTTCGTATTTATGTAACCTGGCCTGTGAGGTAGGCAGGGGCAGGGAGCCCTCCCACAGTGTAGATGAGGATTCTGAGGCAGGGAGAGTCCCCACACAGGGTCCCAGAGAATGTTCAAAGCACCAGAGGAGCCAGACCCAAGGACCTCACTCACATCTGCTATCTTCCTTTCCTCCTTGGAAGAATGAGAGGCAGGGGGCAGGTATTAATGTTCCAACACCCCATAACTGGCTTCTATTTCTCCCACACTCCCTTGTACATTTCTGAATAGAAAGATACTGTATTCTTTAACCCTCTCCTGAATTTTCCCATCCGATCTGGACAAGTGCCAGGACCTGAATGCCACCCTGGTCTCTCCTGTTGGCGTGCATCCAGGCCGCCCTTTGCGGTTACCTGGTAGCTCCTTGACAGCTCACCTTGCATCACTTGAAGTGGCTCCATGCCATTCCTGCCCAAGCACCCGGCTAGCAACCCAGAGCTCACTGGGGACATTGGGGGCCTTGTATTTCTGGAGAATTGAGTGATTGGACATTTCCTGTTTCCCCATATCCTCACTAACATTTTGTCTTTTCTTCTGACTTTTCTAATTGTTGCCAATCGGCATCTCATTGCTATTTTAATTTGCATCTTTCTAATTACTGATGAGGTTGAACAGTTCTCCATTAACTTATTGGCCGTTTAGCTTCCCCTTCTAGGAGCTGCCCACATCTCCCCATTAGATTTTCTGTCTTTCTGTTCTTAGTTTGCAGTATCTTATATTCTAGAGTCTACTTCTTTGTTAGTTTTAGACAGTGTTTATTATCTCCTCCCAATATGCCACCCATCAGTTAATTATGGCTTTAGTGGCCATGTTTGAGCAGATATTTTAAATTTTGATGTAGTCAAGTTCACCAATTTTTGCCATGTGGTTTATGCTTTTTGTGTCTTATTGAAGAAAGCTTTACCACCCTAAGGTCAAAAAGATATTCCTTTACATATTCTTCTATTGAATACATAGCATTTTTCTTTCACATTTAGGCCTTTTTTGAGTTTATTTTTGAATGTGGTTTGAATTAGAGTCAAACTTTATTTATGTTCATCCAGTGAGCCAGTTACCCTAACAGAATCTATTAAATAATTCACTTTCTTTTCTCCACTGAATCCTTGTGCCTCTTTATCATACATTATTGGTCTCTTTCTGAGTTTTCTTCTTTATTCCATTTGTCTATTTGTCTGTTCTTGCACTAATACCCCATTATCTATATTGCCATGTCTTTGTAGAATATCTTGATATTTAAAAGGGCAAAGTTTTCTTTCTTTGCTCCTTTTTATTTTTCAAAATTATCTTCACTATTTGTGCAGCTTTATTTTTCTTAATTTCAGAAGACTTATAAAGGTCCAAAAAAGGTAGAATTTTATTGGAATTGAATAGAATTTTAAGAACTGATGTGGGGAGGATTGACATTTAAGTTGCTCTATTTATAAATATGTTCTATGTCTCTATTTATTTAGGTTTATTTTACTTAAACTGTTTTCTCTGTAAAGATCTTGTGTATTTTTAGGTTGATCTCTAGATACTCCTGGTAATGGAGGGTGATGGTAGACTATTATGAATTGTGACATGATCTCTATTATATTTTTCTAGTAGGTTATCACTGGTGTAGTGGAACCACAATAATTTTTTTAAACTTTTTTAAACCTCAACTTTATCGACACAAAAATTTATAAACAGTAAGATGCACCCATTTTGATTATAGGATTTAATGGGTTTTAACAAGTGTGTACACCTATGTAATCACCACCACAATCAACATATAGAACATTTACATCACCTGCAAATGTCCCTTCTTGCCCTTGTTTGTAATCAATCCTTATAACTTCTGTTCACCCAAGGCAACCACTGATTCGCTTTCCATCACAGTAAATTAGAATTGCCTTTTTAAGAATTTTATTTTCTAATTTTTGTTTGATAGTATCTAGAAATAAATTGATTTTTGTATATTGACCTCGTGTCATGAAATACTGTGAAATTAGTATGTTAGTTCCAGTTTCATGTTTATAGACTCTTGGGAATTTCTACATAGACAATCAAATAAATTCTCCAAATAAAGAGAATTTCACTTCTTTTCCAATCTGTATGCCTTCAATTTAAAAAATTTCTTTCCTATTTATTGCACTGTCTAGGACCTCTAGTACAATACTGAACAGGCATGGTGAGAGCAGACATCTTTGCTTGTTTCCAACCTTAAGGAAGAAATTTTCATTTTTCACTCTAAAGTATGATGTTAGCTGTAGGTATTTCTTATAGATAACCTATATCTGTCTGAGGAAGTTCTTTCTTATTCCTAATTTACTGAGTGTTATTATCATGAATGGGTATTGAATTTTATCAAATGTCTTTTCTATATCTACTGAGATGATCATGTAAGATTTCTCCTCTATTCTGTTAATAAGGTGAATTGTGTTTATTGATTTTTTTTATTGTTTTTGCATCCCTCGGATAAACCCCACTTGGACACAATGTATTATCCATTGTATTCATTATTGGCTTAGATTTACTAAATCTTGTTAATGTTTTTTGTAGGTATTTTATGGAAAGTATTGGTCTATAATTTTCTTTTCTTAGAATTTCTGGGGTTCTTTTGCCTTGTTTTCATATTCAGGTAATACCAGCTTCATAACATGAGTTAGGAAGTGTTCCCTCTTACTCTATTTTCTGAAAAAACTTAAGATTGATATTGCTTCTTCCTTAAGTGTTTGATAGACTTTATCAGTAAAGATATCAGGGGCAGGATTTTTCTCGTGGGCAAGTTTTTAATTACTGATTTATTTTTTAAACTGATTTAAGATATTTGAGAGATTTTTTTTCTTGAGTTTTTTGTTGTTGTTGAAAATTTGGGTCTTTTAGGTGATTTTTCCATTTCAGATAGGTTGTTAAATTTATTTGATAACATTGCTCAAACTATTCCCTTATTATTCCATTATTATTTTAATGTCTGTGGGATTCATAATGATGTCTCCTCATTTATAGCTGATATTAGTAACTTCTGTCTTCTCTTTTTTCTCTTGCCCACTCTAACTAGAAATTTATCAGTTTTATTGACATTTTCAAGAAACCAGCTTTCTGTTTCATTGATTCTTCCCCCCTTTTTTTTGTCTGTTTTCCATTTCTTGGATTTCTATTCTTATATTTATTATATTCTTCCTTCTACTAACTTTAAGTTTATTTTGTTCTTATTTTTCTAACTTCTTGTAACAAAAGGTAAGATCACTATAGTGGAGGGTAAGATTACTGATTTTTAACCTTTATTCTTTCCTAATATGGTCATTTAAGGCTATAAATATCTCTCTAAATCCTGCATTAGCTGCATCTCACATTTTTTTTGTTTTCATTTTCATGAAATTAAAATATTTTCTCATTTCCCTTGAAATAGCATATAATTGGGTCCGGTCTGACAAACTTGTCTTTTAGTTGGAGTGTTTAGATCATTTACATTTAATGTAATTAACAATATGGTTGGATTTAAATATACTGCTTTGTTATTTCCTTTCTTCTTCTCCCATCTGTTATTTATTTTTCTCTCATATCCCATGTTGTTGTGGATCAATTGGGTATTATTTCACATTAACTTAATTCTCCATTAATAGCTCATTAACTATACCTCTTTGATTCTTTTTTGGTTGCTCTAGAGTTTACCATATATACATGTAACTTCCTACAGTTTGTCTTTTTAGCAATAATATACTATTTCACATATAAGAACCTTGTTTGCAAATTCCATCATCTGTCATTTTCATGTTTGTTTCTTTTGATTATTTTTTTTCTTGGCTCTGGGTCATATTTTCCTATTTCTTGACATTTTGAGTAATACCTTTTGGGTGCTAGACATTGTAAATTTTATCTTGTGTAGTGCTAGATTTTCTTGTTTTTTTTCTGGAGTGTTGGGTTTGTCTGGCAGGCAGTTTAGTAATGTGCAGATCAGCTTGTCCTTTTGAGGCTTGTTTTTAACTATTTTTAAGGGTAGATTTAAAGTAACCTTTACTCTGGGCTATTTTAACCTATTACTAAGGTATGACTTTTCTAGTGACTCTACTGAAAATTTCAGATGTGCAAGAAGAACTCTCTCCTTCAGTTGGTCAGAACTCAAGTGTCTCCTTGCCCTGTGTAAACTCTTGAAATTATTTACTTTACAGTTCCCCAACCTTCTTTTCCTGGTTGCACAGAGTTTCGTTCTACATGGGCACATTTTAGTAGTCAGCAGAAACTCATGGAGTTCTTTTTTTATTATTATTTATTTTTATTAGAGTATAGTTGCTTTACAATGTTGTGTTCATTTCTGCTGTACAGCAAAGTGAATCAGTTATACATATACATATATCCACTCTTTTTTAGATTTCCTTCCCATTTAGGTCACCGCAGAGCACTGAGTAGAGTTCCCTGCGCTATACAGTAGGTTCTCATTAGTTATCTATTTTATATATAGTAGTGTATACATGTCAATCCTAATCTCCCAATTCATCCCACCTCCCCCCTTCCCTCCTTGGTGACCATATGTTTGTTTTCTACATCTGTGACTCTATTTCTGCTTTGCAAATAAGTTCATCTGTACCATTTTTCTAGATTCCACATATAAGCGATATTATGATATTTGTCTTTCTCTTTCTGACTTACTTCACTCTGTATGACAGTCTCTAGGTCCATCCATGTCACTGCAAATGGCATTATTTTGTTCCTTTATATGGCATGGAGTTCTTCCTCTATCTAACCTCCTTCCTCTCTGGTTCTCTACCCACAAGTTCCAGTCTCCTCAGCCTCATCAAACTCTGATCTCTTTCTTCCCAGCTCAGTGAGGCAGCCATGAACTGCTTGAGAAGCCCCCTCTTCCTACTGTATTCCAGAATATTCTTCCAGGCAGGTCAGGGATTGTAGGGTTTGCCTCATTTTTTTGCCTTTTTTGAAAGATCGTAGTCCTGTGCTACCTGCTGTTCAATACCTGAAAACAGTTGTTTCATATATTTTATCCTGTTTTCTAGTTGTTTATGGTAGGATGGTAAGTCCTGTCCCAGGACTTCAACATAACCATAAGTAGAAGTCAGAGATAACTTTTTTTCATTGAGGTATATAAATTACTCTTGCATCTAGCAATCTTGCCAGACACTTATGAGTCTTAAGAGTTTTTTCTATTGATTCTGTTGGATTCACTGTGGGAATGATCATTATCATCTACAAATAAGTACAATTTTAAAAAATTCTTTCAATTTTCCATGTTTTGTCTCATTTTCTTATTGTAGTATTGGACAGAATATCCTATACTATGTTGTTTAAAAGGATAAAGTGTATATTTGTCTCATTAGCAATCTTAATGAAATATATCTGAATTTTTTTCATTAAGTTTAGCTTTTGCTCATGTATATGTATTGGGCATTTAACAATTTAAGGAAAGCTTTTTCAAAGTACCTTTTCTCTGAGTTAAAAAATCATAATTAGATGTTGAACTTTATGAAAATCATATTCTGGATATATTGAGATAACCACGTAATTTTTCTTCTTAAGTATATAATATAGTGAATTTCATTACTAGATTTTCTGAGGTTAACCTATACTTTGACATTATTTAGTTTAGCTATATTATTGAATTTGGTTAGCTAATATCTTTCTGGCATATTCCTCTCATAAAATATGTTAGGTAACTCTTCCTCCTTCTGATTTCTGAAACAACTTGTGTAAGGTAGGGATTACCGTTAATTTGACAATTTAATAAAACTTACTTCTAAAACTGATACTGGAGTTTAGAGTGGAAACCTATTTGATCACCACATCTACAGCTGATATTTGAGCAACGTCAGGGTTAGGGGTGCCGACCCTCCGTGGAGTCAAAAATCTACAAATAACTTTACAGTTGGCCCTCCATATTCGTGGTTCCATCCATGCGTATAACTGTGGACTGATTGTGCAGTACTGTAGTACACATTCAGTGAAAAAATCCACCAATTAGGGGACTCATGCAGTTCGAACCCATGTTGTTCAAGAATCAACTGTATTACTCTATTAGCTATTTCTATTCAATTTTTCTATTTGTCTTATCCCAGTTTTGGCTTTTTATTTTTTTCTGACAATTTATCCATTTTGCCTAAGTTTTCCAATCTTTTGCTATACAGCTGTTCATAATATTCTATTATTATTCTCTAAATTTTTACTGCATCTATAGGTATTTATCTGCTTTAATGATGTATCTATTTATTTGTATCTTCTCTCCCTTTTTTCCAAAATCAATTTTTCATGAGCAATCCTTATGATAAAGGAACTATTCAGTATCTTGGCTGGGGTGGCAGATACACGTATCTAAACATGTGACAAAATTGCATAGAACGATATATGTATGTATAACTGAATCACTTTGCTGCATACTTGAAACATTGTAAATCAACTGTACATCAATTAAAAAAACCAAATAAATTGCGTGCAATAAGTTGAAAAAAATTTCATAGAACTAAGTGCACACACATGCACACACACAAATATATACAAATAAAACTGGAAAATTCTAAATAAAATCAGTGTATTGTATTATTGTCAATATCCTGGCTGTGCTCTGTACTATGGTTTTCCAAAATGTTACCTTTGGGGAAAAGAGTACATAAAATCTCTATATACTATTTATTATGATTGCATGTAAATCTACAATTCTCTCAACCAAAATTTCAGTTAAAAAATAAACTTTACCAGGCATTTGTCTCTTTTTATTAATCTTTTCAGAATGCTAGCTTTTGATCTTGTTAGTCTTGTTAATTTTTTTCTTTTCTCAGTTCCATTATTTCTTACTATTTACCCTATTTTTATTATTTCTTTCCATCATGCTTTTTTGAGATTTCTTTTTGCTGCTGAAAAAATGTGAAAGTTTAGATCTCAAAGCCTAGTTGATTTGTTTCGGTTTTGTTTTTTTTTTTCCTTGACAAATGTATTTAAAGCCATATGTTCCTTCTTTCATGTGGTGCACAAGTTATGGTATACAGTGTTTTCATTTGCATTTAGCTTTAAGTATTTTAGAACTTCCCTTATGATTTTCTCTTCAACCCAAGAGTAATTAAATAGCACAATTTTTAGTTACCTAACGGATGTAATTTTTTAAGCTAATAGTTGGTTTAAGCTAATATCAGTTTCTTCTTTTCCCAACATGATCTGAAAACATTGTCTGATATTAACTCTTTAGAATTTATTGAGGTTTCTTTTATGCCTAAGTTTATGGGTCAGTTTTTGTGTATATTCTATGTGCACTCAAAAAATGATGTATATTCTGTGTTAGATACATTGTTCTATAAACACCTATTAATGTGAGTTTACTAATTGTGTGTATTTCTGGACTTTGGTTCTTATTCATTTTTTTGGTTTTTACTTTTGATCCAGTCAGGAATCTCTATTTTTTTAAATCAGTGAATTTAACCTATTTACAATTGCTATTATGCTAGGACTAATTTCTGCCACTTTAGCCATTTCCATTTACTCTACTGTCTTAAGTCAAGTTCCTAGAAGCAGACCCTGAAGCAGGAATTTTTGTTCAAGTGATGTCTTAGTGGAGAGCTCTCAGGAGGAGAATGAGGGACACAGAACAGGGCAGAGGGAAAGTAGAGTAAGATTGCATTTTCAGCTGGAGCTGAGCTTCCCCTGGGGAGGGTGGCTCACCACCCTGGCTAGGCTGGAGCTCAACTTGATGCTGACCTCCATCTTCCAAGGGCTGCTGGATGGGCACTGCTGTGCCTCGCAGAGGAGATAAAGATCAGTGGTCTGCCCAGGACAGTGTGAGAAAGAGAAAAGAGCAAACCTTCAAAGCTCTCCCACACCCTTGGAACTGACCCTCTCTTACTCTGGGGGTTCCCACTCTTCAACCTGGAGACCCATCATCTTCTTTCTTCTTAGGGGTTGGTTCCACACATCCTCACTCTCCTTTTGTAGTTCCATCCACCTTCCTCTGGCCTCCATGGCATCTGCAGGGCTGGGGTCAGGGAAGCGAGCAGCAGCCTCTGTCAGTTTACCCACTTGTCCTGCCCTTTCAGCTTCCATTCACTTCCTTCTGTCACAGGCCCCTTCTGAGAACTCGAGGTCCAGCTTTGATGGGTGAAATGGAGATTAACATGAGTGACAGCCTGCACTTGGAGTACCAACCCCCATCTTCTCCAACACTGTCCATCCTTCCTTCCTCTAGGATGAGTCCTTTCTCAGGAGGTTCCCCAACTCTCAGGTAGGTAGAGTCCTGCTAGGGGGACTCCACATCCCTGGGGCTGGTCCCCACGTGCCTGCATCCTTGGGGGAAAGCAGTTCAGACTCCAGCTAAGACTCCCCACCCATTGTATTATACATAACTTAAATTGGACCAAACTCTGTGAAGTGGCTGATAATAAAAGAAGAACATATAAAGTTAGAAACAAAACACTTACAAATAAAGTTAACAAGATCATGAGTCATACTGCATGGAGAGGTAAAAGAATTCTTTCAGGAAAGATCTTTGGATTTGAGCCCTAACTTTACGTGGCAGCTAAGGTAAACCAGACAGGCACTGGGCCACATTCAACTGGGGATTAACCTTGAATGGTTCATTTGGAAAATCAACAACAAACATTTCTAATTTATAAATTCCTCTTTTTCAAAAGCCTACATATCTTTAAACAAGTCGTTCAAATTCCTCCTTGCTTCTTTTATCCAGCCAATTTTTCTTCAAACTCACTTGACAAGTGAAAGAATAATCATGTTCCAGACCAAGTCCACAGCTTTTTTTGCTTTGCCTTTCTGCTTCCATTTTATTATTGAGTTTAGAAAAAAATTTTAAAGGCGTGTTATGAGAGGGAGGTGTAGTATTGCACTCAAATGGAGAGAGTGTGTGTGTGTGTGTGTGTGTGTGTGTGTGTGTGTGTGTGTTTCCTGGCCCCTCCCGGAACAATTCATTTCATACCTTGAAGCCTTGTGCTGGGGTTTTTGTTACCAACTATCTCCTTTTCACAAGTAGCCTCAAGCAACAATTAGTCCTGCAAGTAATTTCTGAGTCAAATGTTGGGTTTGGGTGAGAACCGAGCAAGCAGTTTGGAAGCAGATGTAGCCCGAGGTGAAGTCACTCCCTGTGTTTAATGGGAGGCGGGAAGGGGGTGGAGGGAAAAGGGGGGAAGCACAGGCTGGTGTCTGGCCCAGAGCTCTGAATGAGGAGCCAGTGAGTGGAGACCACCGTCGATGGGCAGAATAATGACCCCTAAAGATGTCCACGCCCTAATCCCCTAGAACCTGTGAATATGCTACCTGACCTGGCAAAAGGGACTTTGGGATTAAGGTTGAGGACCCTGAGATGGGGAGCTTAGCCTGGATTATCCGGGTGGGTGCAACTCGTCTTTAAAAGTGAAGAATGTTTCCTGGCAGTGGACAGAGAGGTGTGCCCGACGGAAGGGTCGGCGAGATACAATGCTGCTGGCTTTGAAGGTGGAGGAGGACGCCATGAGCCAAGGCAGGCAGTGGCCTCCAGAAGCTGGAAGAGGCAAAGAAACGGATTCTTTCCTAGAGCTTCCAGAAGGAACGCAGTCCTGCCGACACCTTTATTTTAGCCCAGTGAGACCCGTGTCCAACTCTCGTAAAATACTAAATTTGCGTTGTTTCAAGCCACTAAGTTAGTGGTACTTAGTTACAGCAGCACAGAAGATGAATATAGCCTGCCTCTAATGCTGCCTCTTACTGGCCCTAACATTTGGCCACGCCACTGAACACTCCATGAGCCTTGGTGCTTTCATCAGTAAAATGGAGACAGATTCACTTTTTATAACCCCAAACAGTCCAGGCCCGGCCAACCCATGGTCAAAGGTGAAGTCAGCTAAACAATAACATACAAATGTGCGTCTCTGCCCCATCCCTGCAGAGTCCGCAGGCACCCAGCAAGCCTCGTCCCTGCCCACCTTCCTGCAGGACAAAGGCTATATCTCCTTGAACTCAGGAAGTAGCCTGTAGCTTTTTTGCCAGGCCCTACATGACAGCTTCAGCTTAGCCCAGTGGAAAGGACTGCTGTCAGCCAATTTCACAGCCCCTTACTGCTCTTTGATTCTAACCGCTCAACTCAGCACTGAGCACCCTGCATGACCATCCCCCCCTTTTGGGGAGCATCCTAGACCTCGTACCCAGATCCCTTTTCCGTCAAAACTTACCTGCCCTGTGTCCCACCCGCTTCCTTCAGGGGCTTGCCCTCTACGGATCTGATAACTTCCAGGAGAGCTGGGAGGTGCCAAAGATCATTATTTTCCCCTTGACAGTTTTGCCCAAGGCTGGCCCTGAAGCAGATAATCCACCCAGAACAGGTTGGGGGCACAAGCCGCTCCATGCTTTTTGTGATGCAAACATGCACAGTCTGTGCGACCCTAATCTGGAGCAACATCTTCTAGGAAACAGCCTCAAAGCACCCAGTCAAGGCTTTGCTTCTTCCTTTCAGGATGCCAGAGGATTGTAGGAAGGATGATCTGCCGTCTCAACGGCATCCCCTTGGAATTGGCAGGAGGTCAATTTTCTACCTGGGGTCCTCAGGGGTTTGCTGGGGTCGCTGATCAACAAGACCTTTCAGATTCAGGCTGCATCTTTCAATGGGAATGCCATCCAGCTTTCAGAAGCTGAGTGTAAGTACCCACGTCCACCACGGGGTTCCCGGACAGAGCCACGAGGAGAAGCAGCTCTGGTGGACCAAGATGTTGCAGACGCGGCCGCCCTCCATGGCCTGTGCTCTGAGCTGAGCCCAGGGGGACGCTGGACACACGGGGGAGTCTCCTCACCAACTCTCAGTGTTCTCTTTTGAGAAAGAATTTGAAAAAACTCCTAAGAATTCTAAAGTGCATTCTGATTGAGCTCTTTTCAGAAAGAAAAATTCCAAATCCCCAAATGAT
Organism: Eubalaena glacialis; assembly: GCF_028564815.1. NCBI lineage: Eukaryota > Metazoa > Chordata > Mammalia > Artiodactyla > Balaenidae > Eubalaena > Eubalaena glacialis. Next base: position 17,088,392 of record NC_083716.1, read on the forward strand.
AGGCAAGCATGGATTGGTCACCACTCTGGAGCAGGAGGAGGGAGGTCAAGATGCGACAAAATGAGAACAAAGGAAAACGTGAACTCAGAGGAGCCTTCCAGGAGCTGGTTGTTGAAGTTGGCCAGAGAGTATTTTGCTCTGGCCTGAAGGCCACAAGATGGCAGCATTTCTGAATGTTCCAGATCCACCCAGGGGCTGCCTCTCAGGGTGCTGGGGTGCCTTGGTGCCTGGTCAGGAGCACATCCTCCCTCGTGTTCAGGAAGATTAAGAGTCCCGACTTGGGATACTCTGTCCTCAGCCAGAGATGGGAGAGAAGAGAGCCAGTGCAGAAGGGCTGGAGCTCCACGGTGAGCATTCATTCAGCTGTTTCAACAAAATCAGCATTGAACCCAAGTGCCTGTTGGCCAGTGGCCACTTTGGATGTTGGCTGGATTGTCTGTTTGTCTGAAGAACGGCATGTTTATTTGGCCAGAGGTAGTGTGGCAGTCAAGGAGCTTGGCGGCACTTGAGGAAGTATATCCCCCCCAAACGTCAGTTTGTGTGCTCTGGGAGATTTTATTCTGCATGGCCTGGCATCAGGGCCAGCATTCAGGTCCCCACTCCAGCCCCACCAGCCTGGATGCCTGCACCAATCATTTGGGGTGAAAGACTGGACAGTTTTTGCTATTAAAATCCTTCCTGGTATCTGTCTTATATCCTCCATTCATTCACTCATTCATTCATTCAGTAATTCACTTTTCAATAAGTGCATATTCAGTGCCTCCTATGAGCTAAGTGTTCTGTTGTGTCCTGGCAATACGAGAATGACCGTTCTGCCATCAAAGAACTTGCATCTAGCTGCAGGGGTGGGAGGCTGGGGGGAGTTAATTAATCACAATTATAAAAACTGTTTTGCAGGCAAAGTGCAAAGTGTTCTGGCGGGGACTCTGGAAGGCTTTGCTCTTTATTAGCAGTTGACCTTGGACAAGTTAGCGAGGGCCTCTGTACGGTCCCTGAGATTTTGCATAAGACGATGGCGAGGGTTAAAGAATTAGCACATGTGGCTATGTGTGGCATATTGTAAATGCCAAATGAGAGCTGCCTGCTGCTTTTATTTCTGTTGTGCAGCCCTCACCTGCAGGGGGACCTATTCACATGTGCTCTTCACACACGCAGCTGATGGTGGCAGCTTTGACATAACCTCTCAGAGTTTCAGTTTCCTCATCTGTCAAAGAAGTAGTAATGCTGACATCATCATATGACTGTTGTGAGGATTAAATGAGGTGTGGAAAGAGAGTAAGTAGTTAGCTTGGTACCTGGGGTCTGTTATTATTAGATCTAGAAGCCATGATATCAAAGCCTTAAATCTGCATTTTGGAGTCATATGTAAAGCCCCAGGGTGCCCATTAAGGTATGTGTTTGGCTAATTAATGGCCCATTTTCATCCAGTAACTGCCTCCTCTTAGTACCACCTGAAGGGGTTGTGGAGAAAGCTGATACAGATGGCCAGGCAGCATGCCCGTGCCCAGCTTTCAAGATATGGTTCGTGCCCATCTCTATGCAGCAGAAAAAGATCTGTCCAACCTTCTGCCAGTCAGGTCAAGAAAGCTGGCCAAGGTGGGGAGGAGGGAAGGCCACTCCTTTTGTGGAGTGACCCACAGTGGCAGCTTCTGGCCCTGATATATGTCACCTCATGTCATCCTCATGGCAGCCCCAGGACATAGGCCCCTGTTTCAGCATCCCTATTTTTACAGATTAGGAAATGGAGGCCAAAGTCACGCAGCAAGTATGTGCCGGAGCTGGGCTTACACCCAGATCCTGAAGGCTGACTGAGAGGTTTGATGGAATTACTAGAATGTTACTGCTTAGCCTGTCCCCACTCTGACAAAAGGCACTTAAGTGCTTGTTGAATTGGACCAAGGGGCAGATTCAGTCCAAAGGGGCCATCCATTGGCTCCGCATGTGGACAAATATGGGCTGCTAGAAAATGATTATACGGCTACTCCACCAACTTGCGTGATGCTGGTAGCTTCCTTCCAGGCCACCCTCAGCTGCCCCTGGGTGAACCGCCTGGGGTGGGCGGATTGCTATCTGTGGACGGGGTGTCCCTGAGAGCACAGACCATTCTGGCAGTGTGGCCTCCTCATCTGACCTTCAGAAAGAAGATCTCATTGTCCCAGGACAACCAGGGGTGAAGTCAACCCTGTTCAGACCCCCGAGGGAAAGGCTATTTTTAGGTTCCCAACGGAGAAAGGAAACAGCAATGTCTCCAAAGATTGCCCTCCACCTCACTGGGACAGCGGTGACATCGAGTGACCCACGGGGCTCGGGACGGTGAACGCAGGCCAGAGGACAGATGGCAGCTCAGCCCACACACAGACGCTTCTGCTGGCTCTCCTTGCCACTTGGTTTTCAGGACATCCTGGCAGAGCATCATTAAAGCCTTTCTCAGATAAAGGAAATGTCAAGCGTTGTTCCCAGAGTGTTTGAGGATCGAGGGTTTGGGTCCACTGAGGTGTCAGGTGTGACACAACAGCTTTTTTTTTTTTTTTCTCAACACTCATTTGTCAAGGTGTAGAGAACAGCTGATGTTTCTGCCGGCCCAGCATCCATTCCCCTTCTCATAATAGCATCCTGGATTTTCCCGTGGGGGCCACCCTTTCCCCACACCCAGTCTTCTGGTTTGAATGGCACTGACTCCATTCACGGGCTCTGGGGATGTGCATGTGACCAAAGCTGACCAATCCCTGTGCTTTATGCCCTGGAGGAGTGAGTGTTTCCGAGGTGGGCGTGTATCCTCAGCCAGACCAAAACAGAGTCAATCCTCAGGTTTTGCTGGAATTTGGGGATAGCACACTCTCTTTCTCAGGAGTTTGTTAAGCTGGTAGCCCATCAGCCTGGTACTGTTGGTGGCTATGTCACTGCCACCTGGGGAGAGCTACCTGAGAAGAAGCCAGACTGCAGGAAAGCAGAGAGAAGAGATGGTGAGACAAAGATTCCTGGTGACATCTGAGTGGCTGGATTCAACCGTGGTCTTTTCCAGTTATGTAAGTTAATATATTTCTTTTGGTGCTTTTGCAAGTTTGAGTTGAGTTACTGTCTCTTAGACCTGAAAGCATCCTGTCTGACGTAGAAACATTCCCAAAATATGCCAGTGAGTTGGGTACTGAGAAAACAAGGGAAATTTCATTTGAAATGTTTTTGATACTTAATATCAATCATGATTGTTTTGTGTTGTAGATATTAAAGACGTAAAAGATGTTGTGCTATGCCTACATTATATCAAGGAGAAAACAAACAAAACTGAACAAATACACAGTACAGCATCATCTAATAAATCCCCGAGACCTGCTTCTCTGGAGTCAGAAAGACCTGAGTTTGAATTCTAGCTCTGCCCGTTATCTTGGGTGACTGTCATAACTGTCTTGGGCCTCACTCCCCTCACCTGCAATATGGTGATAATAAGAGTAGCTACATCATTGGGTCATTATGGAGGATTATCTGAAATAATAAGAATATCTGGCCTTATAACAGTCCTATGAGATAGGAACTCAGGGGCAGAACTTGTTCGAGAACAATAACTTGTTCAAGATCAGTGAACTAGTAAGTGGCAGACCTGGGATTTGAACATGGGCAGCGTGACTCAGAGCTTCCACTCCTGACCACCATGTTTATTATCTTTTGAGCTAAGAGAGGTTGAGTCACTTGCCCAAGGTCACACATCAAAATATTGTACACAAAGTGTTTGTCAAGTGAGCTGATACATAGTAAATCCCAACAAATGTTAAGGAGAACACAGAAAGGGGAGTGTTAACCAGAGGGTTACATTTCAGGGCAGGGCCATGTCTGCAGTAATGGGGGGATGCAGAGTGGGATTTAGGAGACTGGTTTTAGACTCTACCCTGTTGCAAGCCTGACATGTGACCTTAGCAAGTCACTTGCTTCTCTGGTCTTTGGTTTCTCCGATGTACATCGAGAGGATCAGTATTATTGTTCTCCAAACGCCCATCCACTGTAACCATCTACTGGTCCAGGGTTTGGAGCCATTTGTCACAACCAAGGTGACTGAGGCTATAAGAACGGGACATGGAGAGGTAGCTAGATTAGAAGGTCCCATCTCCCTGCCTGTCAGTCTGAAGGTTGGGGTCCAGGGCTTCACTCTCCATGCTCTATACTGCTTCCAGCTTGGGTCTTTTCTCCCAAGTTTTCCATCCTTCTCTAATCTAGTGTATTTCCAAGATCAAGGAAGAAAAATGTGACCAACATTGTCCATCTCTGAACCAGAGCAAAGAAAGCCCATACTAAGCCCTCAGCCTCCTCACATGTCAGATTCATGACCAACTCCCAGCCTTTTCACTGGGATCATTTTAAAGGCTTTTATCACATCTGAAAATGCTTCCCAAATGGCAACAAACTCTCCCAGGGGGGAAAACAAACTGTTCTGATGAGTTAAGTGTAAATGAATCAAAACCATATGGATTAAATTTCCCCTGAAATACACTCAGGATTGACCATTAAGGACAAATGCTTTGGGACGATACGGGTTTTGGGTGGGAGGGGTGGAGAGCCTAGGGTCCAACTTGGAGCTTCCACTCTGCTCCTAGCAACACGCCCCCGAAGTCCCAGACTCCCTAACTCATGCTCAGTGTTTAACAAATGAACAGATCATCTTAGGCTGGGACTTAATGAGACCTTGGTTACCTGAGTAACCAAGGGCATCTCGTTTTGGCTGCTCTTGATGTGAGTCTCTCTTTGAAAAGTGGTAAACTTGTTCAAGGTGGTAAACAGCCTTGAACAAACAAGACAGCTTGTTCACTCACTCAAAGAACATTTATTGAGTCCCCAATTCGAACTGTCCCAGCTGCTCTGTCCCCTCTGCCTGTGTCATGACGCCATTTGCCCAGCTGCTGCTTCTCGGTGGGTCTCCCTTGCTCTCAATGCCACCAAGCTCTCTGCGGAGAGGCTTTCAGACCAGTTTGGGAGTATTTTCTCAAGCCTATGGTTGAGGCTGGGAATGTACCGGATGGCAGTTTATCTACTCTGACCTCCCCACCCCACCCCCGACTAATGCACGGCTTGTTCATCAGACGCCGTCTTCTCCTACGGGAACACCAAGGCATACCCCTAATGGGTCATCCTGTTTGTCCCCTTCCAACCCAACCGCCAGAACAATCTGCCTAGACCTCAGATCTGACCACATCATCCTACCATTCAGAGAGTCAGAGCTCCCGTGTGTGTCCACTCAGTTAAATACAAGCTCCCCAGCCTGGCAGACAAGACCCTCTACAGGACTGGGCCCTTATTTGCTCTCATACCTCTTTGGTCTACTCTCTCCACTTTGTACGTTATACCCTGACAACACCAAAGTGCCTGTAGCTCCCACTAACATGCATCCCGTGATTTCCTGCCTCTGTCCCTTTGTTCATCCAGAATCCTCTCCCTTTTTTCTTTGCCGCTCTAATTCAAGCTCCTGAGCCACCTTCCTGAACTCTGCTCTGAGGAACGCTGGCTCAGAGACATGTTGAATCTTTTGCTCTGTGAAATAAAGGGTCTAGTGGTCAAAATTTTGGAAGGCGCTGAGTTAGAAAAAGTTAAATGGGCTTTTTCTTGCAGAACTTCTCAGAGCCTTTAATATGCTTTGCTCAGAGCCTTACCCTGTTAATGTGCACTGTGGATCTTCAAGACCAAACCTCATTTGATCACAGAATCCTGTTCCTCTCAAATACTTATTACCATCTGTTGTTTCTAGGAACATAGTTGAAGAAAACTGTCCTAGGCAGTAAGTCATTCTATAACCTTGAACAGACAATTTAATTTGTTCATTCAAAGAACATTTATTATGTGTGTCAAACTGATACAAATGGAGGTTACGAGCAAGCTTACAGCCTTTTAAAACCGTTTAAGAAAAATATGTCCAAAACATGTATCTGACAAAAGACTGGTTTCTAGAATATATTTTAAAAACTCTCAAATCCCAACAGCAAAAAACCATATAATCCAATTAGAAAATGGGCAAAAAACATGAACAGACCTTTCATCAAAGAGGTTATCCAGACAGCAAATAAAGATATGAACAAATGTTTAACACCATCAACCATTAGGGAAGTACAAATTAAAACCACAATGAGACATCACTATAAACCTACCAGAATGGCTAAAATAAAAAAAAAAACAAGGACAATACCCAAGCTGGAGAGGACGTAGAGAAACTAGATCATTCATTCATTGCTGCTGGGAATGTAAAAGGGCACTTCCACTCTGGAAAAAACTGGCAGTTTCTTATACAACTAAACATGCAATCACCATATGACCCAGCAGTTGCACTCTTGGGCATTTATCCCAGAAGAATGAAAACTTATGTTCACACAAAAACCTGTGCATGAATGTTCCTAGCAGCTTTATTTATAATACCCCAAACCTGGAAACAGCCCAGATGCCCTTGAGTGGGTGAACGGTTTGTTTAAACTGTGGTACATCCATACCATGGAATACTACTCAGCAAGAAAGAGGGACTAACTATTGATACATGCAACAGCGTGGACTGAATCTCCAGAGAATTATGCTGAGTTAAGAAAGTCAACTGTAAGTGGAACTATACAGTTCCATTTACATAACATTCTTGAAATGACAAAATTATAGAAATAGAGAATATATGGTTGCTAGGGATTTAAGATGAGGGGTTGAGGGCAAGAGAGAGGTGAATGGGTGTGGTTATAAAAGGGCAACAGGAGAGATCCTTGTGGTGATGGAAGCGTTCTGTATCTTGACCATGGTGGTGGCTATAGGAGCCCACATGTGATAAAGTTGTGTAGAACATTGGGCAGAGTTCCAGTTTTGCAAGATGAAGAGTTCTGGAGATTGGTTGCACGACCATATCAGCGTATTTAACACTACTGAACTTTGCCCTTAAAAATCGTTAAGTTGGTAAAGTTTATATTGTGTGTATTTTACTACACAAAAATTTAATTAAAAATGCATGGGACTAAACACACACATACACACACTCAAGCACAAGTAAAACTGGAGAAATCTGAATAAGAGCTGTAGATGTAGCCATCTCAATATCTTAGATGTGATTTTGTACTATAATTTTGCAAGATGTTACAGTGGGGGGAAACTAGGTAAAGGTTACGTGAAATCTCTCTGTATTATTTTTTTTACAACTGCATGTATGTCTACAATTATATTAAAATAAAAAGTTTATTTGAAAAAATCTGCTGTCACAAACTAAACAACCTCTACCAATTTTTATATCATCTTCTAAGGACATTGCTATTTTTGCCCCTGTATAAGTCTCTGTGCACTTTTTTTAAATTAATTTCTTTTTTAATTGAAGGATAGTTGATTTAAAATGTTGTGTTAGTTTCTGGTGTACAGCAAAGTGATTCAGTTATCCATATATATATGTGTGTATATATATATATATATATATATATTCTTTTTCAGATTCTTTTCCATTATAGGTTATTACAAGATATTGAATATAGTTCCTTGTGCTATACAGTATGTTCTTGTCATTTATCTATTTTATGTATAGTCGTGTGTATCTATTAACCCCCAATTCCTAATTTATCCCTCCCCCCCCCACCTTTCCCCTTTGGTAACCATAAATTTTTTCTGAAGTCTGTGACTCTGTTTCTGTTTTGTAAATAAGTTCATTTGTAGCATTTTTTTTTTTTTTTAGATTCCACATATAAGTGATATCATATGATATTTGTCTTTCTCTGTCTGACCTACTTCATTTAGTGTGATAATCTCTAGGCCCATCCATGTTGCTGAAAATGGCATTATTTCATTCTTTTTTATGTCTGAGTAATACTCCATTTTATTTACATATATATACATATATATATATATATATATATATATATATATATATATATATATATATATATATATATATACACACCACATCTTCTTTATCCATTCATCTGTCAATGGACATTTAGGTTGCTTCCACGTCTTGGCTATTGTAAATAGTGCTGTTATGAACACTGGGGTACATGTATCTTTTCGAAGTAGAGTTTCCTCCAGACATATGCTCAGGAGTGGGCATTCTGGATCATATGGTAACTCTATTTTTAATTTTTTAAGGTGCTAACTCTACTTTTAATTTTTTAAGGAACTCCGTACTGTTTTCCATAGTGGATGCACAAGTTTACATTCCTACCAGCAGTTTAGGAGGGTTTCCTTTTCTCCACCTCCTCTTCTGGTGCACTTTTTATCACATACTCTTTGTTCTTACTCTCAGAGTCCACAGGGTACATTTCATACAAGTTAATATATGTTATATGAATTCACAACGATTTTTTAAAAACACACACACACATTACCACATAGTGGGCAATATTAGCACATAGCATTAGATCCAAGACCATAAGGAGGGCAGCACATAGCCAAAAGCAAAATGGCATGTTCCGTGGACCTGACTGTGACTCTGCTGGATGGGGTGGGAAGCCGGGGGATGGGGGTGCAGAGGGGGGGAGAAGGAGGCGATGTGAGGCTCCCAGAGTATCTTGTCTTGTAAGGTGGCTGAGGAAGCAAAATGGCTTTTCCTACAGGAAGCAGCCAGTTCCAACTTGAAGTTTCAGAGGCACTCAAACTGAAATCCACAAGGAGTGGTTTGTGGTTAGAAAGAAGGCACATCGAAGTGAATCGGTATAGTTCCTTTTATTTTTCCCAAGGAGAAGAAAGGTGGGGGAGAAAGGATTGAACCAAGCTAGAGGCAACCTGAAAGTTTAGGAAATCCAGCCTCAGCTTGGGGCCTTAGACACCTGGGAGACTGAATACACAGACAGACAATGGCTGGACCAGACATAAAAATGGAACTTTGACCCACAACCTGCAGCACCCCTGATCTATGCTAAACAGCCTGGGAGGCCAGCCTGCAATGAGTCAGACTTATGGGAAGCCAGATTGCTATCTCTAGTGATAATCCAGGAAGCTAACCAATAACTTATGTAACAATGGGCCCCAAATGACCACGACTCAGTTAGTAACTGACAGCTTCCCTAATTTTTGTCCCTGTTTCCAACTTAGGACCAACTGGAGAAAGCCAAATGTGCACCCCTCACCCATCACACAGGATAGGATGCCCCCCTTCTATTTAGCTGCCTCCAGCCTCCCCAGGCCAACAGCCTCCAACCAGGCACACATGAAGCTTCCTCTTTTCCACTCTAAAGCTTGCCCACCCCTCTGCCTGCCTTTGAGTCTCTGCCAAAGGCAAGTGATGGTGGCTGACTCCCTTGCTATAGCTCTGAAAAAATAGCCTTTGCTTTTCTCATTTGGTCACTCTTTTCTTATCTCCATACACCTTTCTAGATATTTGCGGAATAAACGATTCCAAGCAACCAATGGTATCACCCACTTTCCCGCTTCTGTTTCCGGGGACACCAGCTGGTGAATGGGTGACTGTCGGCGGCTCCAACATCTTCGTTTTACAGCTGGAGGCTCCTTCACAGACTCCATCCCTGCTGTGTGCCGTGATGGGTTCCTGAGGTCTAGAGCTGGCCTGACAGGCAGCTCTGATGCGCTGGTAAGGCATGAGTGTTTGTTGATGGCTGGTGTCTATTCTGACTGCTCGAGGCCCTTGCCTCAATTCAGCACTGTGTTTCTTACTCAAAACTGCCACGGATGAGGAGGAGTGGTGGATTGGTTTCCAATCCCAGCACTAACCAACCTGGAAAGCCACACCCCCTCCCTGGTCCTGCCTTTGCTGCTGTAATATGAGGACTGGAGTAAATAACATCTTAGGTCCCTTCTGTATCTAACCCTGCTGAGCCTCCTCTCCACTGTCACCCCGCCCTCACATGGTGGACATCATAGCAATCTCAAAAGGACCACTGATGGGCTTACCCTTGCAGGAGGAGGGTGAATCGAGCTAGCGGCATTTCCACTGCTCGGCCAAAGAGAGGCAAATCCAGGACGGAATCAAGCCCCTGTTTTCCTACACTAGACCCGCTGTTACAAATGGTACCACTTAAGCCCCACCAACTCCTGAGCCGCCACACCCTTCCTTATAATTCACGCCCTCAGACTTGATTCCCCTGGGAACGTGTTTTTTACGTTGAATGAATCCAGAGTTCACATCTGTTGCCTGAAAGCAACATGGCGAAAACCTTTTTTTAATTTTTCCTGACTATTGGTACCATCACCCACCTTTAGAAACTCACTCTCATTGAGTGGCATAGAAACAAAACAAAACAAAATCCTCACTCCCACTTAGAGACCTAAGTCCTGGGGAGCTGGAGCAGAGCAGAGATTGTCACCTCCCAAGTTCAGCAATAAAGATGACTTTCTCCTTTCAGCTGCTGTTCCCTGAGGTGACTCTGTGATCTGTATCAAATGCTCTGTAGCAAGGATTTCTGTGTAGCCTTCTCAGCTAAAATAGATTTAACCTGCTCGCTGCTCTTTGTGTGGGAACAATGCATGTAACAATAAGGAGCTGCTGTATTGTTCATGCATGAATAGTCCCGATTCTAGATATTTGCTGTTGGACCCTGTAGATTACCTGCAAAGAATGTCCGCCTCCCTCTGTTAAGGAAAGCTTATGCTACAGGCGAGCAGTCCAGGCTGTTCCATGGTAATGAATCAATAGGGACCTGCAATTAATGAAGTCTCATTTCAAAATGGTAGGGAGTCACCTTTTGAAATAGGGTCTGTTTTCTCCTCCAGACGAATTGCAGAGCCTGGGGTGTCTCTAGTTTGAATGGGTCAACTTTGTGTGTGAGCCGGGGTTGGGGGCTGGCCAGAAAGGGCAGAGGGTGAAAAGCAAAGTGGCTTTGGAGGCTTACTTGGGCGAGCTCTGGGAGAAATAAAACCCATATGTGTGGTTATTAGCATGTGGCTTGGAACCAGGCAAACAACAGAGGCTGGCTGGAAGGGCAAGAGCATCTTCTGAGTTTCCCATCCCCAATTTTTTAGCTGGATGAAATCTTAATCATCAGGGATTCCTGCTATGTGGCTGCAGATTGAGTCTTTGAGGACCCATGGCTAGTGCATGGTGGTGCTGGTAGAAAAAGAAACCCCACAGGCTTTGGATCCAGCACATCTGAATCTCAATCATTGCACTGCCATTTACCAGTAGTGTGACCTTAAGCAACTTAACCTCTCTGAGCATCCTTTGTCTCCTCTGTCCAACAGGAGTATATCATCACCTCCCTGTAGGGCTCTTGCAAAGAAAATACGTTCCCCTAGTGGGCATTCAATAAATGGGTGAGGCAGATATTACTAGTTTCCCAATGTCTATCCTCCCTTTCTTCCTTGCTAACAGAATCACAATTTTGTTCAGGGCAGCAGCGTATTCAGCCAAGAAAATCCCAATTTCTCAGTGTCCCTTGAGGTTGGAGTGGCCATAGGACATAGTTCTGGTCAATCAAAAGTGGGTGTCTCCTGGATAGGGTTTTCTGGAAAGTTTTTTGGTTTTTTTTCTTGATTAAAAAAACAGACTTCAAAAGCTTTTTCCTTTTTCCCTATCCTCTCCTTCCTTCCTGGAATGTAGTCGCAATGCCTGGAAGTGTGGGAGCCATCTTGTATCCATGAGGACAAGTTGGGAGTGGGACAGAAAGAGGTGAAGGGGAGGGATTGAGGAAGTTGTGGAGCAGCTGTACTGTCCGTAAGTGCCTCCCTCAGGACCTCCGGTCAGGTGAGAGCAATAAATACCTGTGTGTTTAAGTCCCATTTCTTGAGCTTTCTCTTACATGCAGCCAAGCACAATCTCTAAACGATACCTGGTGATTGTTATTTCTTCAGGCTGGCAAAACAAGCCCTTGGAAACTTCCTTGGAGACTGACTAAGGGAAGAAGGAGGAACACACTGGGAGGCAAACCACCCAGTCTCTGATATATCAGGACCTCACTACCTTCCCCTGTATCTGTCATCTGTGTACTTGAGCTTTGTATTTACATAGGCTTCCTTGCTTACTATTAAATCAGGGCTTCCGGGGAAATGGAGTTAAATTAAAGGACATCAGAGGCAAAGATAGTCACGGTACTATATAAATACCTGTCTGCATCATGCAAGATACTGGAGTTAATCAACTCCAAGAACAAAGGCAGAGTCTGAATGAAAAAAACTGCCTGCCAAGCTGGCTGCAGCCACCCTGATGAGTGTAGGAAGTAAATATGGGAAACAATAGGCCCCAAATAATAACAGTAATAAGATTTTAAAAGCTTCATCCCTAATAAAGAAGGCTTTGCTGAATTCTCATCCCCTGAAGAAATAGCCAAGAGTATTGGGCTCATCCAAAGAGACAGCGAAAAGTTGGGGGAAGTGTAGACATGTCTTAGTAAGGTTGGGATGGGGCCCCTTGACCCAGTGGGAGAGCTAAGAGGGAGCCTTCTAGTGACCTCTGAAGGTCAAGCCACTGGTCCACAGCTCTGGGCAGCATGGCTTAGAGGCCGCCTCTCCAGGAGGAGAGTGGAGTAAAATGAGTCGCAAATGAGCTAATCACCATTAATGTTCCGGCTGAAACTGCCAGTTTGACATCCCTCCTAATGGCTGACAAATGTCAGGGTGACTTGTGTGCTTTTTTTGTTAATTGAATTGGTTAATTAGGTCCCAGAGGCCTAGCTGCTAATTATGAGCTACAGCCGAATATGAACTTAAAAAAAAAAAAGATGCAAGGAAGTTAAAACAAAAGAAAACACACACACACACACACACACACACACACACGATTCCTTTGTATTCTTTACAATCCGTACTGTTACCTTCTCTTAATTTTTGACCTGCCACATGTTACTACATTCTTGATGTGTTTAAAAAGAGAGCAAGAAAAACTCCGATTCTGCCTCTTTCCATGAGGAGCATCTGCTCAATCAGTGCCTCGTTCATTAATTTTCTGCCAATTAGCAAGAAAAAAAAGGTGGACAGGCAAGGGGGAGAAAAGAGTCCAGATTTCCAGCCTAATGTATTACCTTGTGAAGATAGTGTTTTCAGAAGTTGCTTCTTGTTTGGGTAAAGAGGCAGCAACAGTCTACCAGACCCAGCAGGGACTTGTTGATGTTGAAGAAAACGTTTCCAGAATTTCATAGAACAGGCCCCAAACGCAGAGCTATCTACAATGTCCCGTTGAGGAATATCCTTAGAGGTAAATAAAAGGCCTTCTAGCTCATGGAGGACTCGAGAAATTCAGCCCTGTCGGTGAGTGTCTCTGAGAAGTAGCTCTCGATTCTCACCCACAAGTTTCTGGAGTTGTCTTCGGTTTTCTCGTCCAATTAGGGGAGAACATTGAAGGAAGTTGAAAGTTCCGGCTTCCTAACTCCAGTTCACACTGCTCCTGGCAAACCCCAAATATCTGATAAGCTGGTCGGCATCCTTTGGCTGGTGGGGGAGGAGGAGGAGGGGGAGGAGGGGCAGAAGGCACACTGAGCTGGAGGGGAGGGAAAGGTGAGGAACTCAAAGAACCTTTGTGGCAGAATCAGATTTTTCCAGCCACTGAGGTTCTGGCAGAGATACTTGGACAGGGCTAAGCTGCCCAGGACAGCACTCATTACCTTCAATCTTGGGCTGGCAGAGCCTGGGATTTTGAAAACATGTGGCCAGGAGCTTGGGGACTTGAAGAATGTGTGTGACCCAGATACCACTTGGAGCATCTTTGCCGGGCAGACTCAGGTGCATTTGACTCACATTCCCGGTTCCACAGTCTGTCCTCCTGACTCAGCCACCAAGTCCAGAGTGCTCCTCCCAGTTTCTTCCAGTTTCGAGCCTTCACCCCGTAAAGTCCTGTGCATCTGTCCCCGGTGCGGGGGGGATGCCTCAGGATGGCCCGAAGCCACCTTTTGGCCCTTTGCTGTTCCCAAGTCCTCTGATCAGAAAGGTTCTAACTTTCCTGAAGATTTGAGAGGGAGGGGCCACACCCCACACAGAGCCTCTGCCTTCTGCATGGCTCTCCCTCCACTGGCCCAGCGCCTTTGGTCACCCCTCTCCCACCCCCATCTAAGGTCCCTAGGATTGTAGACTGCCTCAGCTGCTTCAGGTGGACAGTCACTGAGACACGTGCATGAAAAGCTCAAAGTTAAAAGAAAAGCTGCACGTTTTACAGTGATTCCACTTGAGTCTCTGTATTTTTACTAGTAAACGTGTGTGTGTGTGTGTGTGTCCTGGCATTACAATAGCATTGACTGTTTGGGTTCATCCTGAGCAAAGCATCTCTGAAGGGTTTTCAGGAAATCCCAGTAACAGTCTACGGGGGAGCTTTGATGAGGTTGATTTTGCTGGGAGGACATGACAGTGGCAGGCGGTGTAGCACCTTGGTCAGGGCCGTGCAGGGCTCTGGGCCCTGACGATCAAGGTCCAAATCCTGGCCTTGACACTTGCTAGTTGGGCAACCTTAGACCAGCTACTTCAACATCTTTGAGACGCACGCTTTCGACTCTGAAATGCCAATAAGAAGAGTACCTGTCTCCTAGGGCTGCTGGGAGGAGTAAAGGCGAGAAGGGGTGTGAGCCGTGAGCAACACGCACTCAGGAAACCCCAGCTCCCATGCCTGCTTTCCCCTTTTACTCTATTCTTTCAAAATCTAACATCCACAGAAACATTAGTGACATCAGGAACTTACCTTCAGTATCTTTCATTTGATTTGCTTTGCTTATGCTTTCATTATTCTCCAATTTCTTTTACATATTCGATACAGTGACTTCTGCTGTTTTTTTCTTTAAGAGATAGAGTTTTTATGACTCTTAAACCCACAGAGATATCAAAATTGTCTTCAGGTTTACTTTGGGGACTGCTCTTCCCCCAGGGGTCTCACGTGAGACTCAACGGAGCTGGAGGAGAGGGTTGTTCTGTTTCATAAGAAGTCAAATGGTATGCCCCATCACATCAGTCATACCGTCTAGAACTTTCTACAGAATCCGTCCTAGGAAGGACCTGTCTCATATGCTCTCTGAAGAAGAGGAGCTATTTAAGCCCCAGTTCTCAGAGCAGGGAGCCACGGTCTCTTTGGGTATCTCCATTCCTTTCTACCAGAGAAAGCTCACAATGAACCCCAAGTTTCTTCTGTTTTATCATCAGCTGGAAGGGAAGATCATTTGACCGCCTTGAAAGGTAGGGTGACCAAATGTAGGCGGTGGTGCCCATGACGGCGGAGGTTCCAGGACACGGGTCTTTCAGGACTCAAAGGAGGAACAGCCCAGGCAAATCAGGATGAGTCAGTCACCCCCCTGGAAGGCAGAGTTTTAACTGTTTGTTTAGGAGAGTCGTTGCAGTTGGGGGAGGTGCTTATCCCAAACCACCCAGCAAGTTAACAAACTCAGTAAAAATCTGGGGCCTCTCAGTGCATCAGCAGATGCTAAGTGTATACGTGTGGCTTGGGGTGGTACCGATGGCAGAAGTCGTAGAAGCACAGCATTGCTCAGTCGCACAGGACCTGGGCCGTGGGACTCATGCCCTTGGAAGTTGAAGTCCCATGTGGGAACTTGTTAAAAAGGAAGTCCTGAGTTAACCAAGCCACTCCCCACAGATTACATTATGAAATATATATAGAGAGAGAGAGGCGGGAGGAGGAGATTTTTTTCTTCTTTTCTTTTTTTCTTTTTTGATATTTGAAGTTTTTTTTTAATTTATTTGTTTATTTTTAATTAATTTTTAAAATTGAAGTGTAATTGATTTAGAATGTTTCAGGTTTACAGCAAAGTGATTCAGTTATATATATGTGTGTGTATATATATATATATATATTCTTTTTCAGATTCTTTTCCATTATAGGTTATTACAAGATATTGAATCTAGCTCCCTGTGCTATAGTTGGTCCTTGTTGTTTATCACTGAGATGTTTCAGTGACAATAAAACAAAAACAAAAATTCCCCAGGGGCCTCGTGGACATTGCCCACCAGAGGCATGACCTGAGGGACATCAGCCATGTTCTCACATCCTGACGCCACCACTTGGAAAGCTTGCCCTTATCAGCTGGGGTGATTGCCTTGAAATTAGATGACTAAGTATGCCTCCTCCAGGTTTGCAAAGGATGCTGCAAAAAGAAAGGAGGGTTACATCTCTCCACAGAAGGAAAGAGAGAAAACAAAAATTAGGGAAAGAGAACTAACATGCGTTGAGGACCTAAAATATGCCGGTCCACGGGTCACACAATATTTTCAGAGAATCTTGAGAGGTTAGTGTTATGATCAGATTTAACAGCTGAGAAAATCAAGGCTCAGGAGGGAATGTAAGGGTTCCAAGTTCACTCAGCTAAGAAGTGGCAGACCTGGGAATTGGAATTATAATAATTATTATTATTATTTAGTAAAAATAGTCAACATAATGGAGCAACAGTTGGTATGTATTAAGTGTTTCTTAGGTCCAGGTACTAGGCTAAATACACTCTTTAATGTTTAATCCCATTTAGTCCTGAAACAGCCTTCGAGGTCGGTACCACTATTAAACCCATTTATCATATGAGTGAACTGAGGATTGGAGAGTTCGTATGAACTGCTGGGGAACATCCAGCCAGTAAGTGACAGCACTGGAGTTTGAACCTACGTCCCTCTGGTTCCTTAAACCATTGTATAACACGTTTGACCCTTCTCAGCTTACAAAAACACTTTTGTACATGTTATCACATTTGACTATTGAGACTGATATTTTCTAGATTTAAAAAGGGATGCCAAAAGACCTTCTGACTTTTCCCAACTCATATCGCATTTAAGTGTGGGGCTTTGGCAGAAAACTCACCCCAAGTCCCAGTACCCCAGGAGAACCATGGCCTGATGTGTCCGTTGGGAAAAAGGTATTCTTCCAAAGTGCTGGCTTTCTCCTCTCTGTTGCAACAGGAAGCTTCTTAGGTAACCAGATCCACCTTATAGGGGATCACCGAGCAACTCAGAAAGGGAAAGGAGACGTCAGACTAAGAGAGCAAAGCCGGATAGAGCCTCTGCCAACAACAGCCCCTCCTCCAGACCGTGCAGAAAGGCCTGGATCTCGCCTGCACTTGCAATATTGACCCAGCGGTATTGATGCACCCCCTGCAGGGCTGCCTTTCCTTATCGATAACCAATGGCAGTGCCTAAAGTTCAAACACTGCTGGGCGGCTTTCATGTTTGTAAACAGTATTGATGTGCATAAATAAGGGCCCATCAGATGGCAAGATTAGACAGGATGGAGGCAGAACATTTGGGAGATTAAATCCGGAAGCAGCTAATTAAAACCAGAGCTGGGAAGGAAGCTGGAAAGGGTGCCAGTTAATGAAAATGCCTTCTGATCCTGGACACCCCAGTACCACAACTCAGCCTTTCCCAAGCTGGTGGCCAATGATGCTGCTTCCTTCTCCTCAGCATAAAACTTGTCCAACGCTGTCCTTGACTTATTCCGACAGAGCCTAGTAGGCCAGTGACCCTGCGGGAAGCGCCAAAAAAGCTGCGCTGTCTGAGAAGACTGGGTGGTCTGGGGGAGCACACAGACATCTGACATCACCATTTTGACCTAGGATATTCTGAGGAAGCCTAGAAAGCAAACGCTTAAACTTTCAATTAAAAAAAAAAAAAGAAAACATGTCATTAACACGAATTGTGGACCTAGCAACACTTCCTCCTTTACTCCAAGAGGGTTAGTTTTGAGGACAAGATTGGGTTCAGGGAGGGAGGAAGGCTCAAGGCTCAAGGTCACTTGTCCTGGTTACTTTTATTTATTTATTTATTTATTTATTTATTTATTTATTTATTTATGGTTGAACCATATACCATTCTAAGTGCTCTACATTACATATACTATCTCACATAATTTCCCAACAATACTACTACTATCTCATTTTACATTGTCCTCATTACTTTTAATTCTTTTTTTAAAAAAATGGTGTTTCTGCATTATGATGGCTCAACAGCAGTATGTCCCCTAACTCAAAACAGCCCTGTCTAAAGTCCCACCTCACTGTTGGGCAACCTAGGTGTGTGAGGGCAGCTGCCGGTTGTACGTGGGATAAAGAACCTCTTGCCCCACTGATTGCTCAGGGGAACATCTTAAGAGCTGTAACAATAGGGGGGTAATTCACGCTTTTGTTGGTGCCACACTTTCTCTTTTTCACCATCCTTAGTGTGGTTTCGTTCAAAGCCAATAAAAACAATGGCCAACATTTATTCAACACTTACTGTGTGCCAGGCACATCTTAAGCACTTTACATACGTGAATGAGCTCGTTTAATTTTCATAACCACCCTGAGAGAGGAAGCTGAGGCACAAATAGATGATGCTATTGCCACAATGACTTTATTTCCCCAAGCAATCTCGGAAGAAAGGCAAATGATGTTAGTCTCACTTTCAAGATGAAGAACAGAAGCCTAAGGGGTAAAATGATTTGCTCACAGTGAGAGGCGGACACCTAGCAGAGCACCGTTTTGAGGGTGCCTAGATGCCCTGCATCTAGAGGTGGGATGGCCATGCTTTGCCCCCAGACACCATTTGCCATCACCATGGGTCAGCCATGGCCCAACATGCTTCCAGAAGCATTGCATTGGGTTTAGGAAAGGATAAGATACTCCCCAACATTGGGCTGTCATGAAGAACAATGCAATCAAATGCCATAAAGATGCACTGGGCTATTATTCCGATTAGAGGAGCTTTTCCCCAAGACAGACTCCAAGGCTGCTTTTTTCTTAGCTGGTCTCAGCAAAGGTACCCTCTGCTGGTTTGAGTGGCAGGGGATCTGCATTGTGCAAAAGCACCTAAGATTTCTGGGAGGGAGGGAGGGAGGGAGGGGGGAAGAGAGGGAAGGAGGGAGGGGGGGAAGAGAGGGAAGGAGGGAGGGGGGAAGAGAGGGAAGGAGGGAGGGGGAAGAGAGGGAAGGAGGGAGGGAGGGAGCGGGCATGTGAGGGAGCAGGGTCATGTTCCTGGTTTTAAGTTAGCTCCAGGGCTGGAATGCTTAACTCATGTGGTTTTTCAAGATTAATCATAAGTTACAACAAGCTATTCCCCCTTGGGGTATTTCATTTGCATCATTTTCTCTCCCAGAGGATTGAAGGAAGAAAAAATATCCGCTGCACAGCTTTGGAAATTAGCTGCTTGTCACTCACTCACTTGGAATGGGATTTGGATCTCATGGCCTTCGCTCCAGAGCTCTGGACAGGCTCCCCATTAAGCAAGAGGCATACAGCTGGAAAAGACACTGCAGCCAAGGCACGTAGACTGAGGAAAGCCAGTTGTGGGCAGCTCAGTGGTAACATGAGCCCCGGCTTCTGAGTGCCATCATTTATCTGCCGGTCCCCAGGCACCTTCAAAACTAGGCACTTAGCCCTCCATATGCATTTGAGGATCAGGAGGGAGCCAGCAGGCCCCATTCTCCAAGGAAATGAGACATTGTGGTTAAATCTTGGGGGAAGGGGCTTTCGGTGAGGTATTCAGGTTCCTCGGTTGTCCAGGTTGGTGGGGGAGCTGTCTGGAAACTGACCTGGCTGGGAGGCAGCTGACTGCCTTTCAGAAGGGTAACCCATTGTCCAATTCTGTATTCTACAAACTGGCCAGTGAACCCAGACCTGATGGAGTCAGTGTCAAGGGAGTGGAACATGTCCCCCAGGCACGGGGTCCATACCATCTGAAGGAGAACCTCAGGCAGAACCCAGGAGTGGTGGGTCATCAGGGCCCAAGACACAAGGCTGATACTCAGTGCTCCAAATTCAGAGTGCTGGGAAAGCTGGAATGGAAAACCAGGAAGGTGGACAGAAGTGTGTCCCATGGGCACGGCCGGGGGCAGACACGGCAAGATCAGGTTAAGGCTGGGCTCCCCCATGGCAGCCCTAGGGTAGCACAACTCATAGCAGACCACACTCTCTGGCCAGTTCTGCCTGACTTGGGTGGACTGACTCAGGAATGGGACTGGTGTTGGAATCTGGAGAGATGAACCCACTCAGATGCCTCCAGCCCTGCCAAGATCCCAACTGCCACTTCCTGGGGTGCTGATTGAGGTGTCACTGCCAAGTGATGACACGTATCAGAAGTTTAACCAACAAAGTAACATCCCCAGGAAGCAATATGCTCAGCTGTATAGCCAGACAAGGCCAGTCACTCTAGAAAACCATTCATTACTTTATTACTTGTTGTCTCAACTTGGTGATTTCCTTTGCTCAGCTAGACTTATTCCTGATTACATTTTGACCATTTACAAACCCCAAATCCTCTAGAAAATTCTTCCTCAGAAAGCTATAACAGTTTCTGATGGTCAAAAATGAAAGCATTCAGTGTTAGCCTATGAATCAAGACCAAGGTTTCCTCCCATGACCTGGACCCAACCTTCCTTCTTCCAGCATCTCCCGTCCTATACACGAGCGGAATCAGCGCCCTTTCCAGGATTCAAACATACGAGGTGGTTTCCCGCCTCTGGTCCTTGCTGATGCTATACCCTTGTCTGGAGTATCTCTTCCCACCCCTACTTTTTGTTTACCAAATGTCTTCTCCTTCTAACCTAATTTGCTACCACTCACTTGCTACATCCTCCAAGATCTCAAGAAATTGAGCAGTGTATTAGGTATATTTGTTAGCTCTGCCGTAGCAAAGTATCCCAACAAAAATCATATCTCTCACACTTTTGGAGGCTATGAGTCAGAAATCAAGGTATTGGCAGGGTTGGCTCTTTCTGAGGACTCTGAGGGGAAGATCCATTCCAGGCCTCTCTCCTTGGCTTACAGATGGCCATCTTCAAGTTCACATGGCATTCCTGAATGCATGTCTCTGTCCAAATTTCCCCTCTTTATAAGCACACCTGTCATATTGGCTTAGAAGCCACCCTAATGATCTCATGTTAACCTGATTACCTCTATAAAGACCCTATCTCCAAATAAGGTCACACTTTGAGGTACTTGGGATTAGGATTTCAACGTGTGAATTTGGCAGGTGGGTGGGAGGTACACTGATGCCGTAACAAGAGGCAACAATGGTTAAAAGTATACTACTTTAGTCCATGATAAGAATTATTTGATTCTGTGCTCAGAGAGAGCTAATCAGGGCTATTATGAAGAAGAGAGCTGTGTGCTAAAACAGGAAAGAGAGGTCACCATTAGCAGGCCACTTGAACTACCTTCTAAGAGAACAAATGTTTCATGGAGGGCAGAAGGTGTAGGTGTTGTGCACGAAGGGTTCATCTATACAAGGGAATATTACTCAGCCACAAAAAAGAATGAAATAATGTCATTTGCAGAAACATGGATGGACCTAGAGATTGTCACATGGAGTGAGGTAAGTCAGACAGAGAAAGACAAATATCATATGGTATCGCTGATATGTGGAATCTAAAACATGATACAAATGAACTTATTTACAAAACAGAAATAGAGTCACAGATATAGAAAACAATATTATGGTTACCAGGAGGGAAAGGGGGGAGGGATAAGTTGGGAGATTGGGATTGACATATACACGCTACTATATATAAAATAGGTAACTAATAAGGGCCTACTGTACAGCACAGGGAACTCTACTCAATACTCTGTAATGACCTATATGGAAAAGAATCTAAAAAAGAGTGGATATATGTATAACTGATTCACTTTGCTGTACAGCAGAAACTAACACAACGTTGTAAATCAACTCTACTCCAATAAAAATTTTAAAAAAAGAAAAAGAAAATACGTCATATCAGTTAGAAGAGGCTAGGTTTTGCTGCGGGACGTACAGCCCCACAATCTCAATGGCTTGCAGCCACGAAGGTTTGCTTCTTGCTCAGGCTACACGTCTACGGTGAGCCCACTGCTACTCTGCTCCACGCTGGCCGCCCCAGGGAGCCCAGCTGATGAAGTAGCCTCCAGCTGGAACTTGGCCAACTTTATGGCAGAAGGAAAAGACATATGGCAAATCACGCAGAGCTCTTAGAGCTTCTTCTTGGACAGAGCTTACATTTCACTGGCCCAGTGAAGTCACCTGGCCAAGTCTGAAGTTGAGGCAGGAATGTATAATCCTCCTGCAGGGAGGGCCATTGCAGGAACGGGCACTGAATATGGGCAATCAGGGTCCAACCCACCACATGAATATAAGCGCCCGAACGTATTTCTAAGAGAACCAGCTTTATGTGATGCCGGGTGGTCATTCTATTTCTCTAGCCCTCAGCCTTTTCATTTAGCAAATGGGAATCGTAATACTTACTCTTTCTTCCTTACAGGGCCATTGAGAAAATTAACCATGAGACTAAATATGAAATTGCTTGGTGATTGATTCTTAAAGCACCCCAGGGACAAAGGGCATAAATTTACCATATTTAGAACATAAATTGCAGTTCATGTCAACTGCAAAGACAGGGAGCCAGTGACAAACGAGGTCTTTCCCCTGAGCTCCTGCATAGGAGGGCAGCCTGGTGTGGTCAGTGTTTTCAGCAAGGTAGTGCCCACAGATGTAGCCTAGACAGCTGGGAGGACTGGGGAGGGACAGGCCATCTTGCTGGCATGTGTGTCCACTCATCACAATGGATTCTTTCCTTTAAATGGCTCCCCTATCCACCTGCCTTCCTAGTTACCTGGTTAGTGCAGGTCTAAACATTGATCCACATGAAAGGGAAGTAAATGCAATAGGATTGCTACCTGCATTTTGTAGCTGAGGAAACAAGCAACACGTTCAAGGTCACACAATAAGTAAACACACATCTCCTTTAAGCACTTACATACATTAATATTTAATCCTTGCAACAACTGTATGAGGCAGGGGCTTTAACTATTCCCATTTCACAGATAAGGAAATTGAAGCACAGAGAGGTTAAATAATTTGCCCACCATCACACAGCTCATAAGTGGCCAGTCTTGGTGGAGCCCTGGGGCTGGGCATCCTCAGTTGCACATTTTTCTCCCCACACTTTAACATCTCTGAAATTGCGATGTGTTTTTAATTGATGGCGTATTATAGTTGAGGAGTCAGCATTTTTCTTTCCTAGTGGTATATAAAACGATGGTGCTTCTTAAAATTGATGACATCTTACTTAGAATCGATGAAATATGAGACCTGATTTCTTCTCGATCCACCCCTCCCCGCTTCCCTTCATCAATTTTGAGATTTAAAAGTGATTCTTCCCCTTGGATGGAGGGGAAACTAGACATAGATCCTATCATCATTCCATCTCCTTCCCTCCAGCCCTCTAGGTGAAAATGCAGGAAGAGACATTGCTGACAAAAAGTGGCCAGTTAGGGCAGAAGGCAGCAAGTGTGGCTGTGGACTGGTCCTGGGCAAGATGGGGTATTTGGGAGAGAGGGGCGCTGTTCCAGCCGGCATTTCCAGGGGTTCAGAGCCCTGGCCAGATTCCCACGCACAGCGCCTATTTGCGTGCCCCAGTGCTGAGAGCAAACCCATTCCCCGATGTGCAGAGATGAAGCCAGGAAACACGAGTAGGAACTCGGGGGCAACTGCAGAAGGCACGTCTAAGGCGCTGCAGTTACTGAACAAGACACGAATCTGTGTCCATTTCTTGGGGGGTAAATACAACCACATGTGCCTGAAACTCTCACATCATTTAGTCTGCGTTGACATGAATCCCCTTGGAAGAGTTAGCATTTGGTTAGGTAAACGTTTCCCCTCTCCCTCCCCTCCTCACCTCCCTCGTCAATATCTTGCAGATGTTGGAACAAGCTGATGACGGACTCCTTTCCCAAATGGAATGTTGGCCTGGGGAAGAATGCCGCAGAGATTTCTGGCCGCCTGAGACCCTCGGCTATGATGGGCCTCCTACACTCTCTTACTTGAGTATCAAGCCTTTGGCTGCTTGCTGCCAAGTATTAAGTGCTTGTTCCACAAACCTGGTGTAGATTATCACTTCACTGTATAGATGTATCTAATAGAATTAAATAGTTGGCTCCTGACCAGTAACAGATGTGCTACACATAATGCAATAATAATGAGATTGAAACCACCATGTGATATCGAGGGAAGAGTGGAGGGTGACTTGCATTTCTCTAGTTTGAAGGAAAAAGAAACTAGAGAGGATGGCCATTTATTTGCACTGAATGAGCTGTGTCTGTGTGTTTCAAATTCCGCAAGGGGTGCCTCTCGCAGCCCTGTGCATGCCCAGGACGTGAGAGGCAAACAGGGTGGGAAGGGGGATGATTTGTGCTGGAGGCAGACTGATCCAGCCCGATGACCACCTGTCCCTCCCCCCCAACCTGGTGCTGCCGGCTTTTGGGGGGCTGTAATGAGATCATAATGGGACACACTCTTGCAGGCTGCTTCAGGTGAGGGATGACCAGTGAAGCCTGAGCTCGGGAGGTCAGCCACGTGGGAGGGGGAAGACAAAAGTGTAGACGAGGTAAGGAGGAAATCAGGCTGCTGCTGGGCAGGTCCCCAGTATTCTCAGGCAGGGACTCCAGGGCTCTCTCCTGATGGTTGTACGGTTCCAGAACTTTCTCAAAATTAGGACAAGCTGGCCTCTGGAGACATCTGCTTCCCAAGAGTTCACAACTCTGGTTCCTGGGACTGCTAAATAGGAGACCCAGAAGGGAGTATGCCTACAGTGAAGGGGTAGCCAAGCTCGACCCTGGAGGTCAAAGGGCAGCCATAGGGTGGAATCCTGGCTGTATAGTGGTACTTAATGTGAATTCAGAGCTGGGGTTTTTCTGAGTGCTTTGATCAGTTACTGTACCCTCTGCCTGTCTTCTTCCTCCATTGCCCTCCTTATCTCTACTCTTCAATATTAATGTATTTACCAGTTAGTTATTGCTGAGTAACAAACAATCCCAAAACTTAACACATGCTTTATTTTTTCTCACAAGTCTATGGGTCAGTTTGGTTGATCTGAGGGGCCTCAACCTTCAATCTGTTATCTTGTCTGGCCTTGCTCATGTGTCTGCTGTCAGCTGGCAGACTGGGGCAGGGGGCTGGCTGGTCTAGGATGGCCTTAGGTCCTCACAGCTCTTACAGTCTCCCAACAGTCTAGCCCTGCTATGTTCTTCTGGCAGTGTCAGAGTTGTGACAAGAGGGTTGACGGAAATAAGCATGCACTTACAAACTTCCACTTGCATCACATTTGCTAGCATCCCATTGGCCAAGCAGGTGTCATAGCTAAGCCAGAATCTGGGTGGGAAGGGACTACAAAGTTACAAGGCAAAGGGAGACCATAATTGGGACCATCCATGCAATCACTCTACTACAGTATCTTTAGCCTTTTCCAGAGGTTTTCAAGTCCACAGATTAGGAATAGTCAATGGAACAGGTTAATGACATGCTCTGGAAACTCAAGTCCTCTTTCAGTCCATCTGAAGAAATGAATGGTCAGAAGGCAGTCAGGCCAGTTTCTGCTATCTCCACCTGGACTTCCATCTTCTATCTTCCTATAAGGACACTTTGGGATTACCTGCCCCCCCCCAACCCCCATACACATACACACTCGGGAGAGACCCTGGTCCAATTTCTGGGGACACTTCCTGCCACAGTCCCCAGACATTATAAGAAAGAGTAAGACACAAAGTTTAGGTGTGAGAACACAGCACATAGTCCCAGAAAGATTGGGTAGCTGGAGAGGAAAGTTCAAGGAGAAAAACAGACTTGATACTGAGAAGAGACCAAATGATAATACAGAGGCTCCCACATGCCATGGGCCCAGAGGTACAATTGAAGCCAAGACAAGATGGGGGTAAACAGGCCCCCCTTGTCAGGTGAACAAAATCAAGGGTAGCATAGTCAAGTACTCCTAACAGCACCCACAGGATCAGGCTAGAAAAACAAAAGGAAATCTGCTTGGGACAGAAGAGTCACTCCATGAATATTTGTAGACTGACAGGCTAGGAATCGCTTCTAAGAAACCAACAGAATCTCAAAGATTTAGCAACAAGGAGAGTTACTGAAGCATATTTATAAGGGTGGAAACAAACCAAGTGTTCAACAATAGGGAATGATTAAATAATTTATGGCACATCTATATAACGGCATATGATGCAGTTATTTTAAATGATGTTTTAAATTAAATTTTTACAACTGGAGGAGAAGTTCAACATGCAATTTGAAGTGAAAAAGCAGGTTCCAAAACTATATGCAATATGATCCCAAGGAGGCATAAAATAAGTGTGGTTTTAACAGCGGTTTATGGGAGATTTTTGTATCTTTACGCTTTTTATATTTTCCAGGTTTTCTATAATGAGTCTATATTTCCTTCACGTTTATAAAAATATTCGAAGTTCTGAAAAGAATGTGGATCTTAATTTTGAAACGGGGACCAAGATATGAACTTCTTGTTGTTACATCAGGCACCCTTATACCCTCTCACACATGAGCCCGTATTTTCCTTGGTACCACTTACCACGCATTATATGTAGTTGGTGGTCTCTCCTCTCTCTTCTCCAACAGAATGTAGACTACAGGAGGGCAGGGATTTTGCCAGTCTTGTTCACTGATGTGTCCCCAGCACTTACCACAGCCTTATAGACAGCAGGCCCTCGGAAAATATTTGATGAATGAATGAAACCACTCAGAGGGAATTCCCTTTACCTTCTACTGTGTCATCTAGGATGTTCTGCAGCATCAGTTTTAGGAGCACCTTAGCTGATCCACAGAGAGAAGTGTTAGGGGCAACTTTGATTTGCAAATACTCATTGCCTCCAATGGCTATAGATTGCCGACTGGGCTCAGCATGGTACCAAGAGCAATGGGACAAGGAGGCAACACTTACCCAGACAGAGTAGATTGCAGGACAGGGCATCCATCAGATCAAAGAAGGGAACTCTAGCCCAGAGCGCAAAGAAAGACTCAGTTACACATGCCACTGCTTCCCCTTGACACACACTCCCCTTGAGATCTTCAAGAGCCAATAAAACTGCCCTTCCTCTTGCATCACTTGGGGCTCAGCACCAGACACCCCACACATGTCCTCCCCACCCATCCTCTTTAGGCGAATGACGACCCTGCTCTGCTGTTTCCCACCACATGGAACTCACTTGACTGCATCTCAGCCGGTTCCTTGTCTCATGTACCGGACCAAGCAGCAACTATTCTATTAGTTACTATTAGTTAACTATTCTAATAGTTATTCTATTCTAGTCTTCATCCCCGTTTTGTGTCACTCTTTCCCAGGCACATCAAGATAACCTTTATTTCTATTTCTTTCTTCTTGTCTCTTTTCTCTCCCTCTGTCCTATTTTTGAGCACTCTCCTTCCCCTTAAAACTCTCAAACACCGCTAAAAAGCAAATGAGTCATGTCAGTGACAGAAAAGGAAAAAGAAAGTGACTAGCAGAATTAGCCAAGAGAGCACATTCACCGTGTGAGGTCCTTGAAAGTGCCCAAGATTCACTTCAGACTCTTCTCACCATTCTTTAATTAAACCTGCCTTTCCACACCCACCAGTGTTTGAGATAAAGAAAACAAGTGTTTTTGTCTGGGGTGTTGCTGGTCTCTTTTGTTATAAGTGAGGTTCTCCACTCTTTTTTTAAAAAAACACACGCATGTAGTATTTCACTTTGTAATAGCAATGGCTACTGCTCACTGAACTCTTACCGATGTCCAGGCAGTAAACTAAGGACTGAGTCTACCTGAATTATTTAGTTACTTCAAAAACCCTCAAGCTAGTACTATTATTATTCCCCATCTTCCAGATGAGGAAACTCAGAGAGAGTAAGAAACTTGCCCAGTCATCCAGTTAACCTATTCTTAGACTGATCTAGAAGAATAACCACCATTCATAGCATTATTTCTATGAAGAAATATACAGTTGACCCTTGAATGATGCGGGGGTTAGGGAAATTCTCCCACCTCCCGTGTTGTTGAAAATCCATGTACAACTTTTGACCCTCCCCAAACTTAACTACTAATAGCCTACTAGTGACCAGAAGACTTACCAATAATATAAACAGTCGAGTCACAAATATTTTGTATGTTACATGTATATCTACATAAATTTTATGTATTCATGACATACCTAGCTTTTTCTTAATTTTTTTCTATATTTCTAGTCTACATGGTTCACCTGTGAGTTTTTCAAATTGTTGCAAGTCACCAAAAAATTTTCCAGTATGTTTATTGAAAAAAATCCACATATAAGTGGACCCACGCAGTTCAAACCTATGTTGTTCAAGGGTCAACTGTATTCCCGCTCCAAAGGACCAACACATGTGCGCACAGTCACACACACACACACACACACACACACACACGCATAGACGTGCACACACACACACACGCACACATAAGGAACACAACCTGCTTCTGCTTCTTAGTGGAGGGAAAAGTCAATGTGTGTGACACTTTCGTCACTGTGAAAGATGCAAATATGAGTGGCTTCTGGTGACAGATCAATAGTCTGCCTCTGGGCTAATGGGAGTGCTTGTCCCCTCCCAGCCACAATGATTGGTCCACAAGGTGAAACTGTAACTTACGCTGGACCAATCCGGTCCTTCCCTAGGATTTGAAAAAGGGAAACCGGGAGGCAGTCTCCTCTGCCTCCTACCTGATCACGGACAGGCTGTGAAGGTGGGGTTGCTGAAGGCTGAGGAAGAAAGAGGGAACGGCGTATTGGAGGTGAGAAGGAGGCCAAGCAGAGAGCAGCAGACACTGGCAGTGAGGGAGAGGAAACCGGGAGAGAGTGAGACTGAACTCAACTTGTCCCCAAGCTCCTCTTTCCGTTTTTTTGAGCTGCTTCCTTCTTTTTACAATTCCAGAAACTGAGCCAGGGAGACTGGAGACACTTGTTCAAGGTTAAGATTAAGCTCATGGAACAGCCCGTGGCATAAGTCCCTCACCCCCAGCAGAGCACTGCTGAGGACACCCAAATGCCCAGGGGATGGAGGGCAGGAACCAACTGAGAAGGGAGAAGGGGGGATGCTCCGTGCTTCTGTTCATGCCCGCGGCTTAGCCGGCCATGCTAAGCTCGCATCCAGCTCCACGCCTGCTGCCTGGATGGCTCAGGCACAACCCAGTTGATGCCTCATTAACCAGATCCACCTGTGGGCATTTATTTAATTATCGCAATTGGAATGGAGTCAAGATACTGGAGTTAATGTCCTTCCGCTTTCTGAGAGCTAATTATCACCTGTAGCTTGGCCCCAGGCACATATGGAAGGGGTCACCCACGGCACTGAGATTGTGTCACCCGAGTTGAGAGTGTTCCCTCTCATTTTGGTAGAAAAGGTGAGTTACACATGACAGGAGGTCAAAAGCATCTGGCCCGGTGCCTGCCTCCAGAGATTAGAGCTTTGTGCCCCGGGCCGTCCATTTCCGTCACCGGCCTGGGCGTAAGGAATCCTGCCCAGGATCCTGGGGCCTGAAAACAACCATAGCTGCCTCTTATGGAGCGCTTCCCATGTGCCAAGCCCTCCTCAGCTCTCACAGCAGCTCTGAGGGTATTTTTACTTGCCCTTCTGCCTGGGAGGTGTCTGTGGGCTCAAAGAGGTTACGTGACTCACCTGGAGTTTCACGGGTAGGCAGCTGAGCTAGGATTCAAACTTCAGCCTGGTTACTGCTGGAGCCACATCTTTCCTTTGCCTCCTCTGCCACGTGGTGGGTGACTGATTACCTGCTGTGTGCCCCTTTCCCAGATCAGCCTGGGAAATAGAAAGGTATATTTACTTTTTACCTCTCCCTTGACATCAAGGAGCTCACGTAAGTCTTTTTTTTTTGTATTAAAACAATTAGACTATCCTGATAGCATACTAGCAAGATGCCACGAAGAGCTTCTTCCCTCCTTAAATGTGCAATCTTCCATACATCACCTGCCCCCCATCATGGAACACGGAGCACGGAGCTCAGCTCAGCTCCCCTGTTTCACGGGGTCGCCAGGAGCTCAAATCAGGTAACACATGTGAAAACTCTGTTTACCAACACACGGCTTTGTTTGTTGTAGAAACTATTATTATTGGATGAAATCCAAGATTGACTTTACCCCTCCCAGAGTCAGAGGCTTGACTGTAGCATAACTCACAAGCAAAAAGTCTCCGTTTATAAAGCAGGGCCCAGGAATGGGAATGAGGTCTCTGCTTAGGAATTCTTTCTACTGCCTTACACAGATCCAGTGGTAAGCAGAAAGAGTCTTCTGGGCCTTGAAAATGACCTACTGGCTAATAAATAATAAACAAAAATCATAATTTACTTACAGACTTTCTGGAAGTGGAATTTAAGATGATTTCCTCCTGTCGTTGCCTAGATCATTCCAGGGGAAACTTTCAGTCTTGTTAAACAACAGTAGCATGTGTCATCATTATTATTTCCTTCTTCATTTGTCATATATCAGAAAGGTATTTTAGGGGGTGCCCTATAGGCAAGAAATAGGATTGTCTTTACTAGACCAACTTGCCTGCTCACCTTACAGAGACAGAGCTATAGACACCAACGCCTGCTTTTCTGAAAAAGCTTTTGACACAAACACCCAAGGAGGTTACTTGGAGTTAAGAGTCTAACTCCCATACCAAAGGAGAACAACTCGTCCCAGTTTGTCTGGGACATTCCTGGTTTTAGTGCTGGAAGTCCTGCTTCCTGGGAGCCCCTACAATTCTGGGCACCTTGGGACAGTCAGTCACTCTACCCACACTTTTCCCCTCTGGGGCAGACAGCACAGTGGGGCTGAGTCAGCTCTGGTATCCAGCGAGTGCCTCATCCCTTCTCTCTCATGTGGGCAAGGTGTTTAACTTCTCTGAGCCTTGGTTTCTCCATCTGTTAATGGGGAGAACAGCAGAACCTGCCTCATAGATCATTGTGAGGAGAAAGCAAGTCTGGAAAGTTCTCCATACAGAACAGGCACATGGAACCAAATAACCCTTAGTTATTGTCATTGCCTGGTGCTGGCCATAGAAGCTTACACTCAAGTCAAGGAGACAGGACAAATACCCTCTAAGGTAGTTCTGTTCCTTCTTCTTCTTCCCTTTGCATCTCTCTTCCTGGTTTTACGGCCCTCATGACTCCCTGGTCCCCAGCTCTGCCCCACTGTTTCTTGTTCCCTCATCCAAGGATGCACAATGCCGTTGTTTTCACAGTGCTTTATTCATTTCTTGGCAGGGAATGCTGTGCTCATAAGAATTAACATTTGGGTTTTATTTACTGGCTTACAAAGTGCCAGAATTGCATGGGGGATTCATCTGCACAGACTCTCTTCATGGGAAATCAATGACAAATTGAGAAGAAGGGGGCTTGAGGATCAAACAGCAAACCCTTCACAATCCTTGTTTGAAAACTCAGTCCTGGCTGATTTATTGCCGATCCCAAAGTGGCCTTGGGGAGGGACCAGGTCTCTTCCTGGAGTCCCCTTGCTGACCACCAAATTGAACAATTAGACCCGTTCCCAGTCTTACATGAGATTAGTCACAGGATATTTCATTTTAAATCCAATGGAATGTTTTCCCAAATCATACAAGACTCTTTCAATGTTTATGGCTGTTTTGTTGGAATCCTCTTCGGCTCTGGGAGGGATTTGAAAATTAAATACACTTCCTTTTGGTGACCTGGGGCCAAGCTAGAGGGAGATGAGGCCCCAGGCGTGGGCCAGCAGGAACTTGTCAGGCTGGTTGCAAGATGTCGCTCCCATTGGCCAGTCTTGCCGAGCACCTGCAGCCCAGTGCAGTGCCCCCTCCAGGCACCTCAACCCTGCAGGCCCTCCTCCCATCACCCGGCCCGCCGGTGCACCATGGAAAATTGGAGACACAACACAAATGTTTTGCAAAATTAAAAAGGTGGGGTGAGCTCAAGCCATTTGGCAGAGAATGTGGAAGGCTCACATGGGGCTTCTTTTCACATCAGAACTTTCTTTTTGCCTGCGTAGTAGGTCAAAATATAGAATTCTTATCAAAGTGACTGTGCTTAGAGGTTGCAGAATTTGTCTGATATAGTAGGTGGCTGTTTCACTGGTTCTTAACACAGATGAAGAGATTAAAAGAGAGACAGTCCTAGAGAAATGATGGAGAGATGAGGTTAGGAAGAGAGAGCATGAGAAACATGGGCATTTGCCTAAAACTAATACTCTGTTCCCCAAAGCTTGTAATGGCTTCCCTGGAGATTGATGAAATCCAAAAGATGTGTTTTTCCCATTTTATAATTTCAAGTGAGCTCTATTTTAATTGATCATTTCTGCCTCTTCCTTTATATATTTTTATCTGTGGATCATAGGACCACCTCAAAAGAGAAACAATTCAGCTAAGGGCACAGACATTGAAGCCAAACAACTACTTGAATTTGAGTCTAACTTCAGCCACTTATTAGCTGTGCATCTCTGGACAAGTTACTTAATGTCTCTGTATCTCAGTTTCCTCAATCATAAAATGTATATAATGGTAGGACCAGCTTCATAGGTTTTTTGAGAAGAGTCAATAAAGTCTATAAACTGTTCAGACGTGGCCCTGATGCACAGCACGCCCTGGAAAAGAGCTTGCTATTATCAAATCTGACTTAATCCAGAAGGTTGGTATCACCACAATTTGTGTTTCCAGCAAGCCTCCATTCACACAAGAATGAGAGTTCCTAGGAGCATTGTACAGGCTGTCAGATGAGCAGGGATTGGGCTTAGCTGAGTACGTTTCCTCTGGGAAAGACCAAAGCCCTGATGAAGCCAGCTGGAGGTATAATCATTTAAATAAATTCCTGGTTCTGTTTTATCAAGTGTGTCCATTAGGATGTGTTAGGCCGCAAATAATAGAAAACTCTCTTCAAACGAGCCTAACCACTAAGGAATGTATTATACTCCAAGTGCAGGATGTTAAGAGGTAGCTGGGCTCCCAAGTTGGTTCTGGCCCATGAACTAGATCTTCAAGGACCTATGTTCTTTCTGTCTTTCCATTGGCATCCATGGAGTTGTCGTATCCAAAGGCAGGCTTCCCTCATGATTATATTGATAATATGGCTGGCAATGGCCATTGGGTGAAGTGTTTCTCTGTCATGTCCATCAGGAGATAACATAGGGAGACACTCTCTGGAAGCTCTCCTGTCCACTTCTTCTCATATTGCGTGGTCTTCAACTGTTGCATGCTCAAAGTCATTGGCTAGGAGGATAGGACTAGCCCCAGAGCTGCGGTCAAATCACAAACAGCACTACAGTTACTCAATTAGGGGAGGAGCAGACAGACACTGGGGAATCAGCCTCATTGTCCACCATTCTGCAATTTGGTGCCCCCCACATTAGATGGTAATTAATGTTCAAGGTTGCATGACTTTCCAGGAGTTCCAGAAAGTTCTATGATGTCAGTTAATTCTGTAGAACACTCTGCATGATGGGATTGCTAGGAATGGAGTTCTGAAGATGAGTTTTTTTTTTTTTTCCCCTGTTTGCAGCAGTATTTTTTTTTTTAAACATCTTTATTGGAGTATAATTGCTTTACAATGGTGTGTTAGTTTCTGCTTTATAACAAAGTGAATCAGTTATACATATACATATGTTCCCATATCTCTTCCCTCTTGCATCTCCCTCCCTCCCACCCTCCCTCTCCCATCCCTCTAGGTGGTCACAAAGCACCGAGCTGATCTCCCTGTGCTATGCGGTTGCTTCCCACTAGCTATCTATTTTACGTTTGGTAGTGTATATATGTCCATGCCACTCTCTCACTTTGTCACATCTTACCCTTCCCCCTCCCCATATCCTCAAGTCCATTCTCTAGTAGGTCTGTGCCTTTATTCCCGTCTTGCCACTAGGTCCTTCATGACCATTTTTTTTTTCCCTTAGATTCCATATATATGTGTTAGCATACTGTATTTGTTTTTCTCTTTCTGACTTACTTCACTCTGTATGACAGACTCTAATTCCATCCACCTCACTACAAATAACTCCATTTCATTTCTTTTTATGGCTGAGTAATATTCCATTGTATATATGTGCCACATCTTCCTTATCCATTCATCCGATGATGGACACTTAGGTTGCTTCCATGTCCTGGCTATTGTAAATAGAGCTGCAATGAACATTTTGGTACATGACTCTTTTTGAATTATGGTTTTCTCAGGGTATATGCCCAGTAGTGGGATTGCTGGGTCGTATGGTAGTTCTATTTTTAGTTTTTTAAGGAACCTCCATACTGTTCTCCATAGTGGCTGTATCAATTTACATTCCCACCAACAGTGCAAGAGGCTTCCCTTTTCTCCACACCCTCTCCAGCATTTATTGTTTCTAGATTTTTTGATGATGGCCATTCTGACCGGTGTGAGATGATATCTCATTGTAGTTTTGATTTGCATTTCTCTAATGTGAAGACGAGATTTTTAAAGATATGTCGTGGTGAACATGAGGTACACTGTGTATCCTCTCCACACCAAAGCCCTAAGCTTTGACCCAAATATTGTCTTGGATTAGACAGAATATTTCAATACCCTCCCCCAGGGCTTCCTCCATAATGACCAGTGGGAACAGGGATTGCTTCTGCCTCATTCATCGTTGTGTCCACACTGCCTGGCCAATAGTAACAATCGATATTTATTGAATGCATGAATCCCGCCCCCCCAAAGTCCTTTTTATTAACTTGTATTCAAGCTCCGTTCCTCTTGCCCTAAATGTTCTCTCTCCTTCTCTCTACTCCCGTAAAGGTCTCAGTGGCCTGGAAATGACCCCTTCCTCTAGGAATAATAATAGCTTTCATTCGTTTATTGAGCACTGACTATATGTCCTGCCAGGTGCTAGGCGTGTCACAGATATTACCTCATTGAATGTTCACAAAATTTTATAAGGTGGGCTTATAGGTCAATAAAATGCCTTACCAAGGGCCACATAATCTATAAACAGAAACAGAAGAGAGAGTCAAGCCCCGAGGGGCACCGAAGCCTGACATCCTAACGACTCTGTGGACGTCGTCTCAGGCTTCCGAAGCCCACGGAACACTCCTTCCTCCAGGGCTGCTCTCTTGGCCTATGCTCCCCTGTTGTTTCCTAATGTCCATGTGTCATTCTCACTTCTTCCACACCATGTTATGCTCTGAAGGCTGGAAGGGCTGTGTTTTCATACTGCTGGGCCCCCTACACTCAGCAGAGATCCCTGTCTTGAGTAGATGTCATTTGAATTGAATTGCATCCAGGCATGGATGGCCCAACTGCAGCCCATGTGTGCAGACTGCCAGGGGCTCCCCTGGCCCAGCCTGTGTGTATTCTATGTCTTGGCCAAGCCAGCTTGAAGCAGCCACTGCCTCAGACAATCACTCAAGAGTGGAGCTTGGTATCCATCTGACTAAAGCATGAAGTCAGCCATGGGGCCCCAGGCTGACTGGTTTGGCTCAGTTCTCTTCAACACAAGCAAGCTCGGGGACCCTGGATCCCCCCAGGCCCTGCTGTTTCTCTGCCTCATGCTGTCTGTTAGTATTTGTCTTTGTAAACATAGCTCTTCCAGGCTAGGGAGGCGCCCCCAGGCTTTCAGAGAGCATCAGGGCACTGGACTCTTCCTCCTCCATTAAAAGAACCCTGAAAACTTTTGACCTCCAGCTGGTGGCACAAGAATAGGACAATTTACAACTCATTATAGGTTGTGTCTTGCAGGGCATGCTTTAAGAGCTTTCTGCTGGGCCACAGATATACACACAGTCTGCTTCACACAGCCCTGACCACTTGCCCCCAGAGCCCAGCCAAATTTGCAGCAAGTGTGTGGCCACTGGTTTATTGGGACAGCCATTGGATAAGCTAGCAATGGACTGGATGAGTCTTCTGGAAACCAAAAGCTATCGCTGACATCTGGTTGCCATGGGATTAGGTTCCAAGCACCGGGTCATTCCACAGTCTTGGGAGAGAAAAGCTGATAGTGAGGGCAAGGGCAGAGAGAAAGCCTACTCCCTTCTTGCTGGTCCTAAGGATTCAGAAGGCTGAAATCCCTCTGCCACCAAAGCAGAGTCCCCAACAGGTGAAGCAAGTTCTACCATTGAGGTTGTAAAATTTTATCTGGCTCTACCTGGTAGATCTCTAAGCCACTTGCTGCCACCTTCTCTGCTTATTGTTCTCTCTGTTCTCATCCCTTGTCCTTTTCCCCTATTATTATGTGAACAGAAAGACCAAGGGAGCAACACCCCATTCTCTTCTTGGCTCAGCACCCAGTTTTTCTCTTCCTATACTAAATCTCCAGGCCTCAGGGAAACAAACAGATTGGGAGACTCAAGACACAAAGGACAGAATTTCCTACGGAGGTCAGGAAAGCACCAGTGTGTAAACTTTGTGTGAGATAAAAAAGCAACGGAATGTTTTCTCTCATTCCTTATGCTCAATACAAAGCAAGTTGGGAGGATAGAAAGATTTAGTTGATGAAAAAACACAAAAGAAAATGGTTTGAATAAATCCAAGCTGCTGAGCAATCACAATAAATGTGAATGGATCAAAGCTATCATATTAAAGGATAAAGACTGTTAGACTGGATTTAAAAAATACCCCAAACTGATTTTTGGTACTTAGGAACAATATCTAAAATAAACACAAGAAGGTTAAAAATTAAGGGATGATAAAACAGGCTCCCAAAACAGTGGGGAAGTGGGTGTGGAAAACAGAGAGAGAGTGGCTACCAGGCCAGTCCCCACTCTCCAAGAAACAATATATTTCTAAAAAAAAAATATGTTACTTGGCTCTATCCTCAAAGTGACCTTGAAGAAAAGCATTTAGGGAAAACGTATCCTACTGGGATCTCCAGGGCAGACTCCACGTTAAAGCTTCTCCTCCATTCATCCCCTAATCCTACCAATTTTAGAAGGTGAGAGAAGCACAGCAGTCTCTTCATGGACTATTCCAGCTATCTCCTTTCTGTTTCCAAACAAAGGTGATGATGTTAAATTAAAAACAAGTTCAGAAGTCTCCCTGTGCTTCTTCTCAGTACCACCCCAGAAAAATGGCTTCCAGCTGGCCAGTTTGGATAATTTTCCAGGAAAAGAGGTCACATATGGGCCACAGAGCCAATTTTATGAGTGGGCCAACAGGGCTGTCCATTTAAGCAACCAAGTGAAATCAGCACAAAGGAAAATGGTGATGACCCAACAAAGGAGCCAATGGGCCAATGTGTATATATGTGGGTATTCCATAGATGGGTCTTAAGAGTTTGGAAAATCCCTTAGTATTGTATGCAAATTTTGAATCAATGAGCTCCCCCACACCAACCCCCCCAGCCCAGGAACAGATTACTTAGCTTCCAGCACATTTCCAAATGGATTGCTGACCTCAGTGTTTTAGAACCATTGACTGGTATAATAATTTCAAAACTGCAGTGAGAGTCAGTTACCTGCTTCCTGCAAGGACCCACATGTCAAGGCTTGGGGTCCTACTGCAGTTCACAGAGCAGAGTACTAAGCATAGAACTCAGCCCTCAATCAGCAGGGGTAAAGGGGAGCTATGGTAATTGGTTTTGAGGAGGGAAGGCACTTATGTGGGCCTCATGGTGAACCAAGAGTTGAATTGCGTTTTCACTGGTTCCTTTCCCCATCACCCCATAACCCTTTCATATGGAAAAGCGTTTTCTAGAGTGCTCACAAACTCCACCTTGAAAAAATGGGTTCATTGGTAGAATAAATTTGGGAAATGCTGCACACGTTACCCTCCCCTAGTGAAGATTCACAGTGCACATTTTTATAATAAAGGCTCTGACAAATCCTGCAATAAAGAAAAGCATTTAAGTTGACCCAGTGTTTCCAAAAGTTATGTGAGCAGATTTCTCTCCTCCCCAGAACCCCACTTACATGCCAGTTAACCAGAGTACCACAGCACATGCTTTGGGAGAAGCAAGGAAAATCAAAGTCTAAGGTACTTCTTGGCATTCAAGGCCTACCTTCTGGCTCTCCTCCCCACTTCCAGCCAAACTTGGTGACCACTCTAACCCCATCACACCTTGCCCTTCCCCAATTCTTGCTTCTGCTGGCATGATACTACCCTCCCTCTTTAGCTTCTTCCCCCGTCCTCCTGATGGTCTAAGTCATACCCATTATTTGTCCTAGCCCCCATCCCTCCTTTCTTCCACAAAGACTTTCTAACAAAGAGCAGATGCAAAATAAAAGTATGCTGGGGTGGGGGTGAGGGTACAGAAGGAGTTAATCCTCTGTGGCCACCCCTGCCATTTCCAGGCTCTCTTGGACAGACTGTGTTCTTAGATGTGGACATCTAACTTTCACCTTCCTTCAACAGGGCTGCTGCCTGGTCATCTCCATGCATTTCCAAGCTGAAGGTAACAGGATTATGAGGAAGAAAGAGAAAAAGCAATTTAAGCCATGGATGAGTATCAAGTGGATGATCAAGGCACAATTGACCCAACCTCAACTTCTCTTGATAGGGATTTGCTTTTACCTCCAATCCTGCCATTCATACCAGCTCCTGTGATGAATCCACAGTCTGAAGTATGTGCCTGACGAAGCCTGGGCCACAGGGCGGGGAGGCCTCCATGGCAGGCTGAACTCCAGTGAACACCAGAGAGTCAATAAAAGGGGCACCAGGCACTAAGTAAGTTACCAGCACCCCTAAAAAGTTCCCTAGACCCCCAGCCAAACTTGGAATGAGTTCTGTGTACAGCAGAGAGATCTGTGGTTGTCCAGGTTTCCAAGTTCAGAAGAGCCCTTTTCTGAAGAAACCATAGCCCCGTCTTCTTCCATGGCCCTACAGCACAAGATTTTGTTCCTTAATCTTAGGATTAAGGTGTGGGCACTAAACCACCCTTGGGTCTGTAGGAGTTCCTTGTCTTGAGAGGACCCAGAGAGTCAGAGACTTGTCCTCAAGGCAAGCATGGCAGCCAAAGACAAGAAGAGTGATACACATCAAGGCTCATGTCCTGCCTCTACCACTTGTGGGCTGTGCAGCCTTAGGCAGGTTACTTAGTCTCTCTGTGCCTTAGCTGTTTCATTTGTGAAATGAGGAGAGTATTCACCTCCTAGGCTTATCGTAAAGATTAGATGAATATAAAGCCCCGTAAAAAGTACCTGGCTCATATAACTGCTTATGATTGTCATTATCATTATCATCATTATTACTCTAGAATGCCCTGGATTGGGAGTCCATAAGACTGGGTTCTAGCCCCAGGTCTGCAATTAATGTTCATCCTGGCCTTGGAACACTGTGGGCCTCAGTTTTGCCATCTGTAAAGTGGGAGTTTTATACCTCCTCCGGAGAGTGTCATAGACTTAAATGAGATAAGAAGTATTAAAGTACTTTAGACAGTGAACAATTCTGAGTTGTAAGGCACCATTAGGAAGGAACAGGCAGCCACCACATGCATTTTGGGTCCCCAGCTTGTCATTATTCATCTACAGCATCACATGGGACTTTCCTCTCTCCCAATTCTTCCTTCTTGCTGACATTCTGGACTCAGATTGTTCACACCGAAGTGTCTGATATGACAGCCAGGATTTTCTCTGCTGTGGCCCCAGCATTTTAGGATGCTTGGGAGACATAAGAGATGACAAAGAATATTCCCTTCTTCCAGAATCTCAGAAGACTTCCTTGACTTCATTCATTTCATGTTGTCTGGTTGGACACCAAGGTCTTTAGAATAACTCCAGAAATGGACCTTCTGATCGAGGCTTACACAAGAAGGCAAAAAATGCTCCCTGTGACATGATTTATTATTATCATTATTACTGTTGTTATTATTATACTTAGCAAATATGGATTATGATTCCAATCTCTGATTATGAGCCCAGCACTACGCTGAGAGCAGAACAGGCATTTATACATTCATTCCTCACAACAACCTGATGAGGGAGGTACTGGCATGACCATTTTACAGACGGCAAAGCTGAAGCTCTCAGCCTGCTCCTGGCCCCATAACAACGCACATCTCAAGGTCGGGGAGAAGGGACCATGATCAGGAAAGGAGAAGGCAGCCCCCTCTGATGCTGTCATCCTCCTCTGGAAGGTGCCTTCTTTGGGAGCATGTCTCCTGTCTTCTCCTGGTGGGTCCTGTGCATCTGAATCTGAAGCCCATGAGCATGGAAGGATTCAGGCTGAGCTGGACATCTTGGTGTCATAGCGCCACTTGGGTCCTCAACCTCAGGCCTAGCATTAGAAGATTATCCAGATTGCATTGCTTTTCATAATTTTCTTTACCCTAAGGACAGGGTGTTGAGTTAATCATACTCTTCAGCTCGTGGTCCATTATCATCATTGATAGATTGACTCATTCATTCATTTACTTTATTTCTTCCTTTTGATCTTTAGTTTCCATTTCCATTCCTCTCCTCCTATAGGCAGCTCTTCTAATGTGTTTCATGTGATCTTTTTATTTTACATGAATTGCTGTTTTATGAGCATCTACTTTTTTTTCCTTTTGGGTTTAGAATGCAAGTTTTATTTTTGAATCCCCATTGAAATAAATATGTTCATCTTTGGAAAATATTTGGTTATGTGCCGCTAAAATTATCCCTAGAGCCCCCAGTGATAGTCATGCCCCATTCCGGAAAACGCTACCATAGGGAATTACTGAAGGTACCCTGGGGAGGTAGGATGAGGCCACTGCTTGCTGAGCAAGGGTCATCTGTGTCCCAGGTAAGCTGCTTGCTGCTGTTCATAATTCTCTGAGCCCCAGACCTACCAGCATATTTGATCTTATCTTTCCTGGCTGGCAACACTTTGGTGGCTCCCTATTCTCTTTTAGATAGAGGAGTAAATGCCTTAACATAACCTACAAGGTCCTTGGGGATCCTGGGATAGGCCTACCATGGCCCCATCAAGCTGGTGAAGAGAGGGAGACAGGAGACAGGGAGGATCTCCTGGAGGAAGTGACATTTGAGCTGAAGTCTAACCGATTTATGGGAGAGAACTAGGTGATGGTGGTGAGGAGCTTTTTTAGGTAGAAGGAACAGCATATGGAGCATCTACTTTTAATTTAGGTAAATCATAGTGTCTTATGTATCTCATTCTATTTTTCTTTTTATTTCTTTTTTTAAAGACTCAGGATCATGTTTTTAAGACCCATTCATGTTGGTGGATACACACCTATGCTGAGTCCATTTATTTGAACAGTTAGGTAGTTTTTCAAGGGAAGGGTGAAGGCAAATAAGACGAAGGGCATGCAGGTTGTTTCATCGACGAGTCAATGTAGGAGTCTGAGAGAATACAGGGGAAAGTTCTACCAAGCGAAGCAGCTCTGGGCCCTCTCCCCAGCCTGCACACTGACCTAGAAGTCAGAATGGACTCCCACGGAGAGCATATTCGGCGAAGTCCACCAGAAATGGGGGAAGGAAAGAAGCAAGGAGTCGAGGTCAAGCACAGTGGAAACTGACCCAGTCACTTCCACTCTGACAAGCACATGTCTTCTAGGACGTCCACGGTGCCCAGTCTCGCACACCGCTGCCCAGCTTGCACTGCCAGCCTCGGCACGAGCGTATGTGTGGCTCTGTGGCTGCATGTCCTGTCTCTATCAAGCCGTAGAGGAGTTCTCCCTGCGTCCTGGGCATCGAAACTCGGCCTGAGGGGCTGCCAAGGCTGGGGGAGGGGAGGTCATCAGATGTGACCCTGCCTTTTGGCGGCTCTTCTTGCCCTCTCTACATCTACACAGAACCAGAGGAATGGGCTGACTTCTGAATAAATCAAAACCAGTTTCATTCTTTAAAATTGAAATTTCACAGGTCATCAGCCTACCCCATGGCCCACTGCCCTTGGAGAGGATGGAAAAATAATTGGAATCATATGAGCAGTTTGATTAGAAAAGCGAATGTGGTTTGGAGTGAAGGCCTGGTTTCCCTGTCCTTGGTGACTAATTTGACCTCACCTTCCATAAGCCTAAACTCTTCAGAGATAAAGCTGCCTTCTTGCTCAGGGACTTGATCCCAACTTAAGAGGCAAGAGGTCACCTACTTCCTCAGAGGCCAGGACTGTTCACCAGCAGAACAGACAGTTGAAAAGTGAAACATCCAGCCACACAAACCACACAACGGAGTGTTTCCAAACCTTTGACCCACAGCTGCACCTCCCCCTCCCCCAACCTCACCCGCCCCCCATAGACGTGACCAGTCGTTTGCGTAAGCTGTACATACAACTGTAGACGACACAATTTCATCAGTGACCCCGAGGATTAGAGTTTGTTATGAAAAACTATTTCATGTTTACAAAGTAGCTCCAGAAATGGTGATATAGGAAAAAAGGGAGAGAGTATGTAAAGGGTTTCTTATTATGCCTCTCTGAACATTTTCTGGGAGATGGGATGCACAGCTCTTAATTTAGCAGCGACTATCAAACCAGGTCTGGGTGGCGGGAGCAGTTAGTTTGCTAAGTCCCACTTCACAGCAAATCAAGGAGTTAAGCGAACTCCTCAAAATCCGTCTTCGACTAGTTCCTGTACTCTCTTCTTGGTCATCCTCAGTTAACATGCAAAGAGATATCAATACTTACCGGTAGTTAGTGATTGAACATGGCTCTCCCTTAATGGTGTTTCCACCCAGAAGTTTTAGAAATCATGCTTTGGAAGTTGAGAGACCCTTTAACCTGAGTGGCCTTGTCTAAGTTCTAAGACATCCTCCTCTCCTGAGACTCAGCTAGTCACAATCTGCCCCCCTCCCCCACCCCCACCCCACCCCACCCCCGCCCCCCGCCTCTAAACCTAGAAACACGTCCACGTTGTCCTCGAGGCTTGACTGGCAATCTTCCTTCACTGCCAAGAAGAGGTTCTCCAATGAGACTCTGCATCTGGTCACACAGAAACAACTTCCCTCCAAAACAAAGAAATCAAGCCAAGCGTCTTCTGTGAGAGCACTTCGTAACCCTAAAATCTCCCAGTTCCAAAATTTAGCATGGGGAATCGCCTCTAACAGCCTGAGCTTCCCTGATAACCTGTTTTGACCCCACAAGCCAATCCCACAGCCATACTGAATGCAGACCAGCGATGACCACTCTAACAACGCAGACCGTAACAGCCACGTGTCAGGAGTGGCTTAAGCCATATGTGCATGCAAAATAGAGCTGGCAAATGCTGAGGGTTGTTTTTTTTTTTAATACCTCTTGTTAAGCATGTTTTTTCCAAGACCTCCAGCTATCTATTGCTCTTTTTTTTTAGGCTTAGTGAGGTGAACTACCTTTCCCCCATAGACCTCCCCTGCAAATTGCTTTTCAATAATCCCAACAAAACCTGCTGGCAGCCGTATTCTACATAACAATGCAGCTTGCAAATGCATCACCTGCAATTGTAACTCTAGCTTTGATGTAAGACCAATTTAAAGATAGAGAATCTGGGTCTAATTAAGGCAGCTCAAGCTCAGACTGAT
The DNA here is from genome assembly GCF_028564815.1 of Eubalaena glacialis. Taxonomy (NCBI): domain Eukaryota; kingdom Metazoa; phylum Chordata; class Mammalia; order Artiodactyla; family Balaenidae; genus Eubalaena; species Eubalaena glacialis. The sequence goes on from NC_083716.1 coordinate 17,131,353, forward strand.
AAGGGCCACCTTCATTACAGCTCAAGTGAGCTGAAAGCAGTCCCAAAGACTCAGGAGTCACTTGGGAATACTTTTCCAGCATTTCAAAAGCACATTATATTGTGAAACACGATTCTGGTCTCTTTATTTCCTTCTGTGGATTCATTAGCAGAGTTTTCCCTTCCTATTTTGGTCTACCCCTGCAAAAAAATTTTCAGCGTTTGAAAGAGACAATAACAAAGGGTGGTCCTGGATTGGAAGGTGTTTACTCTGGGTCAATCCAATGATGTCACCCCTACCTAAAACCCTCCAGTGACCTCCCGTTGCTTTAGAATAAAATCCCAGGTCCTGTCACTGCCCACAAGGCCCTGCAGGGCCTGGGCCCCCACCTGCAGGTCCATCCTCATCTCATTGTTTGCTCCCCTTGGCTTTGGGATTCAGCCCACAGTTCCTTGACCCTCTGGAGCTATTCCTGCCTCTCAGGATTTGTATTTGCTGTTCCCCCTGCCTGGAATCTTGTTCTCTCTGCTCTTTGCAAAGGTGGCTCCTTCTCATCGTCTCAGGCCCAATGTCACCTCCTGGGACAGAGCTTCCTTGACTGCTCTATTTCTTCCTGTTTCATTCCTTTGGGCCATCTTTTCATTCACACCTGAAATTTTGGAATAGTTCTTCCCTCTCCATGGGAAGCTTCCTGGTACCTAGTATAGCACTAGTAGGCACTCAGTAAAAAAATCATAAAATGAATAAGTTGCCAAAAGACCAATGGCCCCGAGTGAATGGACTGATACATTATGCAAAACTACTGTTCCCCTAGCTGCACAGATGGAAGGGTGTGAAGGGAGGGGGCCCAAGCTGGAGTGTCACCAGCTTCTGCTAGGACACTTCTGGTGACATATAGCCTTGTTGGCCATGGCAGCCCATTTCCCCACAAAGCTCTTTTGAATCTCCATGAAAAAAAAACACTGGGTAGACTTTTCTCAGAAGCATTAAGTGGTAAATTACCTGAACCAACTCTCACTGGCAGTGACCAGGATGCAGGGGGGTGGGGGGTCATCATCTTGGCTCCCAGCTCGTTCCACATCAAGAGTCTTGAGACCATATTTGGAATTGTAATGAAGAATATGATGATACCTAATATTTAGTGCCCACCATGTACCATGCACTGTGTTAAACACTGGACACGTCTTGTGTTGTTTAATCCTCACAACAACCCTAGGAGATAGGTACAAGTATTATTCCCAATTTACAGACAGGGAAATAATGCTTAGAGAGGTTAAGTAACTTGCCCCAAGTCACACAGCTAGCTCATGGGCAGTCCAAGTCCAGTGCTGCCTCTACTTCCTAACTCACTCATCCTTATTTTGTCCCGTTTTTTAGTCTGAAGGCCTCAGAAGCCAGGCCTGGATCTCCACAGGTGTCAAAAGGAAGATTCCAGAGCCTAAGCGGATGTTTCCGCAAAGCTGTGGGCATACAATTAATTTGCAGGCACGAGGCGGTCCCGTGCCCTTCCGTCCCAGCACTGCGCGGTAATGAACTCAGTCTCACAGCGGACGATTCTGAAGCACCGGCTGGGCCTGAGCTCAGCCTGGGGAGCCCCGTGGCTGCCGCCACCGGCACGCCATGTAAATGACTTCACATTTCGAAGGCCCAATCAATTGGGTGTTTCTCTGCTTAAAAATCACTGGGATAAAAATGTTTCCTTGTCTACAGTCAGGGCATGTTCTTGGCCCGTCAGGGGGCCTTTGAAAAGGGCTGGTTTTGTATTTAAGAGTAAAGCGTCGCTATCAAGAATTTTTAATATACTCTCCAGCAATTGAGAGATGACACTCGCCTTCGGACCTCTTGAAAGAGATTCCTCTGAAGGGCTTTACAGGCATCCCAGGGAGGAGGAAGGTCTTGTTTCAGGCTCTTGGCTGAGGAGAGGCAACTCTGGGCTGGGGAGTGATGTCCGAGGCCGGGAGCCATGCCTGGAATTCAGGAAGGTACACGGAGGGCAGAGAGCAGGGCAATACGGCTCCGAGGGGAGTTCACGGGGTCCCCTGGAACAGGAAGCCGAGCTGGGGAAGGCCGTGTAGTCAACCGTCAGAGGACCTGTAGGGTGCACTTAATGGGTATGGGGAGCAGAGATGGTGCTGCTTCTATTCTGCTCTGGGACCTAAATGCTCTCACTGCTTCCTACCTGCCTTGGAAAATGATTCTGCAGGTCCTGACGCAAGGACACAGCGTGAAATCCGAGGCAACGTCAGAATTTCTGCAGCTTGGAACTTATGGGTGGTTGGACATGTCTGGGGTGGGGAAGCATTGTTTTTATCCAGGGCATATATTGGGGCGGGGGTAGACAGGCTGGATTTAGCCTTCGGTTCACCAGGGCCACCAGGGGTCAGCTCTTCCCCGAAGCATCTTCTTCATGGCCCTGGATGGAGGGGCGCAACGTGGTCGTTCCTGCCAAACTGTCACCACTTGGTGAGAGCATCAGGGAAGACGAGAGAGAGAGAGAGAGAGAGAGAGAGAGAAAGAGGTATCTGGAGAAATCCATGGCATTTATGGGAAACTTCTGGATGTACAATCCTCCCGGGAACTCAGAGGCTAACCCGCCTACGCATAGCTGGAAAAAGCAATTCAGGCAAATAGCCAGTCAGTTAATGAGGAAGACCCAGACCCAGTCAAAAATACTTGTTTTTCTGATAATCTAATCAATTCAGTCAAGGTGATTGATGCGCCTTTCCTAAAGGGCTAAGGAAAGCAGCATCCTATGTGATGTCTGTGTTTCTGGAAGTTTCCCCCAGCCATTGTCTGCAGGGGAAGCACAGCATTTCCTCCACGTTGAAAGCACGGGCAGCTACCTTTTTATTTTTTAAGAGTACACCTTACGAGAGAGAGGGGTAAAAGCTGTCAAAGTGTCCTTGCCCACCTCTGCTCCTTGGACTCTCTCTAGCCCAGGAAAGAAACTCCTGGAACCACTCCAGCCCTCTGCATGCTCAGCAGTTAATTCTCTGATTCCAGGTCTCACACAGTGATCTGAACCTAAAATAACAGTTTCTGATCTTAAGGTCAGTCACTGAATTGACTGTAATCTTTATTAAGAGGAAAATAGTAATTTCATATTTCAATAGAGTTTTTGAAGAAGAAAATATGACTCATATTGGGTTGAGAAGATGGCAAAATCTAATAAAAAGGCAAAGCTTCAACTACCCACGGTGAATCTTCCAAATAAACAGCTCATACATTTGCATGAAAAATAAAAATTTAATAGCACACGGGTGAATAATTATAAGTAAATAAATGAGAGGGGAAGTAGGTGAAATCGTCCATATCCCAAAGACGGTGGATGCTGTGGTGGCACAGGGCACTCCTATGAAATTAAACAAATGAGACAACTGTCTGTGTGGCTAAATCCTATTCCCCACCAATATTCAGATAATTGAAGCCACGAAGTGTACTGCCCTAAACAGGGCAGAGGGCTTGGTTCTTGTAGGGTGGTAATCTGCCAGCAGCTGCCTGACTCCCAGTTGCCACCACCTGGCAGAACGATGGGCCAGGACCCCTCCCCCGCCGCCCCTGGCAGGCTGGGGGCGGGGGAGAGGTGGCCTCAGGAGGTTATTGACAGGCCTGCCTTCGGCGCATTGGAAAACCTCTTCAAGATTTCTAATGCCTCCCTCCAAAGATCATTAGCTGAGTCTTCAGGTTAATTCAATATTTTCAGCTTACGGGAGAGAAGAGCCAAGTCAATGCCATCATCCTGGCATCCTTTCATATGGAAGCCTTTCCGATACAAAACTGCACAAAATTCTCCCACTCAGCCAGGGCGCTCTCCACAGCATGAAAAATGGAGCCTGTAAAGCCTGTTTGATGTTTGAAACCTGGTCTGCACAGGCCTCAGTCTGCCTGGGGAGGGGGCACTGTGCTGGGCAGGGAGCACTGCTGTCTCCCCAAGAAGGGGGTTCCCTCCCAGAGGGCTTGCAGCACTCCTGCTGGATGTGTGGTGTCGTGGAGACCCTGACCCCATGCTGAGCAGAAGGTCTGTTGTGCTTGGTGACATTGAGAAGCAGCTGTGTTCACTGAGAACCTGAGGACACCCAGCTCCCCCCCCCCCGGCCTGATCCCGAAGTGGTCCTCCACTGTGTGACTGCTGCTCTGCCCTGAGCTCACTGCCCTGTGCGCGAGCCTGGGCCTCAGTTTCCCCATCTGTCAGGCACATTTAGATGAAATGGTTTCCAAGGCAACCCCAGCATTTCCCTTCTGGCAGACCGTACTGATTTCCTAGGGCTGCTGTAACAAATTACCACAATCTGGGTGGCTGGAAACAACAGAAATGTACTCTGGAAGCCAGAAGTCCAAAATCAAGGTGTCGGCTCGGCCATGCTCCTTCTGAAGTCTCCTAAGGGAGAATCTTCCCTTGCCGCTTCCTAGTTCATGGTGGTTGCAGGAGTCCTTGGCATTCCTTGGCTTATAGCTGCATCCCTCCAAATTCTGCTTCTCTCCTTACATGTTCTTCCTCTGTGTGTGTCAATGTCTCTGTCCGGATATTCTCATCTTATATAAGGACACCAGTCATTGGATTAGGGTCCCCCTAATCCAGTACAACTTCATCATAACTTGATGATATCTGCAATGACCCTATTTCCAAATGAGGTTACGTTCAGAGTTGCTGGCAGTTTAGGAACATATCTTTTGGGGAATACTATTCCATGCAGTACAGAGGCTGTACATTTTCCTTCCACTGCATTGAAGTGTGGATTTTGAAGCAGAATTTGGCATTTGTGTTGGCTTCAAGGGGACCGCAAGTAATGTTAAGCAAATGCCCTTTGTCTTTTATGCCAAGAGGAAAAGTTAAGCCACCTCTGCAGAGATTCAGAATTCTGTGCCCAAAAGCAGAGAGTAACTTTAGACAAAATGCCCCCTCACCTTTTTTTCTAGAATCTTCTTCAGATTTTCTAGAACCTGCTTTACAAGATGAGAAGTGACTTGAGTTTGCATAGCTACAGTCAGAGGAGCAGCATCACCTAGGGCCCTTGCCTCCAGTCTTGACTTTACCTCACTCAACTATGTAATCTTGAGGCCATTACTTCATCCCGTAAAATGGGGGAGGATGAGGATAAAATAGCAGTTGCCTCATAGGGTTATAGCAAGGATCAAATGAGTTCAAAAACAATAAATGCTCTCGTTGTTGTGCCTGGAACTCTGTAAGGGTTGGATAAAGTTTAATGATTGTCATTAGCAGATATACACATTACCCGGTGTGTGGTAGCATGGAGCCGCCAAGCCCCATGCTGGGCAGAAGGTTCTATTTGTCTCTGTTTGTCAGGGAGGGCACACTGTTAGCTCTGGGAGCGTGGGTTAGTAGATTTCTGCAAAGTTGCAAAGTTTGAAAGTAGGATTAATGTTATGACCCAAAGACACATCTAAGAGATTGGGCAGGATCTGCTACCAATAAGAATCTGAATGCTTAGTGACATTTAATGAGCCCCTATCACGTGTCACAGCTGGGACCAAGCGCTTTACATTCCTCCTTTTTGTACACGATGAACCTAAAAGGTAGGTCCTGTTTATGTCCCCATTGTACAGATGAGGAAACTGAGGCCCAGAGCACTTCAGGAACTTGTTCATGTTACACAGCGGACCCTGTAGCACTAGGCTTCAAACCCGGCAAAACTAACTCTGAACCCCTAAGTTCTACTGCTGTGATATCCCCACCCCAGGATCATCTCTTGGAAAAGGACTGGGGCCAGAGTAGAGAAATTCTGCCTTCAGCCTCAGGAAGTAAGCTGATCCCGTGGGGAACATGGGATCTCTGGCAGGACACACACACCTGAAGGAGAAAGGCCCTCGCCCAAGCCTGGTGAGCTCGGCTCAGTCCTAGCTGGCAGTGCTCTCCAGCCTCTGGGTTCATGGGCCCCTCTTTCCTCTTTTCCAGTCTTCTCAACCAGGGAGGAGCCACAGCCATTTCCAGACCCTCCTCACATTGCAGACTCAGGAGCACCTGACAGCCAACCAAAAAAAACACACACACAAAGGAGAGTGACAGCTCCCACCCTGGAGGCCGGGTTTCTCCCAGTTCCCAGGCAGAAACATGCAGAGGTGTAAGCTGAGCTGTGACCCGGGGTCACAGCTGGAGGCCAGTAACCCTCAGGCCTCATTACCCCCAGCTCCCAGCTCCTTGCACCACCTTCCGGACTGCTGGAGCTAATGGCCCGCGTACCAGTCAGGGCTGTGCACTGTCAGTGCCACTGGGCGGTCACCCTTCTCTGTGTGGCAGTCACAGAGCCAAGAAGGTAGGCGCTGGGGGGAGGGTCTAGCAGGCTATAGCCTCACCCCCAGCCTAGAGACACCACAGTTCCTGGCTGCCCACCCTCCTTGGCCCCATCCTGCTCACACATACTTTTCCTTCCTGCCTGGCTGAAGGCTTGGACTTAACCCTACCCGAATGCTCAGGCTCTCACGAGGCAGGAAGCTCGTTACCAGGGCAGCAGGGAGGAGCACCTTCCAAGAAGAGTTTGGACTTCTGCCCAGCTTGTTGGACTGTTTTCTTGCTGACTAGGCAAGTTATTAAGCCATCCTCGAGCGTCAGTTTCCTCATCTATTAAATGGGTATAATGCCATCCTCATTGTGTGAGAAGCAAAAGAATGCAAAGAACAGCTTTAGAGCACACAAAGCCTGCCATGTGCAATGGATGTAATTTGCATTATCCTCCTTAGAAGGGGAATGAATGTTCATGAACTTGGAAAGAGCACTTAACTGCAGTTGGGGAGGGGGATGGAAAACAGGGTTGGCCCAAGGATTCATGGGGGAAGGATTGTTTCCCATGACTTTCACCTTCCTGGTTTGGGCTTCACAGGAATGGGGAGAAAATGATAGAGCATCCAAACCCCAAAAGGGAGCTGGAGATGATGGGGGTTAGAAGAAAAGAGAAACAAGGCCTGGCTGGTGCCAGGTGCTGAGCTAGAAACTTAGATGCTATTTTATTAGGCCCTCCCCCAGCCCAGCAGAGCAGCCCAGCAGCCCATTTTACAGAAGAGGAAGCTGAAGTTTGGTGATAGTAGGAGATGTGCCCCAAGTCCCTTAGCTGGCTAGGTAGTTGTGTTGAGATTGGAACCCAGCTCTGGCCAACCTTTTGAACGTGAATGGGAGTTTCACACCATGAGATGGACACAAGCTGGTCAGGAGAAAAGCTACCTCTCTGACCTAAACATCAACGAAGGCCGGAACTGGAAAGTGCCTTCATCAATGAGTCCCATGTTCCTTTTGCAGGTGAGGAAACCAGGCTCAGAGAGGTTAAGTGACTTGCCCAGCGAAACACAGCAAGCTGGTGACAGGATGAGGACCAGACCTCACATCTACCACATTGTGCTGAGTCACTTCAGAATGGCCTCCGAACTCTTACAGCTCAGAAACACAGACCTGGATTCAGAAGAAAAAGAGATCTTTAAAATGTGTGGGAAGAAAGTTCCAAGGGTCTCTTGCTGAGAAGTTTGGGTGAACCATCCTTTCCAGGTTCCTTTTTCATCCGGCGCTGGGGTCGCGCCCTCCCGCAAAGCGCTGTCCTCCATCTGCCCTCTGCCAATTTCACAGCCCCGCTGACAGTGAATATAATTTCCTCATCTCAATCCTTCTGAGGAGAAAGGATCAAACACCTCACTTTCGGGATTTGTGAACTATTGTCAAAAGGTAACAGACCCCTGAAAATGTAATTTTTCAAGAAACATTTGTGTTTTGAAAATATCACTTGTGTCACGAGGCCACATCATTTGAAAGAACCTTCAATCCTGAAAGGATTTCGGTGGCTGTCATTTCCTGTGCCCAGGGAAAGGGGTTGGGTTAAATGCTCCTTATTAAGCTAACCTGAAAGCCCAGCCCTGGTCTGCTTCAGTATCTTCAATTTGAATCATAATTGAATCATAATGATTATTATCATAATGGCAATGATATTCTTCACAATAACTATTTACTGAGTGCTTATCTGCATGTCAGGTATTGTACCACGTAGGTTACATGATTTCGTCTCTCACATGTACCCTCCACACACTCCCCTCTGCCAAATAGGAAGGTAGTATCGTTAATATTACCACTTAGCAAATGAGAAAATTGAGGATCAGAGAGGTCAAGTAACTTGCCCCAGGACACACAGAAGTTTAGGAGCCAGGTTTTGAACCTGGGATGTGTGCCTTCAAGCTGTACCCTTAACCATGAAGGCACTGATGGAAAGATCTCATAGTTCCATAGAAGCCTCAGATGTAGACATATCTACCTATTTTCCTATCTCTCACCAGCCACTTTTTTCAATCAGATATGGCCAGAATTCTCTGTTCTTACCCAGGAGCTCTAGCCTATTACAAAACCTTCATGTATCCAGTCAACAAACATGTCCACACACGGACTATCTAAACTAGGAGGCAGGCACTGCCCCGTGCTCTGGGGACCAAATGAGGAAGAAGACAATGTTCTGTTTTCAAGGATCCCATTGTCTACTGGGTGAAGGAAGCCAGAAACAGGGAAATGATGGCCCCCAATGAGAGCAGAATGGAGGGTGGCAGGACAGAGAGGGGAGTAGCCCCCCGAGGATGTGGCACTGAAGCCGGTTCTCTAGGAAATGTGAAGAATGAAAGGGAGTTTGCCAGACACGGAGGGAGGCGCAGGGAAGAGCATTTCATGCTGAAGGCACAGCATGTACAATGGCGCAGAGGCATGAGACGGTGGGGCAGGCCTGAAAACAGTGAGAAGAGAAGCCTGGGTTTCAGGCATCACCTCACCTGTGGGCGCATTCAGAGCCCACCACCCAGGGTTGTCCTGAATTCTCACCTCCTTGTTCCTAATCCCTTTCTTTGATTCCTGGGCATCTCTAGTTCTGACAGGTAGCTGACTCTTCCATAGATTTGGGTGGGCTTGTCTGCTTGGCTCTTGCCCACTCACCAAGATTCTGACTCATGGCATCTCTTGGCTTATGCACTACTGGGTCCTAAACTTTGGGGGGCCAAGATGGCTTTTCAATCTACCTTAAGATCCCTGCTCCCCAGCACTGGGCTGGGCACGTAGAAGGTGCTTAAAAAATAATGGTGGTGAAGAAAAAAAAAAAGAGGTCCTATCCCACCTGGTTTTTGGTTGGTCCTCTGTGGACAGTTCCCATGTGTCCAGAGCACACTTGGCACCATCTCCCAGGCTGAGCGCTCTGGAGCTCTGCCGCCAGAGTCCGCTGTGGTCAAGCTTCCCGCTGCCCTCCCTCACCTGTCCTTGCTTCCTGCGCACAACCTTCCAGACGCACTGCCTCTGCAGCCCAGGCTTTCTGAGCCGACGCCTCCTGGATGGGAAGAGAAGGCCACTCTACCACCTCATGGTCCGTGGTGGGTTTTGTTTTGAGGGGTCCAGAGCCCTCGACACGGTACTCAATTTTTTGGTGTGTGTGCATATGTGTATTGTTACAGAAGTAGTTCAGTACTGTGGTTAAGTGGTCAGGCTCTGGAGCTAGACTACCTGGGTTCAAACCCTGACTTTACTACTGTGAAGGGCTGATTGTGTTCTCCAAAAAAGATGTGTTGAAGCCTTAGCCTCCAGGACCTCAGAAGGTGATCTTATTTAGAAACAAAGTCCTTGCAGATGTATTTAGTGAAGATGAAGTCATTAAGGCGGGCCCTAGCCCAATATGACTGTCCTCCTTATAAGACAAGGAAAAAGACACACAGAGAGACACACATGGAGAAGAATGTCAGGTGACAACAGAGGCAGAAGTGGAAGTTATTCAGCTGCAAACCAAGAAATGACAAGAATTGCCAGCAACACCAGAAGCTGAGAGAGATGCATGGAACAGATTCTCCCGTAGCACCTTTGAGAGACCATGGCCCTGCCACTGGCATTTTGATCACGGACTACTACTACTACTACTATTCCCTCCAGCACTGTGAGGGAATAGCTTTCTGTTGTTTTAAGTCACTGGGTTATATTTTGTATGGAAACCCTAGGAAACTCATACACTAAGTGCAGCAGTGGCCAAGAAAATTGAACTTTCTGTGCCTCAGTATTTGCATTTGGCAATAATAAGTAGTGCCTGCCTTCGAAGGTTGTTCAGAGATGGAAGAGCTCAGCATAGCGCTCAGCACACAGTAGGTGCTCAGTAAAGGTTGCCATCCTTCCTCCTTATTTATTTATTTATTTATTTACTATGGAGAGGGACCGTGGCTTTCGTTTGATTTTCAGTTAGGCTATGTCACAAAAAAGGGTTAAGGAGCATTGCCCTAAGTCTTTCCATCCAGGTGACTGCAGCAGAGCCTGGGGCCCCTCCCCCTTCCTCCAGCACCCTCCACCCCATAATTTGTGTGTGGTGCCCTGCCCTGCCCCAGAGGAAAGATGCTGGAATCCCTGTGCACATCGTCTGTGCCTGAGTGACACTTCTCTTCATGGTCACACCTACTGCCTCACTGCCTGCTGCCAGCCACTCCAAGAGGTGAGAAAAATCCATTTTACAGATGAAAAAACCCCAAAGAATCGCTTTCTCTCACTCGCTCCTGCTAGATGTCCCCTATCACCCACCCTGCCATGAACCTTTGCTGATCTGACCAGGTGGGTGAGTAGAGTTGGGGACCCCAGAACCACAAAATCCTGGGGACAAGTCCTCGACAAAGGTCACGGTTCGGCCACAGAGAGGAGGTAACTCGGTGTTAGAGAATCAAAAGGGTTTAGGAGCCAGAATTAGAATGGAATCATCCCCTGGCTTTTTGGGCGCTAATGGAAAATGTTGTCCCAATCCACCCAGTTACAGACTGTTGCTGTCACCCGTGGTCTTGCAGTGCCCGTGGACTTCTCCATTTCCATCCCCAGCCACTCAGCAGATGAGGCTAATGAATGGGTAGGTTCCGTGCTATGAGAAGGCAGACACCGTGACGCCCAGGGCATTTCCTTTTTGGCTTCTGCTGCTAAAAATGTCCAGCCTAGGTCATTGCCCAGGTCTGAAAATCTACTCGTTCATGTTCCTCAAAGCAATGACTCCTTTTCTCACTTCCATGAGATCATCTTGGCTTCCCTTTATTTGGCCGAGCACAGTCCTTTAATACATGACCACCTTCCTCAAGCCATCCAGGAAAAAAGCTAGGAGCAAACCCTAAATGCACACTATGAAACAGACCATTAGCTTAAAGTCTCCAACAGATTGGCAGGAAATGGGTTTTCCCGGATGGCAAAGACACACCTGGAGGAGACGGATGGAACACAGAAAGCACGTGGAAGGAGGCATCTCTACCAAATGGCGATGCCTTCACCCCAAAGCCATGGATGCGGGCGTGCCAACATCGGCCACCTCGCCATGCTTGGAGCTTGGTGAGAAGGGTTGATTCTTTTTCTAAACTGGTTCAATCTTTTTGACTGATTTTGTGGGTTGGTTCAGTTCCCCAAAGCCAAGATTTTTTTTTCAACGTTTTATTAAAAACAACAACTTTTCTCTCTATTGTCTTAATGATCTGAGTAAGTAAAGGGCCAATCTTGTCAGGTGTACTTATACACATACCAGTGTCCACACGTGTAGATCAAAATGAAGACGTGATTGAATTTTTTTTAATAATGGCAAGAATACTCTTTTGTACCTGGGATAGAAGAAAGGATTTAAATATGAATCATCCAACCCGGGTTGAAGTCACAACCTATGTGCCTCTCCTTGTCCCTGTACCTGCCCCACCTGTGTTGATTTGGGCCCAAGCTTGACCAGTCTAGGGTTTGGATTCTGATGGTTTGGGCACCTTTCCTAGAAAAAGTCTTGAGAAGAGATGTTTCAGGAGATGGCACTTCCGCTCCATCTCAGAACTTTCCTGGGTCATTTCAGCATTTCCTTCCCCGATGTGAGACGAGACACCGGATGTGAAAACAGACCGCTGTCCCCATCCGGAAAGCACGTTGGCATTAGTGGTCCCCTTGTGGTGGTAGGAAGAGGGGCCGCAGAGACCTCAGTCAGCTTTCCCGGATGGCCCAGGGTCCGGGGCAACCAAGCCCAGCGCAGGCCAAGTGGTGAGTGAAGAGGACAGCAGGGATGCAGGGATGCCGGGATGTTGGGCGAGCTCCAGCACCTCTGAGTGCTCTGAGGTTCGGCTTGGCAAGCAGGGAGGCTCATAGCCGTACTCTCTCACCCAGGTCTTTTAGAGGGAAGGGAAATTCCCTGGAAATTGTGGACACTTTTCTTAGTGTGGCTCAGCAAGTACCTCTCAACTCAAGGTTTGGGTCGTGGGTCTTTCCTTCCAGCTATGGTCTGAGTGTTTGTGTCCCCCTAAAATTCACATGTTGGAATCCTAACCCCCAAAGGTGATGGTGTGAGGAGGTGCGGCCTTTGGGAGGTACTTGTCAGGAGGGTAGAACTTCATGAATGGGATTAGTGGTATATAAAAGAGACTCCAGAGAGATCCCTTGGCTCCTTCCACCCTGTGAGAAGTCTGCAACCCCAAAGAGGACCTTCACCCCACATGCTGGCTCTGATCTCAGGCTTCCAGCCTCCAGAACTGCGAGAAATACATTTCTGTTGTTCAAGAGCCACCTGGTCAGTGGTATTTTGTTCCGGCAGCCTGAATGGACTAAGACGTTTACCGTGATAGCACACGGGACCTCACACTGCAGGCTGGCCACCCATTCAGAGCATGGGTTCCTCCAACAATTTTCACATATACCTGGAACTTAGGGAAAAAAAGCCAAGAGCATTTGCAATAAACTTTGAGGAGCCTAAGGGACAGAGTTCCATCCGCCATCTCTCCCATCTCTGGAGGACTCAACAGCTGTACCAGAAAGACCGGCTGCCCACGAATCCACCACCCACATGTGAAGCGTATGCTTCCCAGCACCAAAATCAAAAAGCGCCCGACATCCATCATTCCCCAAGTGGGATGCTTCACTCTCCCCTAACTTCGTTCTGGAGGTTCAGAAATAGAGTGAGGTTGATTCTTTCTTCCTGAGGACCCAGTGGCCACGGCCACTTCCCAGCAGCTCCATCACCACCCTTCCCAAATGCACCGTCTAAATATTTATCCGAGTGTAACATGGGGTCGGCTTGAGTTCATTAGTTTTTCTGATTATCGCTGGCATCTGATGTGAGAAGGAAGTGCTGCAAATACTGTAAATATTTACAGATGACTAGGATCAGAGAGTCTAGCTTTGGCTCCAAACGGCTCACCCCACATCCCTCCGACAGGCGAGCCGGGCGCCAGGGCACACACATGGAAGCAGAACCCCCAGGAACACACTGGGGCTGCCGCTGCAGCCTGGGACCACTGCTCCTAGAAGGCACAGCTCAAGAGAGGTGCCCGAGCTTTGTATTTCTATAATGGAAGCACCTTTAATTATTCATGAACATGAGGGTTTCACACTATTTATAGTATTAAAGTTAATTATTTATTTAGCACCGTTTCTCCAAAAGAGTTCAAGATAACCTTTACAATGCTCATTAAGCAGCAACTTGTAATAATTAGTACTTGTTCCTTTTCTATCTTCCTGGCTGGACCATAGACGTCCCAAGGACAGGGCTGGTATCTGACCGGTTTGCCGCTTTATCCTGTGCTTAGAACACAGCCTTTTACATAGTAGGTGCTTAATGCATATTTATAGATTGAACACATCAACTTAGACTTTTGCTTTTCATTTAACTTTCAAAAAGGCACAGGCAAGATGTTATTTTGAGGTTTAAGCTCAACTAGGTTAAGCTCCTAAATCTAAGATATTATCTTAAGTTTCCCTGAATGGTAGACTTTGGGGTCTTCTAAAGAGCCCTAAGCAGAGACTCAGGAGGCCTGGTGCCCTTTCTGCCACTAACCAGCTGTGTGACTTTGAACAAGCACTTACTTACACCGCTGATCAAGAGTTCTTTGCTTGGGGTCTTTGGGTCCCCTGGAGATCCATGGGTGGGCTGCAGGGGCTATGAAACTCCTGAAATTGTATGTGCAAATGTCCATGACCCAAATGTGCACTTATGTCTGGTGAGAGTCCACAGCTTCAACCAGATTCTCTAAGGACTCCATAATTAAAACAAAGTTAAGAGCCACTCTCGGTTTCTTTAATATTTGAGGATGGTAGTGAGACAGATTAAATGAGGCCGGCCTGACACATCAATCAAGGTTGCTTGTACCATAAACACCCACTCCTAGCCCTGGACACCCTCTCCAGCCTACACCCCTGCCTGAGGTTTGTTCCCAACAAGTGGCTTTGCTGGCCAGGACTGAGGACCTGGGCATTGGCTCATCACCATGGACCTTCCAGCTCTATGTTCAAGCCTGTGCCCAGTCTTTCCCTTCTCATCTTTAACAGAGTGAATGATGTTACACAACCTTTTTACTACATCCTAAAGCAATACTCTCTTCTATCTGGACCTGCCTGCAATGTTGGCTTTGTGGAATGTTTTTGTGAAAAGAAACACAAGTGTCTCTTTAGGATTATGAGACTAGTGAGTACAGGGTCTATTACCTCGTTCTGTGGAGAGCAGCAATGAACAGAGTCAAGCTTGGGTCCTCGTAGCCCAGAATTTCAGCCAGGAATTAGGTAGGGGCGGGGGCTGGGGACTACTTAGCCTCATTATTAACAGCTCCTAGTAACTGTGTACAGCATCAATTTGGCGAAAGCAGTGTATGTCTTGAGCCTTCTGTCTGCCATTCAGTCATTAGCATACTTCCCTTCAAGTCCAAGACCCATTTCCAAGACCCATTTAAAAATGCAGTGACATTACTAGAGGTGGTAGGTTTTCGGATTGATGTTGCATTTTTAAGGTTATTAGCTAACACCTTAAGTAAGCTGACACTTTAGTAAGTCCAGGAAAATCTGCTACTAATAGGAAGGTGAGTCATTTGACCGGTATGAGCTCTTGTTTTCTCATCTCTAAAATGAAATCATTGGACCATATTAAGCAAATGGGTTTCAGCTCTAGTATAACTCTGGTTGCTTAGACCCGTGCTTCTCAAACTTCATTGTGTACACAGTTCATCTAGGGATCTTCTTAAATGCAGATTTCAACTCAGTAGTCCTGGGGTGGGATTTGAGATTTCAAGTTTCTGTCCAACTCCCAGGTGACGCCGATGCTGCTGGCCCACGAAGCACACCTTGGGGAACGAGGTTGTAAAGTGCTGTATTGGAAGCATTTTGAGAGTAGTCAGAACCCGTGAGGAAAGAACAGCAGGACTGGTTAGTGATGTCTGCCCAGGAAATGAGGGAGGTATAAAATGGCTGTGATGAAATCACAATACTCCGACTAGATTGTTCTTTTTTTTTTTTTTAATTTTCTTTTTTTCAGCTTTATTGAGGTAAATTGACATATAATATTGTAAGATATTTAAAATGTACATTGTGGTGGATTGATACACGTATACATTGTGAAAGGAGTCCCTCCCCCTCATAGTTAATTAACACATCCATCACCTCACATATACATCTTTTTTTAACTTTTTATTTTATATTGGAGTCTAGTTGATTAACAATGTTGTGTTAGTTTCAGGTGTACAGCAAAGTGATTCAGTTATACATATACATGTTATCTTTTTCTTTTAAGTCTTTATTGAATTTGTTACAATATTGCTTCTGTTTTGTGTTTTGGTTTTTTGACCCTGAGGCATATGGGATCTTAGCTCCCCAACCAGGGATAGAACCCACAGCCCCTGCATTGGAAGGTGAAGTCTTAAGACCTGGACCACCAGGGAAGTCCCCATATACATAAATCTATTCTTTATCAAATTCTTTTCCCATTTAGATTGCTACAGAATATTGAGCAGAGTTCCCTGTGCTATATAGTAGGTCCTTGTTGGTTATCCATTTTAAATCTAGCAGTAGATGGTTCTTAAAGAATCTTCAAAATCCAACACAGTTATTCTCAAAGTTGGTCTCCTGACCAGCAGCATCAGCATCAGCTAGGAACTTCTTAGAGGTACGAATTCTTGGACCCCACCCCATACCTACTGAATCAGAAATGGGCTTCAGCAATCTGGAGTTTACCATGGAATTTAATGGAATTTTGTTAAGGCTCATCTGGCCCACTTCCCACTCTTCAGATGATTCTGGTGCATACTCAGATCTGAGCACCATTGATCCAACATCCAAGTCATCTATAGA
This sequence comes from Eubalaena glacialis, assembly GCF_028564815.1. NCBI lineage: Eukaryota > Metazoa > Chordata > Mammalia > Artiodactyla > Balaenidae > Eubalaena > Eubalaena glacialis. The sequence continues at coordinate 17,147,380 of NC_083716.1, forward strand.
ATTGATGACTATCAGCTGAAGTCAGGAATAAGCACAGGGTGTCCCAAGGGTAAAAGGGGCCCAGGTAATAGAGTTGGGTTGAAACCAAGATACTCCTCGTTTTGTACCCTGTTATTCAACTGTGGAACTCTGATCAAAATCATTAAATGTTAAGAGTGCTTTTCAATCTTCTTTGGTCTTGCTCAATTAAGTTTATCTTCTGACCCACAAAATGTATATCTGGTTCATGTTTTTTAAAACCAATCAGAATTTAACATAGTAGCATGATCTACTTGTCATTCCTATAGCCTTGGGAATTGGGCCAGAAGAGTCTTGGACAAAATTCCATTTTGCTCATAGCTGGTACGTGAGCTGAGTCTTGAGCTTGACCAACTGTTCTTTCCTGGTTGGACTATTTCCGTATTGCAGAGACATTTTAAACAGCAGGCCCCAGAGAAAAATGGATGCTAAAACCCCGGGGTCAAAGTAAATTCTTAGCCCAAGGGAGGTTAACAGTGATAGTCCAACTGCTAGCGTCTCCTTCAAAATGAAGGCGAAATCATCTATACATCAGAAAGTGGGAAAAGGATTTCTCCTTCTACCCCATCTCCACAACTCTGAGAAAAGCACTAAAAATCAAGCAAAACAACTTCAGGTGTGAAACAGATTATGGTGCATAGCTGGAGGCAACGAAGTTGCAATTCTGTTCAATTACACCAATTTAATTGTGTGTTAAAAAAAATCTTAGGGGGAAAAAAAAAATCTTAGGTCCCAACAGTAGTTTCCCGGCCAGATGGCAGCCTGTAATGGGAAGAAGAAGCACTTCTCTTTGCTAGAAGTTGTGATTTGGGGCACGTTGCTTAGCGTTCTCCAAGGTGGGCGCCATCTTGACTTTGAGGATGAACTTAATGTCTGGTTTGGGTGTTGAAGACTTCAAAGCTCTTCTCCAGGGCTTACAAGAGCACAGAGTGAAAAAGAGTCCTGCAAATTCTTTCAGCCCATGGACTACTAGGAATAGCCCTGGATTCAGACTCTCCCACTCACATCTTACAAGCCTAAAATCAACCCTCTCAATGTGTAAAAAATTGGACACGACTTGAATGTCCAACTTTAGAAGAAAAGTTGAGAAACTTATGCTACATCAATATCATGGCAATAATTGCAGCCAGTATAAATATTCATGAACAATTTCTAATGCCACGGGGAAATGCTTGTGATATAATGCCAAATTTAAAATGTAGGCTATAAAATTATAGTATGTTATGTTCTCATTAATATCCAAAAGGCATAGAAAAGTAATCACACTTTAAAAGTGATTTCCTTTTAAAGATAGATTGATAGGCAATGACTTTTCTTCATCTCGTGTTACTGTATTTTCTAAAATTCCCACAACTTCATGTATTATTTTTATACACAGAAACAAAAACCATTCAAATGAAAAAATTCACTCCTACTCAGATGTGCCACTTTTATCTGACTGGTCTGTCCTCTGTACCTGGCTTGAACATTTTTTTTTTGCAACCCATTTGTTCCAATTCATTCCCTTCCCCTGGCATACTCTGCTTGCTCCTCTCCGCTTTTCCAAACCTTCCCCACCCTTCAAACTGCTGGGTTTCCTGTTCTTCCAGGAAGTTTCTGGGACCTTTCCAGTCATAGACCATCCCCCTTCTGAACACCTGTACCACAGTTTCATCCACACCATTTGTGAAGCCAGGGAATGTTAGGGATCTTTTATTGTCAGCATGCCGTCTCCATGCCTAGGCCAAACCCTAGACCAATTACCTCCGAATCTGGGGTGGGACCCAGACATGAGTATTTTTTTTAAAGCTTACTAGATGATTCCAATGTATAGCTAGGACTGAAAAATCACTGATCAAAAGTCAAAAGTCACCCCTATACACAGAGCAAGCATTTGTCCCAGATTTTGTAATTCAAGTATCTGTCAAGTTGATCCCACGTAAACCATGGAAGCTTCTCAGAAATCTTGATGTTCCAGTCCTTACCTATTATTATTATTGTGACCATATTAATTATGTCTCTGGGATGCACTTGGACACCAGACTCATGTCATATTTTTTGGTTGGTTCAGATATATTTGGTTCAAGTTCCTGGGGAACTGTCCGATTTAACAAATAAAAATACAGGATGACCAATTAAATCTGCATCTCAGATAAACAGTGAATCATTTTTAAAGGATGAGTATATCCCCAATATATCATGAGACATACTTACCTTAAACATGTATTCATTGCTTATCTGAAATGCAAATTTAACTGGGAAACTGTATTTTTGTCTGACAACCCTTGCTTCAGGAAATAAGATTTCTGTATTCAAAGGCTTTTATTTCCTGTTGTGCTAGCATGGAGCCCTCATATAGTCAGGGTTGAACCTCCAATGTGGCTGAGTTACTGACTGCAGAATAGACCAACTCCAGAATCAATTGGGAGAACGGCCCTGCTTTCCAGGCTCTGTCACTGACGGGGCTGTTAGTAACATTTTACTTGCAGAAGTATAAAAGAGGCCAAAATATAAATACTGCTGCCAGCCTGCGTCTAGAATTTGAGAATCACTAGCCTACATTGGGCAGTGGCTTAGAGTACAAGGTTCTGGAGTGAGATAGTTCTGGGTGTGGATCTCAGCTCTCCCTGCTACTGTATGATTCTAGACAAGTTAATGAACTTCCTTGAGTTTCAATTTTCTCACCTATAGGTTGGGGATAGTTGCACATAGGTTGGGGATAGTTGGGGATAGTTGCACCTAATTAAATAGTCTTAGGATTAAATGAGATCACGTTTAAAGTTCTTGGCCTAGTGCTTGAGTCGTTATTGTTATTAATATAAAAGGAATATATATTTTTTCAAATTCAGCCAACAAGCAAACAAATATACTTAGCGCTGCTCCTACCCCAGCTGCCCTTCTGGTTCTCATCCTGTCACTTCTGATAGAAGCAGACAGTGATGACTGGGAAAGGGCAGGAGAAAATCCTGCTGCGGGAAAATAGGGTGAGATTCTTCGAGAAATTGAGACTGAAGACTGCGTAAATAAGGCCGATATTTGTTGGTAGAATTTTATGCAAATTACAACCAAATGGCTGGCCTTCGTAGGAAGATTTGATGCACTTGAGTGTGGTCCGCCAACAAATTCAAGTGGAAATGAGTGGCCAGGGTCACGGCAAACACTGGGGTCTTTGGTCGGCCTTGAGTGCTGGCACCAAGGGCCAACACAATCCTTGTGTGTCACTTCTTCAAATTCCTGCAGGTCAAAAACCATGTTTCTATCTCAGCGATTGTTTCTACCCTGGGGCAATTCAGGGTCACCTCGTCTGATGCTTCGTACAGCCACCCCTTCTGGGACAGCCAGACACTAACCAGACCTGATTTTTCGGTTTTTCAAAAACAAGTTTGAAAAATATCACCTGGGACAGCCGGTAAAAGAATGCCAGCCTGCCTGCTCCACAAAGAGACGTGTCAGCCGCCAGTCACTCTCAACTTTCTGCTCAGACGGTGACAAGCTGCCACGTGGAGAGGAGAAGGCCACGCGGCCACCCTAGGCATGGGGCACACCATCCCGCACAGATCCCAGATGGGGACAGAAAATGGGGCCAGAAGGGGAGGGGGGGCATGAGGGAGGCAGGGGGTGTGGCAGCTTCACGTCATCTCTCCAAGTTCATCTTCCGCTCCCAAAACGGCACATTTTGGGGAACTCTCAAGATGTGCTGGGGGGAGGGAGTGGGGAGTAGGAGGCTCGCCCCATCAGTACATGGGCAAACCGCTCAGCCTTTCTGATCCCAGTATCTTCCTCTGTGAGACTGGGATGGGATCCATCTACCTTGCTCTCCTTACTGTGGTCAAGAGGGTCAAAGGAGGTCACAAATGGGAAAGAGCTCGAAAGCACTGAAGAGATTCTGCATGTTGCTAGGATTATGCCTCTGTCTCCGCTGAGACAAGGAATCCACCCAGATGCTGAAACGGCCCAAGTATGAAGACTCCGTGGTCTCCACCAGCCTCACTCAGCTGCAGCCAGGAAGGCAGCTCACGAGCCCATGATGAGCAATTGCCGACGACCTGTCCTGCTCCCCCATTGAGCTCTTGAGTTCTCCTTCAGGGTCTGTTCTGTCTCAGGAAAGGTAAAGCGGTGAGCAGTGGGGGAGGGAGAGAGCCAGTGGCTTTCAGACGGTCAGTCTAAGGGGAGTGTGAAGCCGGCAGGATGGGCAAGGTGTGGAAAGCTGGCCCGTTGGCTAAGCCTGGCTCACAAATGGGGTTGACCCCCTCGGCCTGCTCACCTGATGCACACCCAAGTGAGGTGACAACACACTGCAGAGGGCAGGGGGCCAGTCTTGTGGTTTCCCATCTGGTCTCGTTTGGCTTTGGGGGTTTGGAGCCTCTGACAGACACATGGAGAACAACCTTGTCATCTTGAATCAGACAGTCGGCCTCCGTGCTCCGAATACGTGTGAGATTTCACACGTGCTCTCTGGAGGAGAGAAGCCATGAGGCAGGAGAGGAGGCATGTTTACGTTCTCTGCAAGTGTTTGGATTTTTAAAGAAAAGAAAATAGACATTTCACAGGGCATATTATAAACCAGCATCAGCTTTCCCCCTGCGTGGTCTTGAAGAGACAAGAACAAGCAGGAGAAAAATCTGATTCTAAGCTACTAGGGTTGGAAATGCCCACCTGCTTCGTTCACGAAGTTCTCTTTCCATATTTGTTCTGCTTACTAACGTCTCACAATGAGCCTTTCCTCAACAGACTCAGGGGTAGGGTGGGATTCGTATGCTATTTAAAAAATCTGTTCTGGGTAATACAGATTCTATCCCCCACGTGGCAAGAATCAAAAGATCAAGTACCTTGAAAACACAGAGGTGAGCTTTTTAAAAATATGGCTATTTTTACTTTTCTGAGTTTTCAGACTTAACACAATATGCACAAATGACTTAACAAGGAAAATAAAATAATTGTTTGAAAAAAGTGGGCACAAACCTACATCAATAATGCTAATGCAGCTGGAGATGGGGGATGAGGATGAGAGCTAGAGTGGATAGCTTGATAGGAAGGACAGCTCTTGTTCCCACCCACCCCCAACGTTGACGTGGGCGATCCTCTCATTCAGCATTATTCTCAGCCAACTTTAGCCATCTTGAAGAGTGCCACTGTGAAATCAGCTAAGAGATGCTCATGAATATGCTAGAACGTGCTAGAGTTGACCAAATACCTCCACATATGATTCCATTTAGTAGCCCCAGCAAACCCGGGGGATGACAATTATTATCCCCATTATCTGGGTTGAAATGGAGACTAAGGAATTCAAATATTTCCAATTCCCAAAGCTAAGGACTAGAGCTAGGCCTTCTGAGTCCGTGTTACCCATTCTTAGACTTAGCAGAGGCCAAAATAGCCTAGTGCGGAAGCTTGCGGGCTCTAGTGCCAGGTTGTCGAGGCTCAAGTCCCAGCTCTGACACTTGCTTTGCTGACCTTAGGGAAAGATGTGTAAATCCTCTCACTCTCAACTCCCTCATCTGCAAAATGGGGATGATAATAATAGGACCCGTTTTGCAAGGTTGTCATGAAGATTCAATGAAACGACACATGTAAAGCACTTAGCCTAATGCCAGACACTCAACATATGTCAGCTCCCTGAACTTGGGAATTATTGAGAATAAATGCATTCAAACTATTCATATTTTCCATTCTATTCAGATTTCCTGGTACATCTTATTTTTCAGTCTTCTTTGTAATAGAACCCAACAGCCACTGTACTTATGAAAAGATCTCTCTAGAACAAAACCTCTGTTTCACAGAGGTGGGAAATTGGGACCAGACCTGCTTTATTGCAACAATGTAAAAATCTCTTCCAATGCATCTTCCACAGCTCCTAGGAAATAAGCAATGGTCTAAAAACTCCTCCAGCTTTGCCCAAGATCAAAGTTAAGTGAAAGAGGGAGTCAGGCTCTTCCCGGGGACAATGCAGATATACCTTTTTGGGTGGAATAAAACTTTATTTAAAATAATTTCATTACGGGGGTGGGGGGGAATGTGTAAAAAAAAGTTTGGGCAGGAAGAAGGGAATGCCTAATGTGACTAGTGGTTAAGCCTGGAGGTGTGGGCAGGAAGTAAGGATGGTAACTTACAGTATTTGTACATTTCAGTAGTGTTTGAATTTCTTACCACAGATATGTATTATTTTGTAATAAGAAATTGAAAGGTGGCCTTATTCCTAGGCCCTTCTCAGCAGGGAAACTCTGAATTTTCCCTTAAGACGAAGCTCAAGGTGTTAAGAGGACAGATCCTAAGGGTTCTCATCACAGGAAAAAAAAAACAAACATTTCTTTCTTTCTTTTTTCTTAACATTTTTTCTTTTCTTTTGTGTGTGTGTGTGTGTGTGTGTCTATATGAGATGAAAGATGTTAACTAAACTTACTGTGGTCATTGTATCACAATATACGTAAGTCAAGTCATTCTGCTGTACACCTTGAACTTGAACAATGCTATATGTCAATTATATCTCAATAAAACAGGAGTTTAAAAAAATACCCAGCTCAACTGTAAATTCCTCTAGGAATCCCTTCCAGGTGGAATTCATTCTCTCTTCTTCTGTGATCCAACAGCACTCTGTGCCACCAGTGTTATAGCACTTCATTAATTCAGCTTTTCATTGTTCATCTACTCAACAGAAGCTCTATGAACAAGACCCTGGGGGAGGCTTTGGGGAGCCAAGATGAGCAAGACAGGTGAGGTGCCTGCTTGCTAGAGCACACTCTGGCTGGGGAGACGGACAGTGACCTCCCAGTCCTGGATTCATTAGCTGTCCTTATGTCATGAGCTCTGATGGAGAAGGGCCAAGTGTCAAGGGAGCATACACTTGAGAGACCTAGCATGGGTCAAGAGGCCTGGGAGGGTTTCTCTGTGCAAGTGACCTTTCAGCTGGGAACTAAGAGATGCGAGCATTAACTAGGTGAAGGGGGTGGGAGGAAGACCAGCTGAGTTTTGGGCTGAGCACTTAGGCAGGAACTGCAATGAGAGGGAACAGAGCTCACCAATGAAATGAGAAGTAGACCCAGAAGAAGGGCTAAGACGAGATCAAAGAAGCAGGCAGGGGCGAGATCGTGTGACGCTTTGCAGAATATGGGATGTTCAACTTTACTCTAAGAACAGTTACAAACCACTGAGAGATTTATCCCAAGGACTCCACTGCTTTTCTTCCCTGTCTTTGTTCACCTCCACTTTGACACACCAACTCCCAGCTGTCAGTGCCTGGCAGTTAATGGGAGCCTAATTATTACTGGTCGGATGGCTGAACCAAGTCACTCTAAGGAGGAAGAGACTGCAAGCAGAGCCCATGACTGCGCAACCCACCTCTCTCTCCTCCCTTTTGTCTCCTGCAGTCCAAGCCTGCAAGCTAAGAAGTATAAAATCCCCACAAAGAAGGAACGACTAGCAATGAGAGGCAAAGCTAAGACAATTCTTCCGCCTCAGTCCTTCCAAAATGTTCACAACTGGCATCAGGTATCATGGTCCTGACCGATGAGACAAACAAACCCAAACTGGAGACTCCAGAGGGGTCAGCATTTGCCAAAGGCTGTACGGAAGCCACGGCTGCTCTGATCATGTCTTGGCCAGTTGTCAAGGGCCGATTCCACCATCCCCTGCCTAAAATACGTATTTGTAGGCTTAATTATGTGAATTTTGCTTTCCTTTGGCTCAAAGAGAGTAGGTGTAGAGGCATTTTTCATGTTGCATAAAAATGAAAGTGTACTAAAACCATCCTCACCTCAAACCGAATGTCAGAGCAGTTGGGTTCCTCAGCAGCAACCGAATACTTTTTATAGAAAGGGAAGTCAATTGAGAAATCACAAAAAATTAGAGTTGGGAAGGACCTCTGCGCTCACAAGGGTCAGGTCCCAGGAGCTGCTGTTGAATTGTTCCCTGCAGTGAAGGGTCTAATGTTTTGTCCACTCAAGTTTTAAATATCTCTACCAATAGCTTGTCCCTGAGGACGCCTCTGCACAGGGTGATAGATCTTGCTGTCAGGGCTTTTTTCCTGCTATTCAATCTCACTTTTCCTTTCCTCTACTTCATCCCATTTGTCTTTGGCAATGATTTAGACAAGAGTGTGCTGACATTTGAAAACAAAAAGCCCTGTCTTTGCCTTCAACTTTGTTTTCCAGACCCCTCTACCTATGGAAACTTTGAGATCTGGGAAGGAGGCAAGCAAACAAGCAGATGTTCATTCTGGAAGAGGCCATTTCCAAGGGCTGAACCCAAAGCCTTGAGCCCCCAGGTGGACATGAGATCATTAATGCCTCAGGAGCGTACAGGGTACCCAGGGCCTGACTCTCAAAGGCAGTGGGGACAGTCACCGGGTTCTCCAAAGTTTAACAGCCTCCTGGTGCGACGGCTGGGACAGAAGGTGGCAGCAGAGCATCAGGCTCTGTGGGCCGAGCAGTCCTGGGTAACGCAGTAAGTCCCATCTCCTCGGCATCCAAGCTTGGAGAGCACGTTTAGCCAGACTGGCCAGGGAAAGCTGTGCTTTGGCCAAGAGCGAGCTGCGAATCAAAGCTCTGGCCAGTCTTTTAAGACAAATCCCAAACGGTCAGGATTCTCGGGAGCACTTTTTCTCCCGAAGAACGTCCTGCAGCCAGAGTTTAATCCCAAGAATAACTTCAGTCCTAAACAGGGATGTTGGTCCAGGCTGATCTAAACGCAGAAACTTGCCATCTGCTCTGGTGTGGTGGTGCGCAGACTTTTGTGTTTAAAGAAATTTGGGGCTGATGCATTTTTTTTCTTTATTCTTTCTAGCCTCAAGCTATTTGCTTCTGCATTTGTCTCTGGTTTTCTGGTTTCCCTTCGCTCGACCGCTTACTTCTTTTGTCGTGTTTGCAGGCAGTCCTTCCAAAGCAGAGATCTGGAGAGTAAGCATTTCTGACTTCGGGCTGGCCTCCTGCTGGGGAACCAATTAAATGTACTACCCGCCAGGGAGAGTGTGATATTTTTTATTACTTTCTAATTTCGGGCCCTGAAACGGCTTCAGTGATCAGAATATTCTTCCGCTTAAGAACCTAAAGGAGCTGGTGGGATGATGCTTTCTTGTGTTTCATTTATAAAGGTCCATACTCGCCAAGCGGACTCTAAGGATTCCCATGGGGCCTCAGATTCTTGAAGTGGGGAGAAAGCAGGACAAAGAAAACCACAACAAAACTTTCTCCCTACTTTACCTTATCATACTGGAAACTGCCAGCTACTTTGGGAAAGTCTTTCTTTGAGAAGTCGGTGAACTGAGAAAAGAAGGAGAGAAGAATTAGAACAAAACAATATCCCTGGATTCTAAATCTATTTAAACTACAATAGTAAATCACAATCCTGCCTCTTTCTCATTACTGATGGCCTGATAGTAGGGCCTCCAAGATGCTCCTTAAGGGGAAAGGAAGAGTTGTGTTTTCTTTCTAAATACATTCACAGGAGCCTCCACCCAAGGTTCTCACTGCTGTTTGATCCGTGCCAATTTTCCTTTCTTAAACAGTTAGCATGAAACAAAAAGGAAAGGCATGAAAAAGAGGTGGGGTGAGGGCCCAAATAGGTTCTAATGAAGAAGGTAATGAAAGTTCAATTCTCCCTGAATGTCTGAATTTCTATTTACTTATCTTTGCAACAAGGAAGGATGCCTTAAAATCCAGAATCGCTCTCGGATAAAATCAAATACTAACAACCCAGCTAAACAGCTAAGAGCCCAAATTATGAGCCATTCCAAATCCTTCCCAATTGCCATTGGGGTCTTGGCTGAGGGTTTTTTCCTTTTTTCTTTTTTCCCTGGCTTGCTTGCTTAGCTACAGGTAATTCTGAATGTTTATCTGAAGTATCTCCCTGATATTCTGAGGGGACTTTTCTCTCGAGCAAAAGCTCCCCTGAAAACAGGGGCTTGTTTTAATTCCCATTAAGTATTGCTCAGTGTTGAGTCTTACTAGTGAATGGCTTCTTTTAGTGACACTGACAACAAAACTGACATATATAACCATGCTCAGCGATGACTTTTGTAAAGTGTGATTCAAAAATTAACATTTATAATTTTATAATAAGGCAGCTATCATATTTGCTATTATATGATGCTCTGTTGAAACCATCCTTCCTACTTTCATATAGAAGTCCCATGAGAGAAAAATGTTTATCTTTATTGTTTACAGCTCCATTAAGTACCACTTTATCATATGATTTAAAATCCAACAATATAACTTAGCAGTCAGCATTTATTTATTTAAAGAAAGAGTAAGTGTTTCTGCAGAGTTTGTCTAAATTTAAAATCACAAACCAAACCACCTCTCCTCCCTCCTTCATTCTTTTCCTTCCTTCCTTCTTTCCTCCCTCCCTTCCTCCCTTCCTTCCTTCCTTCATCCCTCCCTCCCTCCCTCCCTTCCTTTCCTCTTTCCTTCCTTCCATACATTCATTTTAAAACCCAGTGCTGAATCTTGTTGGGTCTAAATGTTCCATAAAAATTCAACTTCCCTTCAGGAATAAATAGTTGTAGATTATGTGAAATGACCAACCTCCTTGACAGGTCTTTAGGGAGAACACTCTATATAACTTTGACTAAAAAGGCAATGTTCTAGATCAAAATATAGTCCAGCTCTACACTGGCAAAGAGAATAGAACCAATAAACAATGAATAGAAGCAAGAATGCATGAATGGAGGGATACACAGGCAGACATAAAGCAGAATCATAATACTCAAAGCTTCCAGTTAACTCAATTCTCCATGAAACTCATGCCTACAACTGAGCAAATACTCACTGGACAACCTCCTGCAAGAGACAGGAAATAGCACTATTTCAATCAACCAGTTTGGCATGTTGTGTTTTACAGTTTCTAAAATTAACACAGAATCCAAACAAAAACATGGCTGGTGTGGAACTACATGCAAAGGACACTGTCGCCTGGTTGTTTCAAATCTGTGCCTTATCAAAATTAGCTGCCTTGTTTGTCCAACTCCCATTTTTGAAGGCACACCATTCATTAACCAACCTGTCATTAGATGCTGGTGATGACCAACTTTTCCAGGATTCTTGTTTTAAATACAGGATTGATAGGAATCCCAAAGCTGGGAGATGAGGGGAAGGTGGAGGCGGCAGAAACGGTGAAGAATTTGCAGGTAAGACTTAGTATTGCTTCTAGCTACTCTCCTTGCTACAGCAAAGACAGCACGTGGAAACAGTGCCAGGTTTTTCCTTTGCACTGAGTGGAGCTAAGTCTTTCTGGGCTTGGCTGAGGAATTTCCTTCTGCATGAATTATGAAACTGACTTCCAACCAGATGCCAGGCACTCTGCCCTTTCTGTTCACCCAGGGTGCATCGATGTCTACTCATGGTGCCCCTCGCATTTGCCTCCTTTTCAACCCATTCTCATTTGGAGGGTCATAAGGAGTGAGGGTTTCTTTGTAAGTCACTTTGATTTTACACAGTTTGGGTGAACAGATCCATGAAACTCCAAAGAGAATGTTGATAGACTAAGTGGGGAGGGAAAGCAGGAGGAGAGGGGAGAAAGCAAAGTAGATGATGTAAAAACAAATCAAAGAATAGTTAATGATGATGCATTTTCCCAGAGTCACCTGGCCTCGCACCTAAACTGAAACCATCACTGGGGCATTCTTGTGGAAACCGCTTCCTGGGGGTGTGCTATCTTCAGGAAACACATCCCATGAAGGCCTTTGCAGGAAGCAAGTTCAATGTCAAAAGGAGCCGCAGGAGATACTTAAAATTCTGTCTTTCACACCCTAGCCACTTAAACATTCTTCTTAAAAATTTCCTCCATCGTCCTTAACATACACAATTTTCCAAAGCAAAGAATGACTTTTTAGAGTCTCTGTGTGCCCATAAAATTCTGTCTCAGAGATTTTATTAATAATCATAAAAACATCAGTATCCATCAGGATCACTGTGGAAAGGGAGAGGCAGATTTTCCTGAAAGTGTGTTCAAATTGTCTGAGACCGATGTTGACATGAAAAGGGGGTTAACTGGAGACTGATGATGGATAGACGTCTTCGCTTCCCTGTTCACCATTGAGGACAGGCCAGATGGAAGCTCACACAAGCCTGCTTGGTGGGAAGCAGGCAACCACGCCTGCAGCCGGAAGCAGCTCCCCATGGAGGGCAGCATTCCAACCTTCGGGTCTGCAGGTTGTGTATTTATCCATGACACAGAGGGCAGGGGAGGGACCAAGGGTTCAGCACGACATATTTTTTATGGCATGAGGATATGTTTCTTGGGACTTTGAGAAGTCTAAGATGAAGTGCTTTAAATGACTATTTGACTATTCCCCAGCCAGCTCTAAGCACTGGCCAAACAGCCTTGGCTTATTGATTGTCAGTTAAGAGCAACCAAAATGGCAAACAGTAAAACGCTGCCTGCGGAGAGATTTGTACGGTGGTCTCTTTGGCTCACCTTTCGCAGGAGGTTGATCACGTGATCATGATCCGTCTTCCCCTAAGCTCCCTCACTTTTTCTTTTTACGTTGTACCTTAAGCCCTGCAGTCAGGCACAACTTTGATCGTAGAAATTCGAAACTCTAATGACCAAAACTTCATGAGGGGTTTTGAGGGAAGGGGTGTACTGCCCAATGCAATGGCCTCACCAATCGGAGAGTTCCTGAGAAGCAATCCAATAAGCTCATAATCCATCAATATCCAAGCAGCGTGGGGTGGCTTTAAGGGTATGGGTTCTGGAGTCAGTGAGGTTGAACTCTGTACCAGTTCTGTCCCTTCCAGTTACTTGACCTCTCTGCACCCCAGTTTCCTCCTGTGTGAAAATTAGGATGATAATATCTACTTTAATGGGTTGTTGGGCTTTCAGGAATCCATCATGCATGAAAGGCTCCTGACACAGTGTCTGGTGTTTAGCTGGCCCTCACAATATGCTACTGTCTTCCCCTAATTACAACCAAGAAGTGTTCTGTGATTACTTGCTGTAACAAAATTGTTACCTCGGCTGGCTGAGCAGCGACATAAACTGGGGAGACACGTATTCCCAGGTACTTCCATGGATGAGACCCAGAAATCTTCCTCAGATGAGTCTAATGAAGCCCACCTGACCTAGGACCATAGACCAACTCTCCCTGACTTCTACCCACCAGATGCCAGTGGCACCCTTCCCCTAGTGGTGACAGCTGAAAATGTCTCCAGACACTGCCAGATGTCCCCCTCGGGGGCAAAATGACCCCCACTTGAGAACCACTGGCTTAAGCTAAATGAAATACATTCTTAAAAGTTACACAATACTTCTCTCAGCAAAAGTTTCTACATTCTCCTGTGTCCCTTGGGCCATGACCACAAGGTGAGGTAAGCAAATATATTCATTTGACATGTAAATACTGTACAAGTCTGATGGTAAGGCAAAGTGTTGCCCCCAAAACTATTCCATAGAATGTAAGTCCTTACAAAATTTCTCATTCCTGACGCTTTCTCAATTACTTTATTTTGAACATGAAAGAAGTGTTTGGGGGACGACATTAGCCCCAGGGGGCCTCAACCAATGACAGTGGGGGAGAGGAGACTAGAGGCCTACAGATGGCATCTGATAACACCATGGGAGAAAGAACAGCAAAAATACTTAACACAGATTTGGTGTTTATTTTGAAGATATGACTTCATCATAAAAATATTGAAAGTATTTTAAGCAGGTCTCAAAGTTCATTTTACCAAAAAAGAAAAAAAAAAAGAATATTGTAAGTGGTGACCTTCTAGAGATCATAAATATCCACCCAGAGGACAAATGAGAAAACTTCTTGGGCACTGAAAGAAAATTTTCAGTAACAGCATCTTAGATGGATTCAAAGTGCCCTTTTTTGAACAATTTGAAGTGAAGGTGGTGTGTGATGGAGAATATGTTCGATGATGATTCAAAGACGGCTTCGGTGACGATGAAGACAAATGACAAAGGTCTTTTGGGAAGAAGAATCTGAACACAATCAGTCCGTGATCTAAACTTTTTTTAAAAGATTGGGGAACATTATATTTCTAAATGCTTACACTATTCTACGTAATATGCCATATATGCAAATAAATTCATCGATGAAGTTTGGAAGTAAGTGTCTTACTATTTCACAAGAGTTTACATAGGTGGGTTGGTTTTCTCTTTGGACAGGGAGACTCCGCCTTGTACGAGGGTTTGCCTTTTCCTTGGGCATATGCTCACCTGAAGCACCTACTGTTTTCAAGACTTTGTGTGAGTCAGTGTGGGCAACACTCGGAGCACGTGTTTCTGGCCCCCGGAGAGTTTATGATCTCTGTGGGAAGACCAGACAGAAGCAGGAGAAGCAGCTTCCACATGATTCAGTGTGATTTGGCTCCAGGTAAGTGGTTCAGATGATGTGCTGGAAGGAAGAGGAGGAAGACCTTTGAGGGATGCCTCCAGATGACCTTCTGGAAACTCCAATCAGATGCGTGTGCCCTCCTCAAGATTAAAGATCGACATCCCTCATGTGGTTTCCAATGGCCAGTATGGTCTGGACATCTCCTTCCTGCCAGCCCCATCTCTAGCTTCAAGTCTCCTTCTGCTGATCCCTCTCTGACTATCCCTTGGACACCTTCACCCCCCCCTCCAGCTTTAACACTCTTCCCGCTACTCCGTCCCCTCCCTGGACTGTGCCTCACCTTCCCACCTGCTCTTCTTCCTGCCTGTCTCTCTGCCTTTGCACCTTGCTGTCTCCTCTCCTCTCCCCTTTCAAACTCCCTCTCATTCTTCAGATGTTAACTCAATCCTCACTTCGCCTGAGAAGTCTTCGTGGACCCCCACTTGTGGTGAGGTTCCTTGGCGTTAGCTCTCACAAAACTGGTTATTTCCTTTAAAGTATTGTCTCTGTTTATGCTTACGCGTCCATTAGTGTCATTGTTGATTGATGTGTTTCTCTCCTTCTATGCTATAACCTGGTAAGAGCAGATCTTCATCCTTTTCCACTCATCACTGTATCCCCAGGGCCTGGCCCCAAAGTTGATACTCAATAAATGGTTGTTGAGTGAATCAATGATTAATTGAATGTGTATTTGCTGTAACCTTTAGCTTTAGGCTTGTTACTACTATTATTACTGTATGACAAGAGCTAAGATCCAATAGCATTACTGTAAGTCAAGTACTTTATGTGTTCTGTCTTATTTAATCCTCACAAAATCCTGTGATGTAGATTCTGTTGTTTCTACTATGTTTTCTATATGAGGAATCTGGGGCTCAAGAGAGAGGTTAAGTAATTTAGTCAAGGTTGCAGGCACAGCTAGTGCGTAGAGGAATTGGGTTTTGATCCCTGGTCTGCCTGGCTTCAGAACACTACCACCTGTATTGTATTGTATTGTATTGTATTATATCTCATCTGTGATACTCAGATGATGTCTGCCCATATGACCTGGTATGAGATCTAATACCTCTAAGAAGCTCTCAACCATGCCGCTCATCTCTGCTTCCTGACATTACTTTTAGCTGGTTCCCCACCATTTGGTAATGAATGTCCTGGCTGGTGGAGTCATTCTTATCATTTATAAACACATCTAATATACCCTTGTTATATTACTCCTTTATTGAGTAAAGGAGGGTCCCCCACCAGGGACAGAAAATGCATCTTTTTTTTCTATGTGACTCATGACATCTGGCAAGTGCTGGGCATGCAGTGGGGACTCACCTATTACTCCTTTATTGGTTGATGACATCACAAGGATTTCCTTAGAAGCAACAACTCAGGGTTCAGAACTGAGACATAAACTGCAGCTAGATTTCATATACCTTTGATGTTATTGCCTTCTCCAGAATTTAATCAACATTTTGTCTTGTATGGGCAATATTTATTTCAAAAATTCCATGCATTTCATTCAATCCATCAGCAAATATTTGTTGGGAGGCCAATTTCTGGACAGATCCCCCCCTCATAACCCCACTGTTGGCTTGCAGAAAGAGACACTGGTCCAGAAAGTCCTCATGCCTGCCCTCGGTCTTGGGTGTCTGAATGGCTTCCTTAACTCAGACCATCAGGTGACTCTGTAGAAAGCCCCTCCCTCATATTTAGGTAACTGCTAAAACCCCCAGTTTCCACAACACATTTGCTTTTCAACCCCACCCTGAGATGCCTCCCCAAGACATAAGGGAAACCCAGAAACAAGGCATCTGCGGAACTACAGAGTTTTTACGTGAGATCAAAATAACATCAGAACTTTTTAATTGTGAAACAATGAATCAAGAGAGGAAGAATCAAATGAGAAATGGTAAGTATTCCATAAAGAGTAGGATCAGAGTTCTGAGGCAGGGAGTACCCACAGCTATCTTCACACCAACTTAAATCAGGCAGAAGCTCTAATGATGAGGATAAAATGAAATAATGGATGCATTATTTCTAGTGGGACTTGCATTGCTATTTGGCCTAATTATTTGTGATATTTCACCCATATAAGAAGCCTCTTCAGAGGCAAGAAATAACAGTTTGTCTCCTTGAAAACAAGAACAAAGGCCACGGTGCTCTCTAGAAGCTCGCCTATCATTAGGAGGAGAAAGAATCTGCCCATTATCAGGAAGTTCTCCCTAAAGATCTTGAATATCTCCCCAAATAATCCCTCAGTGAACTGCAGCTGCCCACAAGGATGATGATTCAGAAGCCATAAGCCTTGCTGCAGAAGTGAGAGAGAGAGAGTTTAGGGACAATGCAAGCCAAAGAAACATTCTCTCCAGCCTTGCTCTACGGTGACTGGTGTGTGTGTGTGTGTGGCACAAATGTGCTCTATAACAATAAAATGGGAAAAGGGGGCACATCCCCAGGTTTGCTTCCTTTAATGCCCTCTAGCGTAAAGGACTAGGTTTGGCTGAGAATGATAGAAAATCCAAACTAGCAACGGTCTGAACAAGATAGCCATTTATTTCTCTGTCACAGGGAAATGGGTCTGAGCAGTCCAAGCTGGAACAGCCGTCTGCAGTCAGCAGGGTCTCAGACTCCGTCATTATTTTTGCTCTGCCATCCCCGCCGCGTGGCTTCCATTGGTTCGGGATGTCTGCTTCATTTCTAAACATCGTGTCCACATGCCATAAAAGGGAGGGAGATGGTATTACTCCTCCCTATAAACACCCTTCCCCAGGACTTGTACACACACTTCTGTTTATATCCCATCGGCCAGAGCTGAGTCACGTGACTCAACCGCAAGGGAAGCTGGGAAATACAGTCTTTATTTTGGGAGACCATGTGCCCAGCTGAACATTAAAAGGTTCTGTTGCTATGGAAGAAAGGGAAAAGAGATACTGGGGAACAGCTAGGAGTCTCCGCAACATTCTGGAAGGCATTGGAGATTTGGGGGTTTGTTTCCAGGCCACACCTCTCCCTTCCATTCACAGGAGCTGATCCACATAACTGTGTTCATAGTGGGAACCCAGGCTGCCTGGCTGCTGTGAATGGGATGAAGGGTTTATAGAAAACTCAAGTTGGATCAATTATATTTTCTCTCCCAAGAATTTGGAATTAAGATACAGTGATTGACTATTATTAGTCTTTCAAACCGGACCCATTGTGGGTACCGTGGAGAGGATGTCCTCTGCCAAGTTCGTCTAGAGGCAGACAACTGGTCTGCAGAATCCCTGAGAGAAACAGGGCGTCATGCAACCCTGGACCAGGGAAAGTCAGACATAGCACCTGTCCTGATATCTGATGCCTTTCTGGTTCTGGAGCTCAGCTGCATTTCCTTCCTTGGGTTGCATGAGAAACCCTTGTGTCCTTATTGAAGTCCTCCATTTGGGGCTTAGGGTAGTTTGAGTGGGTTTCTCTTCCCTGCAGCCAGAAGAACCTTGACGATGACAATGCCTCTGTGTGGCTATGGCTCTGAGCAGGGGACCACAGTCAGCTCAAGGTTCTCCTTCGCACCCGGCTTCCTGGACGGTTCAAAGCACATCCCTCTCCCTCAAGACTGTGACTTAAATCCATTAAGTTGATTCACTTTTAGAATCTAATTGTTCTTCTTCCCTTGCAACATGTTTCCATTTGTTTTTGGGCCACTGGAGGCACCACACAGTACCACAGTACTACAAAGGAGGGACTATTGTTGGCAATATTAGATAGGAAGGCAGGGGCTGGGGGAGATATTCTGGGGTGGGTGAGCCATCCAGTGGCCTTCAGGTCACCTCTTGATGTAAAGTTATCTGTTTGACTTAGGTAGAGCACCAGACCTGGGAACTCCCAATATATCATCACGAGGCTGGTGCTAAACAAATCTTGTCCTTATAATCGTATTTCATATGTAAACAATTCCCATCTAAAGAGTCAGGGACTGGAACTTGAGCACTAGATGTTACAGCTACAGCTACGGTTTTCTCCTTTGCGTATTTCAAATAGTTAACACTTGGAGAAGGCAATGCTTCTGGTTAATAACTTGTCTGTCTAAACCAGGCTCCCAAGCATAATAATCTTGCTTGATCTTTTGCCTCTCTGGGCCTCAGTTTCCTCTTTAATAAAATGAAGGGGTGGTATTAGAACTCTCTTCCAACTCAGAGGTTTTATGAGTCCCCACTCACAGGGTAAGATCCCTCAGTGGTTTCAGAAGACAGAAGGAGAGAATTCAAATGTTGGCTCTGCCACTTACTAGCTGTTTACACATGGGAAAAATACCTTTAACCCTAAATCTCAGTTTCTATTCTGTAAATGAGGAATGGTGACAGCGCCTACCTGGTGGGGGTCTCCTGGGGGCTTAGCACAGTGTGCTTGACACATGGGACGTGAGCACTGGGTGTTGGTCATCACAGCACTGATGACCTCAGATCTCCATGAAATGCATCCATCCTGCAGATGATCACACCCACCCCCCATCACCACATGACACGCAAACAGGCTGACTTGTCCTCTTTGATAAATGTTGCTTTTATTAATTAACTCCGTGTGAGGGAAAAGCTAAAGAAAAGGGATGGAAGGAGTAGGAGGGTGCCTGAGCTGTAAAAAATTCCTGAGTTATTTTCCAAATAATCTGGCTTGGCAAAAGAAAGCGGGAAAAATCCCTTCCTAAACTCATATCCTGTTAATTTTCAAACTCAAGTGTGTATTTCAATGAAAATTTAATCCATATGTTTCTGATTCTTTTGTGCTTAACCTATCAAAGCATTGTTTGCAAATAATTATTTGATGTCCAATAAACAGCCTTTTGTGTTGATTTTCCCATGCAACCACCTGGGTGATAGTTCCCTGAAAGGCAAATGGCCCCAGTTGAGACTCAAGGGTCTCCTGCCCACAGGCTTGTGGACTGACCAGCAAACCTTATGACTCTCCCCTCCTGGCTAGAGATGATCAGCTGGCCTTGGGTGGCCATCCATGGACATACTGGCCACCTCTGAATGCAGCTTGACTTAAAAAGATGAGCTTCTCTCTCACCAAAACAGAGAGCCAGTCTCTCTCTTTGGAATTTGGACAAAGTGAGAGAATAAAGGTGCCTGTGAGTGGTAGATCCTACCATTGCGTAGCCATGTAAATGCTGAACTGGGACCATTATGGGCTGTTTTAGTGTATTCCTCCAGAAGTATAGACCCTTGAGTTTATTTGGGAGGTGGTCCTAGAAAACACTGGTCAGGGAAAGGGAAAGAGAGAAGGAAAGGGAGCAACACAGTCAAGTACATTTCCACGGTGGGCAAATGGAGTTTCATCTTACTGGGGAACTCAGAGAGCCAGGGTAGAACGTGTGCCTCAGAGTTGTCTTGGCCAAGAGGGGAGGGAGCTGGGGGATTTATCCTCCAGCTCTTGTCAGTTATTGCTTGAGGACTGCTCCCGGAGCTGTAGGTTCCCTAGGACTTCTGATCTGCCCCATAACAGAGTCACAGGTGCTGGCAGTTAAAACATGGACTGTTGTTCTTCAAGAAGTGATAAGTGTGGAGGGCACTTGTTCAGGGCAAACAGCAGCACTATATGGGCTTATATGCAAGCTGAAGTTATGATAATCAGATAGAGAGATAATAGAAAAGAACAGATGCAGAGAGAAAACATCTGTTCTTGGTTCCTTTCCTACTTGAAACCTAATAGTTCAACTTTTCCTAGATTCCTGCAAAGATGGTATTTTTCCAATTAGCTCTCCTATTTCCTTGAGCTGCTTTGAGCTGATTTCTATTTCTTATACAAGAAAGAAAGGACCTTCCTTTTCTGGCACCACCAGCAATGGAAGAGATACAGAATCTCAGAGAATATACCTTAGCTCTCCCCTCATTTCCCTACATCAGTTAAGACTTGTTTTGGTTGCAAGCAACAGAAACTAACACTGATGAACTCAACAACAAAAAAGTGAATCTACTAGAAAAATTTGAGGTACCCAGGGATGGAAAAGGAAGCCACAGAATCCAGCTAGGGACAGACAGGAACCAGGTGCAAGGTCTCTGTAGTAGGAACATCCTGATCATCTCACCTGGGTATTGCCACTGTAAAGGAACGCCAGCCATTCCTTTCATCATTGCCATACAGTCAAGGATCCAGTTAGCCAAACTTAGGTTATACAACCACTGCTTGGCCACCCTGGTTAGTAAGAGGAAATGTCTACAGAGGACTCTGCAGAGTGAGTGAGAATTCTCAGAAGAAAATGTTACTAGGAAGGAGGAACGGATGCGGGGTAGCAGGGAAGTGCACACACACACACACACACACTCACACACACTATACTTCTGGAAGCCTACCATTTAATGAGAGAATTAGAGATTATAACCCCATGTAAGAAATGCTACAGTGGAGGTGTAGACATACAAAAAACCCTAGGAGTCCAAAGAAAGGACTAGCTGGGGCCAAGGGGAAGGCAGAATGGTTTTGCTGAGATCAACATTCAACAAACACTCAATGGGTAATTATTATATATGCCAGGTGTCATGCCCACCATGATATTTATGTACTTATTTATTTATTTATTTATTAACATCTTTATTGGAGTATAATTGCTTTACAATGGTGTGTTAGCTTCTGCTGTGTAACAAAGAGAATCAGCTATACATACACCTATATCCCCATATCTCCTCCCTCTTGCATCTCCCCCCATGATATTTAAGTGGAATCTAGAAAGATGAGAAAGAGTGCTTAACTGGAACCTAAGTGTGAAAGGGGGCATTAGAAGAACATGTGTAAAATCATGGAGGTGTGAAACAGCAAAGGCACAGAGCACACGATGCGGGAGAGATCTATGGAGGAAAGAGTGGGGAAGGAGGCATGATCCCAGGCTAGGACATCACAGCGGGCTTTCTGTGCCAAATTCATGAGACTGGATATATCCAGAGTCAGTGGTTAGTCATGAAGGATATCTAGTGTGTCATGGGACTGAGCTCTAGAGACAGCCCTGTGGTGGACTGTGGTGGCTGGATCTTGAGGACATTGTGGGAGGGGCTGTACTTCTGCAGCTAGAAGGTCAGTTAGATGCCTAGTGCGCTGTGCCAGGAGGTATGTGTTGAGCGCTGATTTGGCTCATGACTTAGAGAGGGAGAGGTGACGGTTATGAGAGATATTTGGAGGGTAGAATTTTCAGGAGTTGGTTATCAGCTTTGGGAAGCAGAGAGAGAGAAGAGATAGTATTAATGGAGAAAACGCATAGGGTGACACATAGGGTGGAATTCAGCAGGAACTGCAAGGCTTTTCCTGGCCTCCCATTGTGGAAGTGGAAGGTCTAGTCCACTCTTTCTTCCAGAAATGCAGTGGTCATCCACAGAGCTCCAGTTTGGCTGTCAGAGTGCAGCCAAGGCATGGAGCAGGATCCAACAGGGCTGACTGTGAAAATGTCCATCCTCTTTATGCCCTGCTTTCCATTCAGGACCTTCCAAAAGCTAATGCCAATCTGGTGTATCAGCTTTAGCTCCCAGCACTGTCCTGTACATATGTTGTGCTCCAAACTAGACTCATTGCTTCTCGACCTCCAGGCCTTTATTCAGGCCATTCCAACTATCGAGAAAGTCTTCCATATCCTCCAACTTCCAATACCATCTCCCTCTTCCATGAAGCCAGCCAGACAGCCCCCAGTAAATAAAAGGCATCCAGGACACCCAATCTTAGCTCCTCTTCTGAGTAGGCTGGGAAGTATGGTGAAACAGGAAAAGCTCTCCTCTCCCCAGGCAGTCTCCTGCTTCCACAGGTATAGGAAGTAGGACACTGGAGACCCAGTAGGCAGTACTGGCTGGGAAAGCTTCTATTCAAATACCAGGAGAGAGAGTCTGATCCCCCTTCTGCCTGGGCAGCTAGAGGAAGGAACCCATCCTCTCGGCTTCCATATGGGAAGTGAGCACCCTGACTTACATCTTTGCCAAGATTTCACAAAATGGCACATGGAGTAAGGAGGTAATTCCCTATAAGAAACTCAAGGTGCTGTAGGCAACCAGGAAAGAAATGTCTCACGTGGTGGGGAATGGGCTAGAGGTTAGTTCTGACCAGAAGACTCCAGGGGGCCAGTGGCCACCAGTGTCCATGTCTCACCGTGAAGCCATGCATGATGGCTGCATTGCAGAGACTCTGAGGCCCCCTTCTGGGCTAGAGTGGAGCCTGGGAGGGAGATTTTTCTTGTCTGTTTCCAGTCTTGCTGCAGGGAGTAAACTTGATCGGCTGATACTGATTGGGATCTTTCCTCAGGAGATCACACAGATGCCTTGCTCTTTTCCAGTACAGGATATTCAGAGTAAGAGGGAAGTAGAATTGAAGATAGAGGCTAAGGTCACAGAGTCGAGAGTCCTAGTTTTGTCTTCCACCATCTAGTTCTATGGCTTAAGGCAGATCTCGGTTTCTTCCTGTGTAAAATAGGCGTGACAAATCACTCACCCGATTTACCAGGATAGAAATGTCACAGTCATAAGTGTGGTTGAAAAAACATCATACCAATAGATCTGGCTATCACCATTAGAGGCACCTCATCGGCAATTTTCCAAATTTGTATGTGATTATAACTAACCTCTCACCGCAATTCTCTTGCAAAAAAAGTGTGTGTATGTATGTATATATACATGCACACACACACGCATTATGTACATATACACACATGTACATATCCCAGAGGCTTTTGTATAACCGCTGATGTTCTTGGGTTTCAACTGAAAAGTATCCAGCCCCCCAAATATCTCCCCGGGGGAACGATCTACTGAGGAGAAAGGCTGAGAGTTTTATCACTCTTCCTGTAGCAACCTAAATTTCTTTGGGCCTCTCCCAAGTCAAGTAAAAGAGTCAGAGTAAAATGCAGGCTCAGCATTTCAGTTTCTACGAGGACAGGTGCCAACATGATACGGATCACGAACCCAGCGGAGTTTTCAAACCAATAATGCAAATGAAAATAAAGTAAGTTTGGGCAAGCAGCCTGCTATGTTAATACTATGTTCAGTGTTATGAGCTACCTTTCCCTGAAAATTATTGCCCCTAGAGGTACTTGCTGGAAAACCAGAAATTGCTCTCCTAACTTGGAGATTTTATCCTTAAGCTTGAAATCTACCAGATGCCAACATTTTCAGTGGGGTTTCTTCCAACTTTCTTTTGAATGTTAATTGCAGTCCTTGTTTTTATCTCACTGGTCCCTCCATATTTCCACAATTTCTATTCTACTTTCCTGGCATAGCTTTGAATGTCCTGGGTAGAAACAGTTTTCTCTGTCAGTGGTTTCTAAACATGTTGGAACTCTTTCCAAATAGTAAAACCTCGTCTCGCTCCCAACTGCAGTGTGCCTTTCTGGTTGCAGCAGTTATAGAGCAGGTTTAGTGAAGGGAAGTAGGCAAAGATAAATAATTAGGCCCTAAATGCATTTAATTTAAAAATAAACTTAAGAGGAAAGTTCTCTTGGCCTGAAAAATGAAAATTAATTTTATGTTGTAAAAGATGAGGGGATGCCATGAGCAGTTGTGAGTTCCCTGCCCTCTGAGCTGCCTCATCCCTTGCTTAGATGGAGATCACTATCTAATCATTGTTCTCACCTAAGTGGGGTGGGGCTGGGGCCTCAGAGACCCTGGGCAAGATGTGTGCTCTTCAGACCACAGTCGGAATAAAGGAACTTCTTAAGCTCTTAGGCAAACTGGAAGGGAACCTAAGAGAAGTGGGCTCTATATGACTGGTCATATGAGCGTAGCATCAGGGGAGCCTAAGGGCTTCGCATCCTCACGATGTATGGGGGTGGCTTGCCAGTATCCCACCGAGGCAAAAGATTGTGCCAAGCCCATCAACCACAGACATTGTGGTCCATGCAACGCAGTATGGTACAGAGTTTTGTAATAACTACCTTTTCTGGAATTACCCTACCCTCATCCCTTACTAACTATATAAGCTTTGGCAAGTTCCTTCCTCTTCAACTTTACAGTGGGTTGATAATAGCACCTACCTCATAGGGTTGTCTGAGGACTAAAGGACATGTGAGAAATGCTTAGAACAATGCCTGACACTGAGTAATTTTTCAACAAAGATCAGTGACTCCCATTTGCTCTGAGGCAGTATACAAATTGCAAAAGTTTATTCCTGAGAGAACATCAAAACAGAGGATATCCTATCTTCTGATGAGACCCACCAGTCCTGCATCTCGTTTATCTGCTACTCCTTACTCTCCCCCTATGTACCATTGTTCTCATTCTATGGCTTTTAATGGTTGTGTGGGGGGAAAAAGTCAAATCAGCTTTTCCTGAGATTAATTCATCCAAAAAGTTCAACTGGCTGATCGTGAGTGACAATAGCCCATGGATATGTTAAATATAAACGAAGAGGAGACGCTTCCCCACTCAACACCCATCACTGAATGTGGTCCAATATGTGTCCAACACTTGCCAGCTATTCCCTCATTTCATCCTTTAAAAATTTTACAGGCTAAGTGTTATTATTCTTTCTAGGAGGAGGAGAGGAGAGGAGGAAAGAAAAGGATGCATATACACACATCATTTCCTTGTTTGGGGGCTGTTTTAGGCAACCTCTAAGATGGCCTCCATCAATCCCAGACTCCTGGTATTCGTGGCCTTGTATAACCCCCTCTCCCTGAATGTCAACTGGATTTATTGACTTATCTCTAACTAATACAATATAGCAGAAGTGATTAGATGCCACCTCCAAGATTAGGTTATAAAAAGACTATGGCTTCTGCCTTGCATGCCCTCTCTCACACTTTCACACTTGCTAGCTCTAAGAGAAGCCAGCTTCCAGGCTGTAAAGTACCCGATGGAGAGGTCTGCATGGTAAAAACAAAACCAAACAAACAAAACAAAACAAAACAGTCCTCTATAGCCAGCAAGGAACTGAGACTCTAAGTCCAACAGCCCGAGAGAAACTGAATCCAATCAACAACCACATGAATGAGCTTAGAAGCAGAACCTCCCCAGTCAGGCCTTCAGATGAGAGTGCAGCCCTGGCTGACAGCTTGGCTCCAACTTTATGAGAGACCATAAAGTCTCTCATAATTCAGAGGCACCTGGCTAAGCTGCAGAAATTGAGAGATAATAAATATTTGCTGTTTTAAGTTGCTGAATTTTGAGGTAATTTGTTACACAACACTAGATAACTAATACAGGGGTCTTTTTATATGTAACTCACACTCTGAATTTGTGCTTCTGGTCAGTAGCTTATGTTTTTTACAAGGATTGCTAAAGTTTAAAACAGAGTTTAAAACCCTTCTCATGACAGTCACAATTTCTTAGGATTCTGAGCCTCACCATATTCTCTCTCTCCCTTTTTTTTTCACCCTCCTCTTATGTCTCAATTGGTTGGAAGTAGGAAAAGATGCTGCAGAGTCTGGCTTAACCTTGAGGGATATACACTTGTCTTGGGTTGACCTCCATTCGGAACACTAGCTGGCCAGCCAGCCTATTTCCACTTGCATGTACTCTGGCCACACAGACACAGCTGTTAAAAGCACCAACAAGTATCACCACCTGAAATTAACCATGACTCTAGGGCAGACCTGGGAAGGCAGGTCATGTCCAGGCTTTGGCCATGGTTTTAGTGTTCACCATTATTTCACTCAATGGTACTGAGGTTCCACAGACTACTTGGTGCTAATGCAAGCATTTGGCCATACTGAACATTTTTTTTTCAAATGTATTTATTTATTTTATTTTTGGCTGTGTTGGGTCTTCATTGCTGCACGTGGGTTTTCTCTAGTTGTGGCAAGTGGAGGCTACTCTTCGTTGCAGTGCACAGGCTTCTCATTGCAGTGGCTTCTTTTGTTGTGGAGCACAGGCTCTAGGAGCACAGGCTTCAGCAGTTTTGGCACATGGGCTCAGTAGTTGTGGCTCGCAGGCTTAGTTGCTCTGCAGCATGTGGGATCTTCCCGGACCAGGGCTCGAACCCATGTCCCCTGCATTAGCAGGTGGATTCTTAACCACTGCGCCACCAGGGAAGCCCCATACTGAACATTTTAGTTCTGCAATACTCTCTCAGGCTGAGTGATGTAATACTGTTTTCTCAGTCCATAATACTCTTTCCCTTACTTCTTCACACTACCTAATGCTTGTTCTTTATCCTTCATCTTGGGCACCACTTCCTCTGTGATGTGCTTCCTGACCACTTAGCCCAAGTCTGAATTGCGTACCATATTCTCCAACAATGCCCTGTACTTCCCCAGTCACAGCACTTCTCACATTATATTGTCTTATCTGGTGATGGATCCTTTTCCCTCACTAAACTTAAGCTGCAAGCCAAGGTATCTTGTTTCTTTGAATCACTGTTGCATCCTCAATGCCTAGCACTGTCTCTAGCACCTAATAATTAAATAATAAATATTTGTTGAATGAGCGAATGCTTTGGAGTCTTCAGGCCAAAAATTTGCTTCCAAAACTTATCCACACTTCTTACCATCAAAACCTCAGAGAGCAACAACCTGGGTAAAGAATGTAGGCAATAAAAAGCAGTTGAAATGCCAAAGAACATACAAATTCCAAGCAAAGCGGAAGAATGAGACAGCTGTCTAGATAATAGAAGCCATCAGACACAGTTTGGCTACAACTCACTGGTAAATTCAGGTGAGAGTGCTCAGTTGGCCTAAAGTATCTGGATAATTCTTCATTTTGCTTTGGCCCATAAATTCTTTTATCTCCTTTACAGCTGGGTAGTTGGCAAAGCCTGTCACTCCCACCAGAGAATGTGGATAGGTTCCAAGGCACTGACCTCCCTTTTATCCAGTTTCATCCTTTTTATTTCCATTTCATTTCTTTTGGTTCCAGTTGGTTCCCTGGGTTAAGGGCTTCAGAACTGTTTAAGAGTGACTTTCTGTTTTGACCAGTCTTGCAATTGAACCTTAGTGAGCTTCAGTGTTTGGTGTTTGCTTTGTATATTATTCTGGCTTGTAGAATGTTGATGTCAAACTTTTAAAATATGATGGGAGGAAAGACTTTAAAATATTTTCAGAAAAATCCTTATTGATGTCTTAAATCTTCTTGTCTTTTGCAATTAATCCTAAACCACATGACTGTACAAAATAGCTACCAGAAAGATTGCCATGTCCCAATCTGTCTCTACAGACAGAAATCGTTTTGAACAAAAATCAGGCAATTTAAATGACTGATTGATCCAATTAGTAAGTAATAATAAGTGGATACCACCTATATCAATCAGCTTTTGCTGCATAACAAACCACTCCAAAATTTAGTGGTTTAAAACAACAACCTTTTATTTAGCTCCAATTCTTTGGATTGGCTGGGTGGTCTTCTGCTCTGAGCTGGCTTAGTTGATCTCTGTGGCTGGTCACTCCCCTGCATCTGGAGTTAGCTGATAGGAGGGCTGGTAGCTGGATGATCTAGAATTGCTTCTCTTACATGTATGGGAGATGACAGACTGTCTGCTTGTCACCTTGGTTGCCCATGTGGCCTCTCATCCTCCACTAGGCTAGTTCAGGCTCATTTGCATACCAGGTTCAGGGATCCAAGCCCAGCAAAAGAGAGAAACCTCCAATAGACAAGCAATTTTCAAGTCTTTGCCTGTTTCACATTTGCTAATGCTCCAAGTCACATGGCTAACCGAGATTCGAGCGGTGGAGCAATAGACTCTACCTCTTAATGGGATATCATAAGGAAGTGGATGTAGACGGGGAAATGGCCATTTTGACAATCTATCATAATATCATTTCCATACAACTTACCTTGTTTGGTCCTCATGGCAGCCCACCGAAGGAGCATTCATTTCCATTTTATGAACGAAGCCACTGAGGCACAGATGGGTGAAGTCACACACTCATGGTTATACCACTAACAAGCGGTAGAGCTGGGATTTGGGCTTGGTTCTGCCTTGCTCTGAAGCCTGCCTTTCTAATCATTCTACTTTGTGCCTAACCCAAGTACTGGCTGGTTGCTAACAGGTTGCTACTCTGAATTCAGGGCTATTTTGTCCCCCATGCATGTACGCAGTAGCTTCAGTCTGTGTTTATCAAATATTTTCAAAATACTTTGCAGAGATTATTTTTTTTACCAGTTCAATAAAACCTCAAGCCCCAGATGTGGTTAAGTCAGGCTCTCTTCTCCTGAACTTTCAAGGCCTGAGGCACTTTATGGTAATGCAACCTCAACTCCTCCAACTCCCCTGTGACATGCTTTCCTGCTTATAAACAGAAAGTATCTTCTTTTTTGAAGCCATGAAATTCTGCTTCAGGTTCCACCCTTGGAAGAGACAAGACTCAGAACCTCCAGCTTCATTCCTAGCCCTGGCTTTCCTTTCAAGACCAAGGTGGGGCTGGGGTCACATCCAGGGATGTTGCCTCCTTGTATAGATAAGAAGGGGTCATGAGAGCCCTTCAAGTTTCAGACAAATGATGAACCACACAAAAATGAAACCAGAGCCACAGCAAGCAGTGCCTCAGAGCTGGTCTCTGCCCAGTTTTTGCAAAAGTACATTTTCTCCTTTCTGCTTCTTATTCTTCCTCCCATGGTCTCCCTTCCTCACACACCCCCCCCCTTGGCTGCTCTCCCTGCCCCCCTTCTTCATTAGAGCTCCCTGCTCTCACTTCTTCCATTGCCATTTCTTAGAATCCAAACATCCTTTCCTCTCCATCCCATGCCTTCCTTTGGCTGTGAATGCCATTTAGGAGTAGAAATGGGCCCCAAAGATGCCTTGGGCTGCAATTGGAAAAGATGGAGGACCCAGGAGGTGAATTAAATGCACTTGATCAATCTGGTCACCGTTTATTTTGAGGGAATAGAAACGCATTATTTTGTACTTACGTATATTCTAAGTCTACTCTGAAGTTTCCCATTGAGTAGGAATGAATTTATCTTCATTTGACAATTTTATGACCCAAATCAGCCAGCTCTGTCCATTTATCTGATTTAAAATGCAACCAAAAGACTGGACTGCTTTGACAGAAATCCAAGCATGGCCAACAGTGCTTCCCATCAACATAGATTTTTCATAATATGCGAGTTTCCCAGTGTGGCTATCAGGGCCTCCTGGTTAAGCTTACCTCTTGAATGATCATTATTCAGCAATAGAAAATGATTCAGTAATGAAAACAAGTGCTTGATGTTTTTTTTCTTTTTAGATTTATTAAAGCTCCTCAGAGGCTGTTTTTATAAAACCCAGCCCTTCGAGTGGCTGACCTTAAAAATGTGTTTATCTAAGCTATATTCCCCAAAACGTTGACCAACATGATAAATAATTTATTTAATATTTCCTTAAATATTATTTTATTTGGTTTAAACCCAAAGTAGAAACTTCTTCTCAACAAAAGGAACACTGTCCCATTTTTTTTGTATACAACGGAAACTTTTGGGGACAAATAAAAGAAATATAATCTTTTTTCACAAATTTTAGTTTACAAGGTGACTGCTGGTTAATCCAGGGGCTGTGGAATACTTGTTGTGACATTTAGGTGTTAAATTAGAACTTTGGTTCATGGGTATATGCTTATTTCAAGCATTTCCTAAGACTGGTAGGAAAATAAATATCCACAAATAAATACAGCAAATAGGGCACAAAGAAATAATCGATAGAAAAATGCCCCCTACCCCAGCCATGAGCAACACAAGGGCTGTGCTCATGTTGACAAAAGCTTTTTTTTTCCCAGAGATTTTAGTAAATCCACAGCTTAGTTGTATTGGAACCATCCTTCAGGAGAACTTGCTAAATGTTCCCACTTCCTCTGCAGAACTGTTCCTCAATCCATAGGACTAGTAATCCCAGAATTCCTACCCCTGGGCCACAAAGGCAGGCCCTGACGTAGGCTAGACAACCAGATTCCACTCTCTGGGACTCAAGTTGGTCATGTCACAGGTGGGCCGAACCTCAACCAATTCTAATTCCTGGGAATTTTTTAATAAGAAACAGGAGGAGAAAGGGCCTGACCCTTGGAGTCATAGAACTAGAAGCAAATGAAAGGCTGCCCAGGAAGGAGCCTGACTACAGAAGAGGAAAAGAAGGCCACTTGGAGCAGCAGATCTGAGCCATGGAGACAGTGATTTCTGACAATGCTGCATTAGCTCCTGGATCTAACCAGGCCTGACCATAAATCCCCCCTCTTGCTTTAAGCTGTCTGGAGTCAGTGTGGGCACGTCACCTCTAATAACCCAAGGAGTCCTGACTAATCCAGTGAGTCAAGGATGAGACACAGTGGCCCTTAGGGGATATTTGTTTGTTTGTTTGTTTCTCCCTAGCTTTCTGTTGGTAACTTAGATTTATGCCTATCCTTAAATCCTAGCTTGAGAGCTGCATATAATTCTGTTCACCCTGTTTTTCTTTTCTTTTCTTTCTTCTTTCTTTCATCCCTATATGAACAGGAAGTCAGGATGCCCAGTTAGATCCTTGCAGGGGAGAGTGTGATGAATTATCCCCAAAAGCCAGTCCCTAAAAGCATTTTTGCGGATTTCAGAATTTATCTTTGGATTAACAGTAAACGCGGGTATGTGCTCACCCATCTGGGAATTCTTACACTTTAAATTCAATTATGAAACTAGTCTGTGAAGGCTCCTTTTGGTTCCAGCTGGAGACCTTGGCACCTTAAAACTGTCACCCTTTGAACGATGACTATACGCCATGCATTGGGTGGCGTGCCTTACATATACAGCTTCCCACAATCCTGTGCGGTAGATACCAGTACTGTCCCATTTCACAGATAAGGAAGAGACACTCCAAATGGTTCCGAAATCTGCTCAAGTTCACTCAATTAGTGAGTTGTAGAGGCTGGATGAAATTCCAGGTCTAGAGCTTGCCATGCCCCCTAAACCCTAGCCACTCTTCTGAGAAAGTACAAAGCAGAGGGGCAGCCACGGAAGATAGCAGCTCTGCCCCACAAGGTTCAGTAGGGGCTATTGAGAAGGTCACTAGTAAGCAAAGAACATTGGAGATGGAGTTAGACTGTTCCAGGCTGACATTCTAGCTCTGCCACTTTCTTCCTACTTTTGTACACATCTTTTTATCTCTCTAAGCCTCAGTTTCCACAACTATAAAGCAGGCTAATAATACTGTAGTGCACAGTCTCCAAACACAATCCTCCCATCTGTGCAGGTGCATGCCCTCCTTGGATCAAGAAGAGAAGTCTATTTCCTTCTCCTCGAAGATGGGCTGGCCTCGGCATTTGTTTGGGCCAATAGAACAGGAAGGAAGTGACGACCTGGGACTTCTGAGCCCAGGCCTTAAGCTTCTGCTTCTTCTCTCCTGAAGCCCAGACCCCATGCTGTAAGGAAGTCCAGGCTAGACTGGCAACTGATTAGGGACCCTGGAGGACAAGTGTCCATCTCGAATGATCAAGCCATGACCAAGCTCCCAGAGAAATGCAGCCTCATCAAACTCTAAGCGAGACCAGCAAAAGAACTGGCCCAGCTGAACCCCAACCAAGGCACAGAATTGTGAGAAACAATAAATATTGTCATTTTAAGCCATTACGTTCTGAGACGATTTGTTATGAAGCAACAGATAACTAGCAAACTTACCTCACTGGGTGGTTGGGGGGATTAAACAGGCTAATGTGTTTGAAAGCAAGAACACCTAGAACAGTGCTTAGCATTCAGGCACTCAGAAAATGTTGGCTGGGCAAGTACTGTGTGCCCACTGTTCAGAGCAACTGGGAGACAAATACTGAGGAGAAAAAGTCCCGCCTTCCTGGAGCTTACATTGTAAGAGGAGGAACAATGAATATGCACAAATAATGGCTCTTCCGTCAAATACTGACTCCCGCTGGAAAGAGTTGCTCCCCAGCAGCTCTGCATTGTGCGTGTGTGCTGCTGGTTATCCTCGGCTTGTGTGCCCTCAGCCCCTGCCTTCAGACATGACAAGACAGGACAGCAAGGTGGAAAGTATAGCCTGAGATAGAAGACCTGTTTTGGATGGTGTGGTTGGAGTGGACCCCGCTGCCTGGGAGATCTGAGCAGACCTCTAAATGATACAAGGAAGTCAGCCTTCCCCAGTACACCCATGATTCCTAGAGCTTGCCCCATTCCCATAGCATGTTTTTTTTTTTTTTTTTTTTTTTCCATAGCATGTTTTAATTATTTTGTTTTCATCCATCTATCCTCACTGTCTGAGAGCTCTAGGGGGCAGATGGAGGTGTTTCTCATTCAGATTCTCTATGCCTTGGGCACTGGTTGACACCCAGTAGGTGCTCACGGTACATTCATTGACTGACTATATGAATGCATGTCATGACCGCCCACCACTCAACACTGGGGTTACAGTCACTGGGCTAAGAAGCAGCTACCCTCTGCAGGAGACCAGCAGAACACAATCTCACTTCCTGCTTCATGAATACGGTAGTTGGAGACTCACCTGTCATGTGACCCACCTGTCATGTGACCTCCACACACAGCCTGGAAACCCTCCTGGGGCCCAGCCACCCTCCTCTCACACGCCCCTGGGCCAAACCCTCCATAACCATCATCAGAAAGGAAATACCTACACCTACCTTGAGCTGATCCCCTACAAGGTCCACGGAGGTGCAGGCAGCGGGATCTCCAGGGCTGCGGAAACCCCAGGGGCCTGGGCTGTGTCTCCTTCACTACAGGTTCCAGGGAGGATTGGGTGGGAAGGAACCATGGGAGCAGAGGTTTCTGCCCGGCACCCCGACCCCCATCTCTTCTCCCACTGAAACAACATCACAGTTTGAAAAATATCACGTCCAATGTCAAAGAAAACACGTTGGCTGTGCAAGCCACAGGCCAAGGGTGTGCTTCCCCCTCTGTCCTTCCCACCAAACCTTCTTCATTCTCCAGTGACTGGAGAGTGGGCAGGTGACTTGTCCTCT
Source organism: Eubalaena glacialis (assembly GCF_028564815.1). Taxonomy (NCBI): domain Eukaryota; kingdom Metazoa; phylum Chordata; class Mammalia; order Artiodactyla; family Balaenidae; genus Eubalaena; species Eubalaena glacialis. The sequence continues at coordinate 17,180,466 of NC_083716.1, forward strand.
GAGCAGGTCCACATTCCACAAAGGAACCCTGGCTGTTTGCAGCCTTGGGAGAGAAAGCCCGCCATGGGCTTTCCCCGTGGAGCTCTCTCCCTCTGTCTCCCTCTGTCTCTCTCTCTCCCTGCCTCTCCACCAGCTGCTCCTGGTTCAAGCCGCTGCCTGCCCCGGCTAATAATGCCTTGTCACGCAGCGACAGAATTATGGTCTCACACTGGTTTCACATGTCACAAATAATTGCGTTCCTTGCGCATCATATTGAAGTTGTCAGGACTCTCTTACGCCTATAATTTGTGTGAGTTGATCATACTTTGGCAAATCAGCAGGTCACAACCTGTGCCCTTTCGCCCCAGTGGCTGGCTGAGAACGACCTACAAATCTCGTGACAAGGACAACAGAGAGGGTATGAACTGCTCAATTGCTCGTGTCTATCAGCTGCCATGGAGAAGTGTTCTTTCCCTTCGCCATCGTTTTAAATGGGCTAATGCAGCACCCTGTGTCATCCTGTCTTAATTTCTTCACATCTGGTTTTTTTCCCTCCAGAAAAAAACCAGATATTTCTAATTTCTTTTAGATATTTCTAATTTTTTTTTCTTTACCGCAAGACATTTTGGTGCCAAACCCAAGTGTCTTTCTTCCATGTGTTTTAAATAAAAACCTCCAGCGTCTGTGATAAAACCTGTAGACCTCCCTCAGTGTCCAGCCCAACTGAATAGCTTTTCCCTCTTGCTCTAGCAATGGTTAAATCCCGCTGGCAGCTTTATGAGCTCCTTCGCTAACACTTTATTGGGTAACATGTTCACAAACAGTGTTCCCAAGCCTTTGTTTTCATTAAAGTACAACATGTACCATCAAGTTGCATTTAATTCACTGCTTCATGTTTTATACACAGTATCGCTGACCGAGGTCTTCAGTATCTAATACTGGAGAAGGGATAATGAAGTTCAAACTGCTTTTATTACCCGAGATCTTTAATAATTGGCTTCTAAAAACAAAAAAAAATCAGTGGAAAGAAACAAGATGACCAGGTTCTGGCCAGACTGATGCTCTGCAGATACACTGGAATGAGGTCAAGAATAAGATGTTTTATGTGGGTCTGTCTCCAGGGAAGCTGTTGGAAGTTGGGTGCCCAGAGAGTGGCCAACCCCCTCCTTGTTTTGAGGAGGAGAAGATGATGGGAATGTGGATGTGGATGGCCATTCTGGTGGCTTCCCGTTCTTTGACAAGCTACCCCACCCCTGCAGAGAAGTGCCAGTGGAGTGCGATTCCAAAGGCAGATGGCAACATCTGACTTCCCATCCGTAGACACCAGGGAGTGAGGACCATGCCATCTGTTGGTGCAACAGCAGGTATAAGGGCACCAGGTGAAATGCAAACCAAATGAGCCAAGTGCTCTCACCACACAGTGCAAGGCATGTGCATTTAATTCCTGAAGGCATCAGCTGAGGGAACGTGAACCAAGGATAATCAGCAGCACAAATGAACAATACAGAGTTGCTGTGGAGGACAAAAAGCCAAGTTCTTCCACTGTTTTGGTCCCTTTATCCGTCACCTCTGTTGTCTGGTTCATAGGCACAGGCCAGTGATGCTTCTCAGCACTGGAAGGCATTTCCCTTTTTTTTTTTTTTTTTTTTTATCTTTTATTTTTTTAATTAATTAATTTATTTAATTAATTTATTTTTGGCTGCATTGGGTCTTCGTTGCTGCGCGCGGGCTTTCTCTAGTTGTGGCGAGCGGGGGCTACTCTTCATTGCGGTGTGCGGGCTTCTCATTGTGGTGGCTTCTCTTATTGCGGAGCATGGGCTCTAGGCGCGTGGGCTTCAGTAGTTGTGGCATGTGGGCTCTAGAGCTCAGGCTCAGTAGTTGTGGCACACGGGCTTAGTTGCTCCGCGGCATGTGGGATCTTCCCGGACCAGGGATGGAACCCGTGTCCCCTGCGTTGGCAGGCGGATTCTTAACCACTGCGGCACCAGGGAAGCCCAGGCATTTCACTTCTGATGCAATTTACAAACAGCTCACCACCAGGGTGGAGTGGAGAGTGGGTGGGAAGAAGGGTGGGGGATGAAAATGTAGTGTCCAATCACAGCTGTAAACCTCCAAAGGCCCCACCTACAAGGCAAATTCAATGCAAATACGGATGGTTATGGACTCCAGGTTTATCTCTCAGCACTCTCTCTGAGAAAAGAGTTGAGTGAAAAAGGCAGACAGGGGCTCAAATCACAGCACCACCTCTGACCAACCTGGGCAAGTTACCTTAACTCTCCAGGTCTCAGTTTCCTCATCTGCAAAGTACTTGGTACATAGTAGGCACTGAGAGTATCTTAATTTGTCTCAGTCTAGATTCTCATTTATGAGCAAAGGAGCTTAATGGCTAGCTTAAGTAGAGAATGAATTTATAAGGACAATGTTGGGTGGCTCAGAGTCTACAGGAAGACTGAGAGCTAAGATGAAAAATCAGCTGGAACCAAGAGAGGTTAGAGAGCAAAGGACACAGTTGAGGTTATGCCTAAGGCATTGGCTACAGTGCCGCCCCTGGCATCACAAACACCGGACATTTGGTGCCACCACCCTACGCTAGACCTTCTCTATGAGCCTCTGCCTTGCCCTCCTCCAGATTCAGAAGCACAGGCTGCACCTCTGAATGGTCAGCCCCCGGCCACATGGCCATGGCTGAGCTGCCCAAGGGCGGGAAGAGAGGATATACTTAGAAACCTTGGAAGATGCTCACCATGGCTCTTGGAAATTCTTAGCAAGCATGCTCTTTTTTTTTTTTTTTTTTTTTTTTTGAATCAGGTTCCTCCTCACTATTTTTTTTTTTTTTTAATTTATGGCTGTGTTAGGTCTTTGTTTCTGTGTGAGGGCTTTCTGTAGCTGTGGCAAGTGGAGGCCACTCTTCATCGCGGTGCGCGGGCCTCTCACTATCGCGGCCTCTCTTGTCGTGGAGCACAGGCTCCAGACCTGCAGGCTCAGTAATTGTGGCTCACGGGCCCAGCTGCTCCGCGGCATGTGGGATCCTCCCAGACCAGGGCCCGAACCCGTGTCCCCCGCATTGGCAGGCGGATTCTCAACTACTGCGCCACCAGGGAAGCCCCAGCAAGTATGCTCTTCATTCTCATTGTCTACATGGAACTGGGAGAGAGGGGAGTTCAGGCTTTAGCTTTTCTTAGAACCACTTTAATGCATGGCATTTTTTGCTGCCTTTTCAACCAGGGGGCAGGATAAGGGGAGCCTGCCTCCAAGCAGCCTGATTGGCTTGTCCAAAGCCACTGAGGGTACAAGTGACAACGTTTGGAATGAAAACCCACACCTCTCCAATTCCCTGTAAGTTGTGTCCACACTAGCTCATGGGGTGACTATGGAAAAACTCCAGAGGAAGGAGTGGAACCGTGGCTTCCTGTAGGAGCAGTGAACACTGGCTACCAAGTGCAAAGTGATTTTTGACTTCCATATCTGTCACTGGTACAACAGAACTTTAAAGAAGTGCCCTGGCTGGCCAAGCAAAATGGGGACTCAGCCAAGTCCATGGTTAAGGAGAGAATGAAAAAAAAAGTATCTGGAAGAGTCAGTTGCACATCCATTATTGAGCGGTTATGTTCTAAGCGCTAGGCTAAGTGCTTTTGTGGCATTATTTTACTTAACAGTCAAAATAAACCAGAGTAAATGTCGATTACTCTCCCCATTTTACAAACAGGTAAATCAAGGTCCAGAAGTTAAGAGCATGGGGATAGCATAGACATGGCAAAGACCTGGGCCTCAGAGCTTTGCCTTCAAAGCAGAACATGCCCACAGATGTCTCTGGGTGGTGGCGGTATATAAAAGGGACACGGGAATCTCAGGGCACAATATCATGGGTACTTAAGAAATGCCTGAGGATCTCATAATCTCAAAACCGGTATTGTCTGGGCTGAGGGATCAAGAGACAAAAAGCTGAGGGATATTTCATGATCTGGAAACTTTCAGTTTCCTTTAATATGAAAATACTCAACCTAAAGTATTAAAGATGTAAGGATTCAGAGGTTTCAGGAGGCCAAAGAAGGTTAAGAACGTCTCTCCCTAGATGAAGTGCATGGTGTATCCATTACAGGGCATGGAGATTTCCCCTCCCCTCCCCCGCACGTTCCACTTAATAGAGAAGACGCTGAAAACTTTGAAGAAATGCTTTCTTTGTTCTGTTAAGTTCCATGATTAATTAGGTATAAGCCATGTTTCAAAACGTTTCGTCATTTATTTGTAATTCTCCCCAGAGCGTGTACAGTAACTTGGCTCAGAACACGTAGATTACATTGCAAATGCTACTCATATGCTGGAACTTTTTATGTTTCCTTCTCTTCCCTCCTCTGTTTTCCCCTAAAGCACTGGAGTCAAAGAACAATGCTGGACTCCAATCCAAAAGCACACCTTGCTCTGTATGGGTCTCCCTGGCTTATCGGTAACCCCCAGAAGGGGCACTGCACCCGGAAACAGAGGGGGTGCGGTGGGCAGCCTCGTACCCACACACGGATGGGACCTCCGGGGCTGCGCGAGCCCCCAGTCCAGCAAAGTTGTGTGTTTGCTTGAAGACCATCTTCATCCCTCTATCTCTATTCATGCCTCCCCACCGGGGGTATAAACTAGTGATCAATGTGGTGTAGCAGGAAACATGCGGAATCCAACCGCAGGGGTCAGACAAGTCTTGGAGCTTTGTTTTTCTTTTCTGTAAAATGGCGATAACAGTCTCTGAGCTCCACTGACTCAACCCTAAGATTGAATATGATTCAGCACAGTGCTTCATTCAGAGTACACGCTTTATGGATGTTCACTGTTCTTTTGATTATTGTCAGTTTGGCCCAAGTCCCCACCCCAAAGACACACACACGCACACACACACACAGAGGCTGTTCCTTCTTGCCCTCTGTCAGACTCCCTGACTCACTACTGAGGCAGCCTCTTACTTCTTTGGAACATCTTTGTTTCTATGTCTTTGCTTCCCTTCACTCTTGTCAAAAAGAATACTCTTCCAAAGCTCAGATCAAATGATGCCACCTCCTCCTAGAAGCCCCAGGAAGAATGTGTTTGCAGTTCCCACTCTGTAGACTATTAGAGCTAATCAGATACTTTGTTCTTATGGATTGTGTGGGCTCAAGGTTGAGCCCTGATCTTAGTAAACTTTATCTGCCTGGAGTTTAAAAGTATGTTGAGTTTATTCACTGGGTGTATTAGTGTCCTAGGGCTGCCACAACAAAGTACCACAAACTGGGTGGCTTAAACAACAGAAATTTTTTATGTCACAGTCCTGGAATAGAAGTCCAAGATCAAGGTGTCAGCAGGGTAGGTTCCTTCTGAGGGCTCTGAGGGAGAATTTTTTTCAGGCTTCTCTGCCAGCTTCTTGTGCTTTGCTGGCAATCTTTGGCAATCTTTGACTTGTAGAAGCATCACCTTTATCTCTGCCTTCATCTTCACATGGCCTTCTCCCTGTGTATGTGTCTGTCTCTATGTCCAAATTTTCCCTTCTTATAAGCACACAATTGTATTAGATTAGGGCCCAACCTAATGACCTCACCTTAATTTGATCATCTATGAAGACTATTTCCAAATAAGGTCACATTCACAAGTACTGGGGGTTAGGACCTCAACATCTTTTTTAGGTGAGACACAATTCAACCCATAACACATAATTCAACTCACTAAAAGTGGGTGGGTAACAACTCTAAGGCTGTGTTTGGAGTCAGAGGTAAGTCAGAGCCCTATAGGTTCATTCTGCTCCTAATTATAGCAAGGGCAGGCACTGAGGATTCTGGGAGGGTCTTATCATAGTATCACCCCAGCCTGTCTTTCTCATTAAACTTAGGCTTGTGGTTCTCAAGCCTGGCTGCCACCGTAAAGTTACCTGGGAATCCTAAAGACAAAAACAAACAAAAGAAAACAAACACAACAATGCTGGGGGTGGGGAAAGGCAGAGTCAGTCTGTCTTCTTATGTGCAGCCAGGGTTGAGAACCACTGTGCTAGACTAACATACAAACAACCCATGTGGTTTTCCCTGGTCTAGCCCGAGAGACATTTCTCATCTGGGGGCTTACAACATACTCAGGATGCTTCAGTGATCATTAACAAGTTAAACTGATCTTTTATATAGAATTCTATTAAAGAATATAGAAGGTTAAAATCCTCCAGATGGTCGAGATTAAGGAGAAATACATTCTCTCCTAAAATATGTAGCCATTGCCTTAGTGTTGGACTACTTTTGGGAGGACCAACTCTTGCCCAAATGGAGGAGTGTAGGCTAGGGTTTCAGTCTCATGTACAATAGTTGTAAATGCTTTGAGATCCAAGAGGGAAAGATTTGTAAGTGAAGACACTGTTGTTGGCTATTTCCATGGTGGCCAAAATGACATTCCAGGCTTATCCACAATCTGGCTGGATGGTTCATCTTGGATTTGGGATTATTAGTGTTTGGATTAGAGAAATGAGCTGGTGTATGAGGAGTATGTAGACACCTGGAGAGAAATAAGCCATCCATGGGCCAGACTTTTGATAGAAAAGATAGTAGGAGCACTGGTAGTAATAGTAGCTCACACTTACATGAGTATATTGTATATCTGATGGGTACGGTAGCAAGGCTGTTATTGCTACTAAATTTTTATGCCAATTTCCTACCTGACAAAATTCCATTTTGAATATTCAGCTACTTGAATGACTACATTCTTCCTCGTGTCTTAGAAATATGAACAGAAGGAAGATTTCTTTGGAAATTAAAAGCATCTTTATTTGGCATGTTTTAATAAAGGGTCTAGAAGGACAAAAAATGCCTAGATTAGCATTTCAATTTTTGGTGAACTGAGGTTCAGATGCCTGAGAAACAGCAAAATAATGATCGCATAGGTCCTATGAAAAGGACTGGGAAATTACTCATTTTGATCAAATTCAGCTTGCTTATTTCAGAGAGAACTGAGGGAGGAGGAGCAGAGGAAAATGGGTTCGTCAATTAGAACTAACCCATTAGTTAGTCAGTCCTAATGATTAGTTGCAGAGCCTACAAGCCTCAGGGATATAAATGATACCTACAACTCTGCCACCTTCACTACAATGTATATAATATCACAAATAATAATTTATCCATCACAACAAGTTTGCCCTCAGTCGATTACCCTGGTCCTAGCAGAGCAGGTCCAGCAGAAAGGGGAGGAAGAAGTTACAAACTTTGTCTGTGTCACGTGAGGGACATTGGTGAGATTAGGGACCAAGGAGCCCTCTTCTGCCAAGAAGTTGATCTGCAGTATTTATTTGGGTGCAAACCAAAGTAGAATAATGGGAAAGGAGGTCCTTCGTGTAAAAGGAACTCAAAAACTTTACAGACTGAATTAGGTGTAATCCTTATGAGATCCCTAACAGCTCATAAATAACTTTTAATGAGATTTCCAGCAAGTAAAATAGCACGTGGGGGAAAAATTATTCTTTTTTATTTTTGTTATTTTGTTTTCAATAAAGCACATATTTCATATCTGTTGTTTTCCCAACCCATAGCCGAAAGAAGGGAAACCATTGCAATAAGAAGAGATTAGTACTGAAAATATTTAATTAACTGATAGGGACAGGAAACACTTGAATATGTCATTGAAAATTCTTGACATTGCTCACCAATCTATGGAAACTTATAGAGCTGAGTCTAAAGCATGTTCCGGAGTTAAGCAGAGAAATAAATCAAGGTTTGCAAATGTCATTTAAGTTTTCACCTGTCCCACGATTCAAAATTATTGGCTTCCCAATGAAAAGCATATGTTGTGTCCCTTGCCTGGGGAGTTGTAATGAAGTGAGGCAGACACTCTCCAGCCCTCCCTCCCATCGTGCCCCTCTTGATTTCCCATCGAGTGAAAATAATTACTGTATCCTTAAGGGAGCGCTTCCCTGGCTTTCCTGCGTCTGGTCTCCCGATAAGCGTTGCCATGTTGGCTCCTCCAGCCCTGCCCCTCTTCCTTGAGGGACCACGGTTTGATTTATGAGAAAATAGTTGGCAAATTGCAATGTCCATCTTGATGGATGACATCATTTGGAGCATTTTGCTGATCATGTATGACTACCTTTTTTTGTTGAGCCTGGTTGCAATTGATCTGCAGCTCCAACAGCTGAAGAAGGGGAAAAAAATAGCAATTGCCTTTTCTTGGAGAGGTCACCAAGCCGAGAGAGCTCTGGCCTTTTGTTCCCTTGAAATGCAAGTCACGTTGAAGCCCTTGATGAAGAGCTCTTACAGATGTTATCTTAGATGTCCAAGCGAGGACTCTTAGAGGTAGGCAAGACAGGTATGGTTCCCCTCCCTCAGAAGATCGGAAAAGTGAAATTCAGAGAGACTGAGTGCTTTGCTCAAGGTCACACAGCTAGACAAAATCAGGGGTTCAGATCTTGGGCTTTTGACTCCAAAGCAAGTGCTTATTTCTCTTTCCTTTCCTTCTCAATGGAACGGGGATGTGCATTTAATGACAAAATCAAACCCCCTCTGTTCTAAGCTATTTAGGCCCACCTGCCCCTGCCCTAGTTGTTGCAGTAGCTTCCTATCTCTGGACCTCTAATATCTTCCTTCCCATCTCTCTTCCTTGCTGTCACCAGCATTGTAATTCGACAGAAACAAATCCAATCATGTCACTGCACTGTTTAACAACTTTCCGCCCATTCTCCACCGCTCGCCTCTCAAAACTTTCCATCTCATTCCCTCTAACAGGAAAGCTATGGAGTGTGAGATGGGGTTCAAAGCTGTCTACTTTGAATTTCTTTGAAATCTCGTGCTTTGTCTTAACATTTAATATGGGTTTTTAATTCTATTCTATATGTCCACTTCTTGCCCCCCATTTAGAAACAATGATTTTTCCCTAAAATTCTTTGAGTGCAAATGATGCCCTGGAGAGCTGCCTCGTGTTTATACTATGGCTTTGTGCAATCCTAATTTAAGGAGCCAAGTCTTGAAGTCCAGGACTTTGGCAGAGACTACAAGGCCCATATCTAGTTGGCCCTACCTTCCTTGCCACCTCGTTTCTGCCACTCATCCTAGACTCCTTACGTGACAGCCAACCTGACTTTCCATACGTCTGTGTCTTTGCTATCCCCTCAGTCTGTAAGTCTCTTCTCCATTTGCCTTGAATGGCACGTTTCACTGCACTTTCCTTTGTGCCCTGCCACCCCCCACAAGGGTGTGGCTGTGGTTTAATCACCTGCACCCCATTCATGGTAGCAGTTAACCCTTTGGATCCAGATCATTTATGGGCAAGTCTGTCTTTCCCCACTAGACTAAGTGCTGTTGCCCGTCACCTCCATTGTTACCTACCAGTGCCCAGTATACTTGGCACAAACCAGGCACTAGATAACTGCTTGTAAACGGAATGAAAAATATTAATACATTCCCTCTAGGAGACTGTTTTTTAGAAGGTAGCCTAACCTCGGTTGTTTATACTGTACAGTTTAGAAGAGTTTCCACACATTTAAAAACAAGCAAACAAACAAAAAAACCACTTGAGTGTGCCTTTTTTGTGTATGCCAGGTACACTACTTCATTGATCTTCGTGTTTATGCCACAAAGCGGGCAGGGCAAGTCCACCTTAGCTCATCTCCTTGCCATAACTTAGAGGTTAAGCCAAGGCACTGGGTGCAGTCTGTCTGGGCTCTCAGTTCCCCCTCCTTCCCAGTTTTGTGTGACCTCAGTTTCCTCACCTGTGAAAGGGGTGAGAGTGGTATTGTAGAGATGCAGCGTCCTGTGCTGGTGAAGGGCATGAGCTCTTGAATGATAGCCAAGGTCAGGGGTCTGTAAACTATGGCCCATGGGCCTACTCCAGCCTTCCACCTGATTTTCTGTGGCCTGCGAGCTAAGAATGGTGATCATAATTTTAAAGGGTTTTAAAAAGTCAAAAGAATAATATGGTGTGACACATGAAAATGATATGAAATTCACATTTTGATGTCAATAAATAAAGTTTTATTGACTCACAGCCCTGCTCGTGTGTTTATATATTGCCTGTCACTTTTTGCACAGAGATGGCATTGTTGAGTAGCCATGATAGAGGCCATTCAGCCCACCAACGCTCAATACTGACCACTTGATCCTTTCCAGAAGTTTGCTGACCGCTGACCTACATTCAAATCCCAGCTCCGCTGAACTCGTAGAATCCCTACGAGTTCTGTGACCATGGGAAGGTTAGTTAACTTTTCTATGTCACGGTTTCCTCTACTATAAAATGGAGATGACAATAATCTCTGCCTCACAGGGCTTTATGAGATGAATAAAGTGCTGGGTAAGGACCCAGTAAATGTTAGCTAATATTACTAAGCTACCTTCCCAGAGGGCTGGAACTTGCCAAGGAGTAGAGTGGGGAGAGAAGGGGGTGCTAGTGCCAGCTGCGTGGAGAGTTCCAACTTGATGTAATCAGAGAGGCTGAGACTCAGGATGTGAGCCAAACTGAGCTGAAGGAGAACACCAAGGGCCAACATGCAGATACCCAGCGGACACCTTTCCAAAGGGCCCGGACAGGATGGAGGCTGGGGTTACAAAGTCAAGACTTCCAAATTGGATTTAGATGGGACCAATGCAGAAGCCAGTGAGAAACAAGCAAGAGGTAGGAGGAGAAGGTTCTAGAAGATTCCCCAGGTACCAGACAGCACTCCACGCCAGGTCTGACTTAAAGGGACAGGCATGTCATTCCCCTCTACCGATGAGGAGACAGAAGGTCCGAGTGGTTAAATGGTTTGCCTAAGATAACACAACTTGTAAACGACTAACTCCAAAACACAAGATGCCCAGACCACACTTTCTCCCTCCACTCCACCCCGACAAATTTCCCACCCAGTGTTTCAGGTTCAGATCCTTTCGTGGCCGTTATAAACATAGTTGAGACTAAGGGAAACTGCATATCTCTGTTGTTGTACTGTTTTGTTTTTTCCAAGAACAGAGAGTTGTCATTTTTGTAAAGCCATCAAGCATGAATTCGATGTGTTTTCTCCTTTCCCGCCGTTAGAGTCCTCGTTACTGGGTGCAGCAGGCACTTGCTGTGCATACTTAGATTTTCAGCAAGGTCTCTGACGGGGCCTCTAGCCCACAGGCGCGTTTCTCTCACAAGTTCAATGACAACCCTGCAAATGGCAAATTATGATTTGAGAGTGCAAGGATCCAAGATGCAGGGAAAGAAAAAGTTGGGGGAAAGCAGTTTAAGAAAAGCAACAAGTGATTCAAGGATCTAGGCCAAACATAAACCTATAGATTTCAATAGACACTTGATAAAAACATCTTTATAATGTCTCCATGTCTTCAAAAGAAGGCTCTGGATCACAGCTCCTCTTGTTTCTTATCGCTAACAAATGTGATTGCTGAAGAAGACTGGGTTCAGAAAGGCATACTCCAAGGGCAGGGTGAAGACAATTCTGCTTCAGAGCCTAGCGACACGGAATGTTTTGGCTGTTCTGTCGAAAGTAGGGTTTCTTGTTTATTTGACGGTTTTTCTTCCTTGGACAATGTATTTAAACAAGTGTCTTCTTTTGGTCCAGTGTTTCTTCAAATTTATTTATAGAAGAACTCTTTTCCTTCCCCCTTCTAATCTGTTTTTCATATTTTGGTGAAAGGGATAATATATAAAATTTTACAAGGGTTTAGCTTTCTTTGCATTTCCTCCATGTGGACATCTGGCGTTCTCATTAAGGAAGTGATGTCCATTCATAGACCCACTCTGTCCTTAATTCATCCTAAAGATCAGTGCCGTAATTTGAAGATTACACTGTCTTCCAATGTCTTTTGCAAAGGTTCTTTTTAAAAAAAAAAAAAATCTATCTAGCACTCTTCAGTTAGTTTTATTCTGCTCATATCTTTAATTTCCAAAGTTTCCTTTTCAGCCTCTTTTCCCAAATGGTAAAATACATAGCACTATTATTTTGTACATTTTGTCAAAAACATGTTTTTTATGCTCTAAGTCTCTCACCAGGACCCTTCTAAATTTTAGGCTTTAGGGCTGAGGAAAGAGGCAGAGCAAACAAGCCGACTGCACACAAAGCATGCCTCATTACGCATTACGATGACCCTCGAAGGGCTGTATTCCTGCTGAGAGCACCTCAGATTTGTTCAGACTTTGGAAAGCTTGAATTAGAGTTTATAATCTCCTGAAAATGATATAAACCCAAGGTTGGCTCAGTTCCTGTGATGTCATCAAGGCATTTAATTATGTGAGAGAAATGTTTGGATAGGGTGCATGGAAAATACACACACACGTACACACACACAAGCGCATGTACACATGCATGCAAAATGCAGTCGTTCAATCCTGGGCCAAGAGATTAATGCCAATTTCAGAAGCTTCGTCTAAAGAAGTCTTGTTTATAAACCCTTTATGATGCTTTTATTATCGTGGTGGTAATAATAATAGTTTAAAATAGAAACAGTAGTTTGAGCAGAAAATATGGTTCCTCATTTGATTCGAGTGGGGATGTTCCCCTCAAACAAGACTTTGGGTAATTTGCATCTTTCTAACACGCTGGTACAATACGTTTCTCCTTAAAAGTTCTCTGCACTTTAGAGAGTCACTTATATATAGAAATCCACTTCAATTGACAAGCTGATGAATGACCTGCTCCATAATACAAATGACTGTGGGTAAACATATTGGGTGCAATGTATTTTAATGATGTCTAAACAGTCAGAGCTTGGTATACCTAGCTGGGAAAGGTCTGTTGAAATTGAACCTGCTTGTTTTCTTCAAGTTTATTCCCAGTAATTTATGAGTTTGAATGTGGTCTGCAAGTTTGTATTTCCTGTGGTTTGCCCTCCTTTGGAGTTGAGTTGGGGCTCTGCTCCATTAGGCTGGCAAGTGAGTTGCTTTCAATTTAAGCGGTTTCTGGAAATAGTATTCCTTAATAAACAATAGGTCAGCAGAATCAGAGTGAATCACACATTCCTCTAAAAACTTACATAGCACCTGGTGTTCCACTCCTAGGAATAGTCCTTAGAAAAGCAAACGATCTAGTAGATCAGCTAGAAATTGTGATGCAACGACAAACACATAGCATCACTTATGTTGTATTTTAGCCCAAAGTGCGTAATCAAATCCATCAAGACTTCAGATATAACATCTAGCTTACAAGAAAAACGGGGGATAGAGGAACAAGTTAAACACCACCACAAGGAAGCAACCAGACAACTCTAGACGGTAGAGCATTCCACAGGACCTCTGGCCTAACCTCTTCAACACGTCAGCAACATAGAAAAGGGAGATCCTAGATGACAAGAGATTTGAAGGCCATAGGAACTAAGTGCAATGTACAATACTGATTTATATAGGGGTTTGGACAAACAGCTATAATGGACATTTGGAGATCAGTTGGAAGAATTTAAATATGGTCTGGCTTTTAGAAGAGAACAAAATTTACTAAAATGGAAAGGTGGAGATAGTTGACAGCAAAAAGTAGATTACAAAAATTTTAAAAACCACACACACGTGTGTTTGTGTGTGTGTGTAAAGATCGGGAAGGATATGCACAGATATACTAAATTATACTGGTGATCTTGGGGTGGGTATTAGTTTCCTGTGGCTGCTATAACAAATTGCCACCAACTTAATGGCTTAAAACACCACAAGTTTGTTATCTTATAGCTCTAGAAGTCAGAAGTCTGAAAACAGTTTCACAAAGCCAAAATCAAAAGGCTTCCTCTGGAAGTTCTAAGGGAGAATTCCTTCCCTTGCTTTTTCCAGCTTCTAGGGACCACCTGCATTCCTTGGTTCACAGCCCCACCTCACTCCAACCTCTGCCTTCTCATCGCATACTCTTCTCTCCCTCTGCTTTCTTTGTCATATTGTCTTCTCTGACTCCGACCATCCTGCATCCCCGTTACAGTGACTTTTGTGTTTATAGTCAGCCCACCAGACACTCCAGGATAACCTCCCCACTCAAGATCTCTAACTTAACCATATTTGCAAAATCCTTTTTACTGTTTAAGACAACATATTCACAAGTTCTGGGGACTAGGATAGAGATGCTTTGGGAAGAGGGGGGAATTTTTTGCCCAGCCATAATAGATATTTGGTTTCTTCATCTCTTTATTTTTACTTGTCTGTATTTTCTGATTTTATACAGTGCATATGTACTGGTTCTTTAATATTAAAAGTAAAATGGTGGTTTTTTTCCCCCGCAGTTCCCCCTTCAACTGGACATAGTGTCCGCTCAAGTTTTCATATGGCCCCTCTAAACCTCAGCTTTGCTCGGTCTCCAGTATGAATCTCTGAAGTAGACGATTGTAAGCAACCTCTCAGTTGGTCTCCCTTCCTCCAACCTCCCCTGATGCTCCATTTAACCTGTCTATACCAGACCAGAGCATCCCCCGGAAGACCAATTTTGACCAAGAGTCTCTCTTTCAAAAGCTTTCAGTGGCTCCCTCTTGTCCGCAGGATAGGGTAGCTGCTTCTCCACGCCCCAGCCCAGGCCACATCGCAGTGGGTCAGCTCGTTGTCCCTTCAAGGCGGCCCTGCTGCCAATGCCCTATAACGTCAAACCTACTGCCGGTTCCTGTAGATGTCATCAGAGTGAATTCTGATGTTCACAGCCCTGTGTTGTTATCTCAGATCCTGATGGAATCTGACTTGAGTGGGCAAAGTCGCTGCCCACTGAAGACAGCCAGAGTCTGCAGCAACCCTGCCTGATGCAGGAGACGATGCCAAGAGCGCCAATGACTCGTTCTCCTGAGGCTGCTAAAGCTCTTAGCACCAATGCCATTGAGGTCTTGGGTGTTTGGTGCCTTTTCTATGTTAGTGTCCACAGAGCCCCCATGCCTGAAAAACAAGGTTAAGATTTTGGAGGTGGAATGAAAAGACTGTCTAGATGAGAGAATCCCAACCATTTCCCAGCCCTGGCCCACCAGCCCTAACCCATGGCTCTCACTAGCTCTTTCTTAGGACAAGCTTGTAAGCAGGCAGCTCCACAATTCCTCGTAAAACAGATTTGGGGTGGGAACAGCCCACAGGCTCCCAACAGGCCCAGATATGCCTGAATCCTAGAGCAGATACACTCTGATATATTCCATTCCGTAGTGTGAGCCAGGAACTATCTCGCCGACAATAATATGACTAAACTCTACGTATTCAGGACACCATGATAGAGTGAATACTTTCTTCAAGACCACTCTTCCTAATTTTAAAATTTTTATTTATTAGCACTTTCAATGCTTGTGCATTCGTAGCAAGTAGCAGGTGTCAAAGCTGTAAGAGAACTGTGTGGGCAAAAGCTTGAAGTTGAGAAGCTCCTCTCAGGTAATTTAATTATATTTTGCAGATCTGGGAAAGCCCTCCCTTATCCCATTTTCAGAAAGAGTTTAAGAGTTCGGCAAAGATGTAGCTTGACAAATGTTCTTATGCATTTTACAAATGAGAAAAATGCCTTGTAAGGAGAGTAAGGAATCTTCTAAGACCTTATAGAACCCAGGTCTCCGGCCTCCCTTGTCACCACACCTACTCCCTGCTTCTATTCTCTGTCAATAGTGATACTTCAGCAAACAAAAATCAACCTGCTAGGCAGAGCTGCAGCTGCCGCCGGCAATTCTGTGCAATCCATTTTGTTGTGTAGCATGCTTTACAGATGATGTTACAAAAATCAGAGTTTGGCAAAAAGCCCTTCTTTTCAGATATTTTATGTGGAAAAAGAAAAAAGAAGAAGAAAAACGTATCCAGATCTTTTTCGAAAATTACTTACAATCAGCTGGAAGGTATTCGGTGAACTTTGTTTTACAGCGTTTTGTGGCCAGTTACAAATTTGGGTCATGCCCTGCAATCAATCTCTGCCGGGAACTTTCACTGAAGCCATCAGGGGAATTAGAAATAAAATTTTAGAGGCAGGATCAAGAATGCACAGATGAGCCGGAGAAACTTGTGAGTGGCTTTCTGGATGCGCGATGAAAGGACAGCTAGATAACCCTGGTCCAAGCCCAGAGCCAGGTTCTCAGCCAATGCCACTCAAAATTAAACTTGGAGCGTGTTTCCCTCCATCTCTGATGGCACAAAGGTTTTACTGACTTAAGAACCAAGACCGAACCATCTCTCTGTGATTATTTTATTGGCTGCAAGGTCCACGAAATAATGGTTACAGCATGAAACTGTACTGTGTCTGAGAAAATCGGGGGAACAGCCAAGTCTGAAGAACATTCTATGTCTTTTCGGCAAGTATCCACCTTCTTTGCCTGGGAAGCTTAGCATATATCTAGAGGAGTAAGTGTGATTCTCCACAAAATCTGGTGAGTGAAAGTGACTCTCTTTAATAAACATTCTTCTTTTTTCATCTCTAAAAAGCAAGGGAGGCCTGGCCTGGGAACGCCATTTTCGGTTTCTTCGGGGAACCACAAAGATGTCTCCAGTTCTTCCCGGAAGCAAAGCTGTTACATGAGCAGCCCCTTCCCTCCCCCAGAGTCGCTCTTTGAGAGGAGTCCCACAGCCGTGGAAACTGAAGGTTACATTCAAACTGCCAAGGTTTCCCCAGGACTTAAATGGAGAAGTTCACCCCTTCAACCCCCAAATCCCAGGGAAGAAATTTTGATCCTAAATATGGAGATGCTTGTCAATATTCCATTTAGGAAGCAGCCCCTCTGATTTGTTTTAGAAGAAAATCAAACTATAAACTAGTAGAAATAGTGATCTGGACTCCTAACTTTGATCCCTAGAGGTGCTGGTTGGATAATAATATAATAGTTCTATCCACAAGAAATAGCTACCATTTATTGAGCATTTATATGTGCTAGGCTATGAGCTAAGTGCTTTGCATTAAAAGCCTCATTTAATCCTTATAAGGACTGTACAAATTAGATAGTACTATCATCCTTAATTTGACAAAGGAACTGAAACTCAGAGAGGTTAAGTAACTTGCCAGAATCACACAGCACTTATGTCATCGAGCTGGGGTTTGAACCTGCTCAGTGTGGCTCCCAATCCTGTCCATGTCAGTGCTCAGAACTGTGGCCGTCCCCAACTCTGAGATGGACGGGAGAGATGCTAGTTAGACTTTGGAGGACTGAGGACAGGGTCCATCCAGAGAGGGACAGTGTAGAGCTTGAGAAATACAGAACCATGGTCCTGCTAGGAGCCTCTCTAACATAAACAAAGGGGAAGGCGGTTGGGCCCCATTTGGACAAAGGGTGATGGCAGGAACTGGGCCAGAAGCAGGCTTCAGAGGAGCGGAGGGGAAGAGAGGGCAAACGACCACAGGTGCCCAAGAAGGCCAAACAAGTCAGAGTCAGGGAGCTGGGTGCTATCTCCCTACAGAGAAACCCAGTTCGAAAAGAGAATCACTTCTTCCTTCTTAGACTCTCAGGCTGCCTGGCAAGGCTGTTGCAGAACCCAGAACAAATGAAACATTAAGTCCTGAGCCTGTTGTTACCCATGGTGATGGCTGTAGCTATACTGACTAGTGTATTATTTTGGATCCTCCGAGAAAGACTCCAAGACACGACTAGTCATATGAGGGATTTATGGGGGCAACATCTGTGAGGAGAACAGGGGAGCCTTCAGACTGCAATGCCAGCCTGACCCCAGTAGAGGAAGGAAGGAAGGAGGGAGGGAGGGAGGAGGGAAGGAAAGTTTGGGTGGGAAGAGTCTCGGCGGCACAGCACTGAGGAGGGTTTGGCCAGGCTGACGGGGACTCCTTGAAGCAGAGTTGCCTGTGGGAAGAGTCTTGGATCTCTTGGAAATGGGCCTCTGAGGGAACCTACCCTAGGTCAGTGGCTGGGAGCAGCCCACAGGAAGTGTGGCCTCAGCACAGATCAGTGGTGAATCCAGAGAGACAGCGATGGCCATCAGTCAACATGCTGGGCGGTGGCTTTTCACAGTCACCACAACTGGCTGTCCCCTTGCTGGCTCCAAAACAGGGTAGGGAAGCTCCTGGGGAGCCACTGGGATGTCTAGTGGCGGGGTTAGTAACGCATGCCCCATGGAGTCTCTGTGCAGATTAAATGGAGAAATGCAGGTCAGCATCCAGCACAGTGCTGGCACCCAAACAATCCCAGGAGAACAGCAGGTCTCTTTTATTCAGCAGTTCAGGAGAGGTGGAGGTCACCCTGAGGAACTACACCCAGGTCTCAGTTCCATCCTGGGATAACCAGTCATGTTCTTCCGAGGAGATTCCTGCAGCTTCTAGAAACTCCATCTCTCTCTCCTCCCTTCCCCCTGCTCTCCATCCCCACCCCACCAAGGGGAGAGCCAGGCTGAGTTACACGATGCTCCTTCAGCGCACAGGTGGAGAAATCAATCCACCTTTTGCTTGACCTGAGCCTTCTGATTAGAAAGTCAAGCCACCCTCCCTTTGGAGCAGAATTCCTCTTCTGAATGTAAGTTGAACTCAGTCTTTTTGAGATAAAGACTAGCTTCTGAACAAAAAATGGTTCTGATTATAAAATGAAGGCTGACTGTTAGCCAGTGAGATGTGAGATTTGGGGCTCCACCAAAGGGGTGCAGGAGGTCTGAGGCCAACCCTATTGATTGGTGAGCTGAAGAAAATAGGGTTGTGTTCTGCTGATGCCCTTGGGTAATGCCATTCTTGCCCTCCCTGGTGACCATTTCATTTACTTATTTTAAGGCAGGGTTTTATGGACTCTATTTGCCAGACCTCATGTTTGCTGGGGGCACCTCAAGTTTCAGACATTTACCGGAGTTGACTCTGGTTAAGATTCTTTTTGTTGCAAATGCATTCAGTTTGGGGACTGAGTGTGGAATGGAAACCCCAGCTAGAGGGGCAGTAAAAACATCCTTCTTCTAGAAAACATTGAGAACATATTAGAAAAAAATTTCAAAATGAGAAAGACCTCTACCCACAGAGATTCTCTCAAATTGGAAGATTCTGTCATTGAAATACGGTAGTCCCATTCGATAGCATCTGAAAGATAAGTATTCAAGGAAATTAGAGAAAAGTTCCTCCACTGGAGAGCCTGGCATTGCCTTCCTGTCCTCAACTGACAAAGAGCCCAATTTTCTGGCATTTGAGAATGAGTAATATTTAAAGATTTAGGGAAAATTAGTCAAATGCACCTTGATTATAAACACATGTACCCATTTCATTTGGCTATTTTAAAATGTGGGTTTTAACCAGCTGCCATTAATAGCGAGTGTGCTGCTTGCCTGTTTTTCCTTCTTCTTGTAATAGAAACGGTAGAAACGGCAGAAGGAAAGAAATATTTAGCCATTTTGGATCTCTTTCCAGAGCAGGAAGAATTATTGAATATAAATTGTATCTTCCTATCTCATGAAACAAATGAAACCTTCTAAATTAAATAAAAGGAAAATTAACAATCAGGATTAGGTAAAAAGCATTACATTTCCTTGGGGCTCGAGTTACAAAGATATGTTTTTGTAAAAGAAAGAAAGGTCAGTTACCACTATTAAACTTGTATATTGTTTTATGCTAAGTCCTTTCAGTGGCCTCTCTGAGGGACCGTTTAGTTTGTATTACAGTCTAATAAACTCCAGGTGCACAGGACAAACTGAATAATCAGAACCCGATGGCCCAAACTAGTTAAAAATAATGTGGTACATTCCTGGTTCTCTGCATTTAATTTATTGTTAATCATTGTTATTACTTACATTTATTGGGTAGTTTTTCCAGATTTATTAGGCACTACATTTAACAGTGTTATCGCTTGTAACTGACCATCAGTGGAATCGAAAACATATTTTTGTAAAGACTCCTACCCTAATTAGTAAGTTGTTTCCCTTTGAGATGAAACAGACCCCCAAAATGACTGTGTTATTTTCCCCTTGAGTCAAAGGGAAACTCTGGCACAAAAACCCACTTTTGCTAAAACCACCTGTTGGATGATAGGGAAGGGGTATCATTCCTGAGACACAGAGGTGACCTTTCCATTCAGAGTGGAAAAATGAGAGATTTTATTCTACACGTCAGGGGTAGTCTCCCGCCCCAGTGGAACAGGCAACCTCCCAGGGATGAGACTTCTAGGGCACCAAGGAAGGACGGGTGGGAACCTGTTTCTCCACCTGCCTGGAATTCTATAATCCAGAAGCAAACCTTTGGATGAATGGGAGAAGTGATGCTTTGACTAAAATTCACACTCAGGTATAAATGACTGATATTCTCTTGACCTTTTCTTTTTTTTAAATATTTATTTATTTATTTATTTGGTTGCACCAGGTCTTAGTTGTGGCATGTGAACTCTCAGTTGCGGCATGCATGTGGGATCTAATTCCCTGACCAGGGATTGAACCCAGGGCCCCTGCATTGAGAGTGTGGAGTCCTATCCACT
Organism: Eubalaena glacialis; assembly: GCF_028564815.1. Lineage (NCBI taxonomy): Eukaryota > Metazoa > Chordata > Mammalia > Artiodactyla > Balaenidae > Eubalaena > Eubalaena glacialis. The sequence goes on from NC_083716.1 coordinate 17,200,685, forward strand.
GTGCCACCAGGAAAATCCCTCTTGACCTTTTCTAAGAGTTGTTTTGGAAAGGGGGTGGGAGAGAGCACAGAATACCAAAAGGAAAAATATCAGAAAGAGGAGGACCAGAATGGGAGCCTTCTCATCTTTTCTTGTCCCTAATTTTGCTGGTCCCAGTCTTGCCAGAGAGCAGCATCTCCCACTTGGAATGTGGTGAAGCAAGTGGCCAGCACAGAAGATTTGCCCCCAGGGATGAGGTCATTCATTTGGTTCTGCACACTGAGTGCCCAGGAACCTGAGCAAGGCTCAGGCTCGGAGCTCAGGAGGTGACCCCCGGGCACACTCCAGCCTTTGGTGAGCTCTGACTGCTTGGTATGCAGCAGTGAGGCACATCAATAATTACCTGCTGAATGCCTGAATGAATGCCAATTCCCATCACATCCTTTTGCCTTTAGTGGGAGCCCGCGGAGTCAAAGAAAAGACCACTAGATGGGAGGCAAGACTCTCAGGCTCTAGCCCCCAATCTTCTGAGTGACCTTGGGCTAGTGCTTGGTCCTCTTGGGAAACTCAGTTTGCTCTTCTATTAAATGAGATGGCGTGGTGGTCCACTGATTTCATTAAGTCCCCCTATTCTTCACACATCCAATCCCTGTTCCAATTCACACCCCAAATCCATGTTCTTCGTCAAGTGCCTTTACAATGCCTCTCACGTAAGGGGCGGAGTCCCCTCCCCTACTCCTGGAATCCGGGCTGGTCCTATGACTTGCTCAGCCAATAGAATGCCACAGAAGTGGAGGTGTCAGTTCTAAGTGAGTCTTTGGTGTTTCTGCTTACCCTCTAACCTAGTGTCCTGGGGGATGAAAGACACATGGAGCAAAGCTGAGTCACCCTGGTCTCCCCAGCCAAAGTCAGCATCCGCCTGCTGACAACCACCAATCCCCAGATATGTGAGTGACTCCAGCCAAAACCAACCGTGCTACTGACCCTGGACAGGAGAGCACTAAATGCTTGTTATCCCGTGCCACTAGGGTTCGTGACTGTTTGTCATACAGCATTAGTCTGACAATGCGTAACTGATACGGATGGTGCCATTAGATGAGCTCTAAGGTCCATTTCTGCTCCAAATTCTACAGCTACTTAGAACCTAATCCAGTATATGGACAAATATCTAGTCCTAATTGTATCCCCTGGGAGACATTGGTGGGTCTCTTTACCTCCCTAGGCCTATTTTAAATAGAGAATGATAATCCTTGCCCCTCCCTGTGGACCTCATTGGCAGGGCCACACACAGGGCTATTTTAAAGGACAATTTGAATATTCGATATGGAATCACTTTGAACCATTCAAAAGGCAGACTCTATTATGAGTTATTTCTTAGCCATAAGAATCCTACATCTTCTTAGGAATCTCATTAGGAAGCCCCCTAAGGTGCCATCGCTTAGAAGACAAGCAAAAGAATCAAGTAGATGCTGTTTAAAAACCCATTTGGGTCTCTTACAAGGTATCCACATTCAATGCTCTAAATTAGTATTTTGTTTCAGAGCCACTGTAGAGCAGCCCCTTTTAATGACTCGGAGGGTATTTCCTCACTAATTTCAGGTTTTTGATCCAAATCATTTTGACCCATGGTTTAGCTACGTGGGGCTAAAGGAGAATTTAAGATAAATTGAGGTGCAGTGAAATGGAAGAGATAGGAAAGGAGAGAGAAGTTACCCCATTCACTCCTCCATTCATTCAATAAATACCTAGCAAATGTTGACTACGTCGTAGGACTGTATTTCCTGTATTTGGCTGGGGTTCCATGGTGACTAAAAGTGAGCCGGGCCTTGCTCTCACGGGGGTTTGGGGGTATATGTCAGAGGAGAGAAAGACACTAAACAATTAATTACAAGAATGTTAGGAGCCAAATCATTAATTTGAAACCTGGCAATTAAAAAGAATGTGTCATGGGATTGACATATATACACTGCTATGTGTAAAATAGATGACTAATGAGAACCTGCTGTATAGCACAGGGAACTCTACTCAGTGCTCTGTGGTAAACTAAATGGGAAGGAAACCCAAAAAAGAGGGGATATATGCATACGTATAGCTGATTCACTTTGCTGTACAGCAGAAACTAACACAACATTGTAAAGCAACTATACTCCAATAAAAATTAGTTAAAAAGTAAATAAATAAAAAGAATGTGTCACGCATTCTTCCTGCCCTTCCAATACAAACTGTATCTTTGGATAACTAAATAGAAATGGCGGGCAAGTTTATCTTTTTTAGAAATACTCTAGCTAACAAACAAAGAAACAAAATTAGAATGTCACCATTTTGCAACTCTTACCACAAATGAATGGATCTAGATGTTGAGCATCAAAGACCTCTAACATCAAAGAGAGAGACAACCAGACATTATATGCCTCTTGAGGGAAGAAGTCATCACTTCCTATGAAGGAGTCTTGTAATAGAGAAAAGAAAAAAAATCAAACCTTAATCCAAACAAGGCTTAAAAGCCAACTCTCAATTTATAGGATATTCGGAGGACAGAGGAACATGTTCAGTTACACCAAGGGGATGCAGTCAGCAAAACCTAGACTGTGGGAAACTCGACAGAGCAAACCAACTGAGTTTGTTCACAAATAAATTGCAAGGGGAAAAAATGAGACAGTGGAGGAACCTATAGCTAAACAAAAACTTTAAAGACATAAAAAATGAGACAAAACTAAAGGAGAGGATGTAGGGATGCACACTCAGGTAATAAAGCAAAGAAGGAGGAAGGTAATAAAACAAAGAAGAGATGAACATAAACATCAGGAGGGTGGTGACTTTCAGAGGGAAGTACCCTCCGCAGAGCATCAGGGTTGACCCGCAACATTCTATTTCTTGACCTGAGTAGTAGTGTCAATGTTGTTCACCTTCTAATAACCCTTGAAGCTACACTTTTCATGTAGTTTTCTGCATCTGTGTTATATTTTACAGGGGAAAAAGTTTTTAAAAACTTAATTACAAGCATTTAAAAAATATACAATTGATGTAAGTGGTTCGAAGGAGAAGTTTCAGGGACTGAAAGAAAGACTTTCCCTAGTGTGGCAAAGACAGCAAGGAGATAAAAGAAGCATTCCAGGCAGAAGAGATGGCAGGAGCAAAGGCCCTGAGGTGGAAAGGGGCACTGATAAACACAGTACCTGCTATAGAACCTGGAGATAAATGGTAGGTCTTTCAGCAAATGCTTATTACACTGAGGTTCATATACGAGGTGCATACACATCTATTGCTAATGTAAGTGTTCACCACAATCTTAGTCACTCAAAACAACGCAAATTTATTATCTTATGGTTCTACAGGTTAGACGTTCAACCCGGGTGTCATGGGGTTAAAATCAAGGTGTTGGCAGGGCTATGTTCCTTCTGGAAACTCTAGGAGACAACGAATTCCCTTGCCTTTCCTGGCTTCTAGATGTCCCTACATTCCTTGGCCTGGGACCCTCTTACTCTGTTTTCAAAGCCAGCAAAGGAGGATTGAGTCCTTTTCACATGGCATCAGAGGAGAGGACCTTCTCCTTGGCCTCCCTCTTCCACATTGGAAGACATTTATGATTACACTGGGCCCGTTCATATAATGCAGGATAATCTTCCTGGTTTAAGGTCAGCTGATAAGCAAACTTAATTCCATCTGGACCCGAAAGTCCCCTTTGCCATGGCACAGAACATATTCACAGGTTCTGGGGATTAGGACTCGGACATTTGGGGGCTATTATACTGCCTACCACAGCGAGCAAATGTTTATTGAGAAACTACAAAGTGCCAGACTGTGAGTGCCAGAGATGTGGGAGAGGACGAAGGGATAAGTTCCTTGCTTAGAGACCTTGCAACCCAGAGTGGGGAGACAGCATATAAAGAGATGAACAAATACATATACAGATAGTCCCAGCTGGCTTGAAATAAAAACGGGAAGAAGAGGGATAAAACCAGTCCTGCCATTGCCTTCAAAGATACTATTTGTTAACTTTCTAATTCCCAACAATTGGAACTAAAGCCCAGTGTCTCCATTTATCTGACCCACAGCATTACTCTGTTTCTAGTTGTTTTTTATATTTAAAAAAAAATCTAAAAACTATTTTTTAAAAATCCCCTGTGCTTATCTCTAGAATCCAATTTGGACTGGTTTTAAAAACATATTCTAAAGCATTCCTAATATAAAACCTTTCTGCTTCTGGTTTCCAATGGAAATTTATTATTTGAGGGCAGACTTTTAAACATGTCACTCTTTGCCAGCGAGCCTCAGGGTACAAGTACAATAAATAAAGGATATATTGAAATAGAATATTTCAAATAACTAGTAACATCATTAAAACATCAAATTAAATGAACAGAAAACAAACAGATTCTACTTTCCTTGTATAATCAAATATTCCTCATTAAGGGATCTCAAGTGGATTGTAATACCAGCTATGCCAGCTGTAGCTTCCCAGTTAAGTACTCATCTTACTGGGAAAAAAAAAAAAAATAGTGGAGGAAAAGGAAAAACACCTCAGCCCCACCAGACATCCAAAATTTACTTTGGTTTGTGCAAGTTTTTACAAGATCCCTGAAGGTGAAGGTGAATCTTCAATCCAAATCCTAAATCAGGAATTGGGTGGTGAGCACAGTCAACAGTCATCAATATTTTCTGGCCTCTTTTAAGAAAAGAACTACCTCCCACTCAGTATCTAGAGTTCAGAGACTCACGTAGCAGTCCAAGGTCTCAATGGTGCTCTTGCCATTCGGGTGGGACAGTTCGCCTCTGCATGCCAGGAGCTTTAGCATTCCAGCCCCCTCTCCCCACATACAAACACACTAAATGTCAGGCACTGAGTCAAGCAAAAATGCCTTCAAGCATTTCCAAACTCTGGAGGTACAACCCCATTTCCAACAAAAGGTCTTCCCGGCAGCCTCCGTCCACAGTGAATTCTCCTTGCCCCTGTCGCACCATAGTGTGGTCTGCTCATGAGAGATTGAGCATAAACACCACCATAGATGGTCAACTTGATGGAGGTGCCCCCGGCTGCCTGTGGCTGGATGCCCGTTGAGTTCCTAGCTCAGCCCTGAAGATGATACTCCTAGCCCAGCCCTGAAGATGGGGTGGGATCTCGTCCAATGGTCCAAAGGGAACTGAAGAGTGAGGTGCCAAGGAGCACAAGCCAGGAGTCAGGGACCTGGGTTTAAATCCAGGCTCTGCCACTTCCTTCTGTGTGACCTTGAGCGGTTACTGTACCTCCACACCTCAATTTGTCATCTAAAAGTAGAGTAAAATCTCCATTTTACCTCCTAGGTCTCCTGAGAAAACAATGACATGTTATATGTAAAGCACTTAGAACCACGCCTGAAGCTTAGCAAACACTCACTAAAGACTAGTTATCACTGTTTCTATTCTCAGTGATGATAAAAATGAAACGGTGCTTCAAAAGTGACATCTTGGGCTTCCCTGGTGGTGCAGTGGTTGAGAATCTGCCTGCCAATGCAGGGAACACAGGTTCGAGCCCTGGTCTGGGAAGATCCCACATGCCGCGGAGCGGCTGGGCCCGTGAGCCACAACTACTGAGCCTGCGCGTCTGGAGCCTGTGCTCCGCAACAAGAGAGGCCGCGATAATGAGAGGCCCGCGCACCGCGACGAAGAGTGGCCCCCACTTGCCGCAACTAGAGAAAGCCCTCGCGTGGAAACGAAGACCCAACACAGCCATAAATAAATAAATAAATAATAAATTTAAAAAAAATTTTTTTTAAATTTTAAAAAAAAGTGACATCTTAGGCGAGGTCCTGTTTATTCTACACGCAGTAGATACTCAAGATGTTTTTTCTTTCTTGGTCTTCCTTTCTTCCTAGGAAGGAAATCATTTCTGACTTCCAATCACTGCTTCTTATAGTTTACTGGAATTTTGTTCCCATGCTGATGGAACATGAAACAAAAAGGATCGCCTATCATTGGCCCAGGAAAAGCAACATACAAAGGTGGCAGCTGTGCCCAGAGGCATGAACCACACACCAGGTTCTCTGTGGTCCCCTGAATCTCTATGAATGGCATTGCCATCCACCATTTTGCTCAAGCCTAAAGCCTGAGACTCATTCTTGATTTTTCTCTTGCTCTTTCTCCTATCCACACACCCAAAATCTAATCTGTCAGCAAGTGCTACCTCCCAAACATATCTTGTATCTGTCACCTTCTCTCCTGCTCTACTGCCACTACCCTGGTCCAAACCACCATCATTTCTCACCTAGAATTTTGCAGTATTTCTCCCATAAGGCAACCAGAATAATCCTTTAAAAATCAGATCAGGCCCTTCATTCTATTTAGACATCTTGCAGTGCCTTGTCATTGTCCTTGGAAAAAAATCCCCATGTCATCTAGCTCCTGTCTACCCCTCTGGACCTCATCATTACATACCATGTCTCCCCATGCTTACTCTATTCCAGCCATACTGTCCTCCTCTTTGACCCTCAAACAACCAAGCTCTTTCTCTCCTTAGGGGCTGGTGCTTGCTGTTCCCTCCCCCTGGAACATTCTGCACACAGATCTTTGCATGTCTGGCACCTTCGTATCACTTGGATCTCCACTTGGGTGTCACCTCCTCAGAATGCCTTGTTCTCTGCTGTCTTCCCAGCATCCAGAAGGATGCCTGGCACATAGTAAGGACTCCATGGATGTTTATGGAAGAAGGAAGGAATGAAGAGCCAAGACAACTGGACACGGTTTTTTATGGGATGACAACCACCACACCCTAAGTGAAGGATGACAAAGATCTTTCATTCTATGAGTCTTTTCACGTATTTTAGGGAGAGATCAATCCACCCCTTCAAAACACCCAGCCAACTATGCCAGAGAACACCAGAAAGCATGACTCCCGAGAAAAACAATGAGCTGAGAGTCATACTTCTTCAAGCAGATGAGGATCCACGCCAAATGCCTTAGATAGCTTTTAAAGTTAAGCAACCACATCGTTGACAACAGCCAAAGAAAAGGCTACAGATCATACCAAAAGAGGATCTGCAGCTTGGGCTGACATTTCAGCACAAATTGGATTACTCTGTCCTTCCTGGAAATTCATGATCTGGTCACATAATGGGACACTATTCGATTAGCAAGGTTCCTGGTTGTTCTGAAATGTATAGGAAAAGTGGTTGACTTTTAGAGGGAGCCTTGTGACACATGGAATCTGGCTCCTGCCGCCCAAACCCACCCTAAGCTCATCTGGCCCAGAAAAGCAACTAAATGACATTCTTGACAACTGGACAGAAACACTTATCTCTTGGTCAACATAGTATCCCCTCCAGGAGGAATTTTCCTGGGAGGTCTATTTGACATCAGAGTGTTTCTCACTGAATATGCATAATCGGCATTCAATCAATTTTCTTCCTTTAATTACCATTTTAATAGAAGGCGCGTGTATAGAGGTAATAATTGCAGACATGGAAGACGGTTAGGTCAGCATGGGAGGAAGAAATGGCAGAGAAGGAGGTGGAGGATGCATGGGGAGACGGGCAGGGAGTAGCAAAGGAATCAAAAGAGAAAGCAAAGGCAAGAGTGGACTGGGGTACATCAAAGACTTGACCCAAGACCCCAGAAGGTCATTGTCTTCCCAATGTCGTTCCATCCACACTAGCACCAAACCATCAGCCTTTCAAAAACCAGACAACACCTAAGTCACCATTTTATCTTTTCTTATGCAGGGACTAGCTCTGAGCCTAATGAATGAATCAGAACTCTAAAGAATGGCGATAAGAACTTAACAGTTTCTGAACTTCAGATTGCAGCAGCTCAATCAGTATGCAGAGAAAACCAAATGCACGAAAATCACCAGCATGTAGGTGCCATGTGCGTTGGGACTGCTTCTATCCTATTCATCTTAGGGTGGAGGGTGGGGGCAGGTCCAAGGTATAGAATGGCAGAAGGGTGATCAACTCGTCCCAGTTTGCCTGAGACAGTCTTAGTTTTAAAAGTAAAAGCCCCACGGGACTTCCCTGGTGGTCCAGTGGTTAAGACTCTGCGCTCCCAAGGCAGGGGGCCCGGGTTCGATCCCTGGTCAGGGAACTAGATCCCACATGCATGCCGCAACTAGGAGTTCGCATGCCACAACTAAGGAGCACGCCAGCCGCAACTGAGACCCGGCGTAACAAAAAAAAAAAAGTAAAAGCCTCACATCCCGGCAACCCCCTCAGTCATCCTAAACAGAGCTTTCAGCAAGTATTTGTTGAATGATTGAAAGATGTGACTACCTCACAGAGCTGTTGGAGGATCAAAGAAATTATGTCTATAAAAATGCTTTGAGAATTCTAAGCTGGATCAAATTGGAAACTATCACCCAGTGTCAAGTGTGATTAGTGTGGGGTTTTGTGCTGACTGACCAGGAGGAACAGCACCTGCATCCTATTTTGGGTGCCAAGCACACTGTCCCCTGGTCGTCAGGATGATATAGCTGGTTCACAGAATGGCTGAGTCCAGAACAGGAGATGGGAAGGTGGAGGACGCAGGCGATGGTTCTGGGACCACCTGTCAAGCCCCACCCATGTCAAACTCTCAGCCTAGGGCTCAGCATCTGTGTTCTGATCCACAGAGCAGATAAGGAACTCACACTGCCACCAAGTCCCTCCACCCCTGGAAGGCAGGTTGGGGAGTGGAGGCGACCAAGAGTTGTTCCTGACCAGTCAACTCAAATGACCTTCTTCCAGCATTCCCAAAACTCAGCTCCCTTCACCACCAACCAACCACCAGGAAGACTTTTGTTGATGTCATCTCTTCAGGTAATAGGTAGATATGCAGATAGGAGAAGCCCCAAGGGAATAAAATTGTTTCACATAAGAGTTGAGGGGTGAACAGTGGTAAGAGAGAGAACTGGTTAGAGAGAGGCCAGTGGAGCAAGGAAGGGGAGTGATACAGGAGCAAAGAGCACTTTTATAAAGATTTAATGGGAGTAGTGTTCCTTCATTTATCCCCTCACTGCCCCTTTACAAAAACCCTTCTGCAGTGATTTACTCCTTGAGGTCTTTGGATTCGAAATTGTGCTCCTTTTGTGATGGTGCCTAACCAGGGTTAAGTGTAGCGAAACATGGACCAGTTTGATTCGGGTGACACTTTCTTTACACTTGGCCAGTGAGAAAGGGATGAACTGGGACTCATCCTTGGATAGATGACAAGGCTGTGGCCCAAAAGGAAGAAAGACAGAGAGGACCCAAGGATTGGGTCTGCAACATTCAAGAAGAGGAAAAGGAGCCCATGATGGGAACTGAGGCTGCTCCAAGGCCTCAAGCAGGGCATGGAGCGCGGAACATGCCACCTGGAGCATGGTGGCAAATTGTCCTTTTTAGGGAACATACTGTGGGCATGTGTATGTCCACCAAATCCAATCCCAGTTTTATTTTCTTCTACCCATAAGCCCTCTGAGCACACTGATGGAGACACAGAAATTGCCTGAAAGCCGTCAGCATGCCTAACAGGAGGGCCTCTCATCAATAACATAATAGCTGAAATTCTGAGTGCGCCTTTGTGTTCCCTAACATTCCAAAGGCTCCAAGCACATGATCTTACTGTTTGTGAGTATAACCCAAGAAAGGAGGCTGATAGGATCATCCCCATTCAGCTGGTGAAGAACATGAACCAAAAAGAAATCAGCCTGAAGTGACCCAAGCTGGCCTGGGCAAAACTGATATGAAATCCCAGCCTCCTGGTGGCCCCTTTCTGCAAACCAATGCCTCCAGTTTCCAGATAGAAGGAACAGAGGCAAAGGGCATGGCCACAGGGCCTGGGAATCTGGCTGTGCTCCTGGAGCCAACCTCAGCTGAAGGTGGACGCTGACTCGGGATCTGAGTGAGGTCTGCTCCAAGAAGGCCTGTGTGGGCTTGTAAATATGACCTTGGGGCTTGATTTCTCTTGGTAGTTTAATCAGAAATTTCCTTCAACTCTTTCAACCACAGCCTTTGTGAATGTGAAGGTTGGAATCTAGACCTTCAGAGGGTTACTTGTGAACTGTCAGCAGGGTCCTTTGGAGCCTTCTGTGAAAAGGCCCAAAATACCCCAAATTCCTCAGGGGCACAGGAGAATCAAAACGATGACAACCAGCCAACTGAGGAGCCTTGATGAAAACCGCTAGGTCATATTTTTGTATAAGCATTGTCACCTACTTAAAAGTCTGAGTCATTTTGCTAGTCCCGGGGGGGTGGATGAGTCACATTGATGAGAAGGATACCTTTTTTCTTCAACCTAGTTCTCTAACCTTTTACATGAACACTCATTGGTCTGCTCTGCTCTTAAAATATCCAGATGGGTTGTATAATATCCAGCATCATGATTGTTTGTGCAAGGTCACTTCTTCCTTTGTGAACTTGAGTCTTTTATTGCTCAGAAAGCATATTCTCATTTTTAAAAAGCTCAATCCAAGTAATAATAGCAAAAATAATTCTTAAATCCTCCCACAGAGCTGGAAACTTAAACTCAATTATGAAGGAATTGGGTCTCGGAATCAGAACTGAAAATGACTAGTTTTGTTTCCCAGTCCAAACTAAGCAAAGAGCTGGAGGAAAGAATGGGAAAAAATGAATGAGATTTAAGACTTTCTATTATTTCCAGAAAATGAAAATTACCCGAGTAATTTAGGCTAGGGTTGTGCTTTCTCAAGTTCTATTTTTTATTGAAGAAGTCCTTTGGAATTTGTTGACACAGCTAAGAAAAGAAACTTCAAATTCTTTTCCTTTTTATCAAGCCCAAACACCAGCTGAAAGAGGAATAAGGAAGGACAAGAGGAAGTAAAGACTTCCCTGTGAAGGTCATCCTGAGTCATCTGATGCTTTGACATCAGGGTGACTCAATTCAAGATGATGCTTGGGGAGTCTTTCATAGCTTGATAGCTATGGACTGTCTCTAGTCCTTCAATGCTGAAATCTTTGAGCCATCCATGTTAAATTCCCAGAGTTTACAGTGGTGTCCAAAATTCCATAAAAAGAATATATTTTAAGCCTTTAAAAGGTCTTTAAAAGATCTTTGCCCTTTTAATAAGAGAAAAATAGGGTGAGGAATCAGGACAGTATCTGCATAATTCTAACTTAAAACCTTCCCCTTTGGAAAGGAGTATTCATTCACTTGATCTGAATTACCCAAATGTGTGAGCTACATTGATTGTATGTGTCAGCTTTTGCTGCAGTAACAAACATCCCAAGCATCTCAGTGACTCAAACAACATTTATTTCTTTTTTTTTAAGGGAGCTAATTTTTTTTTGTTTATAAATTTATTTATTTATTTGTTTGTTTATTTATTTATTTATTTTTGGCTGTGTTGGGTCTTTGTTGCTGCGCACGGGCTTTCTCTAGTTGTGGCAAGTGGGGGCTACTCTTCGTGGCGGTGCACGGGCTTCTCATCATGGTGGATTCTCTTGTTGTGGAACACGGGCTCTAGGCACGCAGGCTCAGTAGTTGTGGCTCACGGGCTCTGTTGCTCCGCGGCATGTGGGATCTTCCCGGACCAGGGCTCGAACCCATGTCCCCTGCATTGGCAGGTGGATTCTTAACCACTGCACCACCAAGGAAGTCCCAACATTTATTTCTTGCTCAGGGAGAGTGAGTGCTATGGATTAACTGTGGCTCTGCTGAGCTCTGCTGGGCTTTGCTGTCATTAGCTTAGCTCAGCAACTTGTGTCTCCTTATTCAGCAGCCTCGGTGGAAGGAGCCTCAGGTCCTCATGGTGGAGAACAAAAGCTCAAGGGCACAAGTGGAAACTTGTGATGCCTTTTAAGGTCTCTGCTCAGAACCGGCACACTATCACTTCTGCTCATATTCATTGATCAAAGCAAGCCAAATGGCCAGGACCAAGGACAATGAGACAGGGATAGGATGTAGAGAGTGAGAGAGAGTGATTATAGTTGAGTACCATTATCCAATCTACTACAGTCTGCCCTTCTGGTCACAAATATTTATTTTCCTACCTCCCCTCCCTAAAACAGTCCAAAAGTCTCACTCAGTCAAGCTTAAAAGCCAAGGACCTCATGACCTATATCAGATTTAGATGTGGCTCCTCTTGCTTTGGAGAACTATGAACTAAAAGACAAATTATTGACACTCCCTCACCTACACACACACACACACACACACACAATACAAGGATAAAACAGCTACAACAAACACTCCCAGTTGGAAAGGGAAGAAAGGGAAACATAGCAGTCAGTGAGTAGTTGTGATGGTTAATCTGATGTGTCAACTTGGCTGGACCATGGTGCCCAAATATTTGGTCAAACATATTCTGGATGTCTCTGTGAAAGTATTTCTGAATGAGACATATTTAAATCAGTGAACTTTGAGTAAAGCAAACTACCCTTCATAACACAGGTGGGCCTCATCCAAGCAGTTGAAGGCTTTAACAGAACAAAGACTGACCTCTCCCAAGGAAGAAGGAATTCCGTCAGTAGACTGCCTTTGGACTTGAATAGCGACTCTTCCCTGGGTCTCCAGCCTGCTGGTCTACCCTGCACATGTTGGACTTGCTAAGCTTAAACAATTGCATGAGCCAATTCTGTGTGTGTGTGTGTGTGTGTGTGTGTGTGTGTGTGTGTGTATTAGACTTTGGTTATGTTTCCTGGGAGCAGCTGCCCAGTCTCTTGCTCTCCATGGCTCCTGACCACACTCTCTGGGAAGCCCTTCCTTTTCCTTTATCCTCCATTGGAGGATATGCCCATCTTGGGGGCTGAGCAGCTTTCACAGCATGCTTCCAGCCCATAAACTGTAGAGGTCAGAGGGTTGTTTTACATCTTGAATAATCACTGTCTCTTTTAGTCCAGGCTGGTGGCACTTTGGACCATATAGCTCTCTCAGAAACTCTGTTAAGTGTTTTTTGTTTACTTAACCAGTTTGATTCCAGGAAGCTCTGTGGGCCAGTAGCAGACTCACAATCTTTTCCCAGACTTGCTTCTTTCTTTAGACTTACTTACAGCTGCTTTGAACTTATCAGGCCTTTGTGGGACTACCTTAGGACTCTTTAACCTGAAATATGTGTGCAAATGCAAGGACTTGAAGGGGGAACATTTAACCAATCAGAGGTCATAACAAATGCATGATGGCCAGGCTGTCACCTTGGTCTTTTTCCTGGGGTTGTGTCTTAATTTGAAAATATTTTGCTGGCTGGAGATATATCCTTTAACTCTGCAAGTCTGAGAATTTCTGGATCCTCCCTTGTCCCTTTCATCCCTGCAGGGAGGGAGGACCTTGTTAGAGATGACTTCCAGGGGAGGTGGCCCTAAGTTGAGTCATGAAGAATAAGAGTTTAGCCACTGAATCCGGCAGGAAGTCAGGCATCTCAGCAGAGAGCCTGCCAGGGAGAAGACATGAGCAATTCAGCCAGAAAGGCAGTGCGACTCAAGCTGGACACATTGGAACCAAGAAGGCGAGGAAAGATGAGTCTGAGAGTCTGCAGGGTGTTCTCCAAGATCCAGAGGAGCCTTGGATGTCACACATCAGCCTGTGAACGGTATCTAGAGGGCATCTAAGGCTTGCTGTAAGGAGTGATGTTGCCTGGTCAGACACAGCTCAACACAGGCTGCCTTTCCTTTGCACAGTGCACATGTACAAGATAGAGCCATGCCTCCTCACAGCTCTACAAGACCTTCTCATTCTATTTTTAAACCTTTAAAACAAAGTGCATGGAGCTGGCTGGAAAGGACAGTCTGCTGTTGCAGGCAGCAAGAAAGGACGACCTTTCATGTAAAAGCAAAGCAAACCCAAGCCCCCATGGTGGCCTGCTACTCGTTTTTATGATTTCCAAAGACTGTGCTTTACTCTAAAAGCTTCCCTCTTCCTTAGGCATTTCTAAAAGCCCTGGGTTCAGACCATCAGGCACAGGCAGGCTGCTCCCCACCTTACAGAATAATAAACCTCGCAATGGTATCTCCAAGCAATCTCCACAACGTCTCAGTTCTGCCTTGAGTGTCTGTAGCAGGCTGTTTCTAATTCATCCTGGAGATTGGGAATTGTGTGAGGCAGTGGGATTCTCTTGTTTCTTTCTTTCTGTTCTTTGTGTTTCTTCTTCCACTTCACGCCTAGAAGCCTGAAGAAGAATGCCCCGGCCTTGCTTCCCAGCTCAGGTCTAGCACAACAGAGCTGGCCCAGTTGGGGTCTAGCCACAAACACAGAAGTGAGTACAGGGGCGAGGTCAGGTCTTGGGTCCGGCAAACTGGGGTTCTGGTCTCGGCTCTGCTATTTTCTTGCTGTGCTTCGCAAGGAAACTCTCAACTTCTCGTGAGGAAAATGATGGGGGTGGGCTTCGTACCCCCTGGAAATGCTGAGATTTCCAAAGTCTGTTTCTTTTGCTTTCTTTTGTCTTTTTCTTTTTGGCCACACTGCATGGCTTGTGGGATCTTAGTTCCCCAGCCAGGGATTGAACCTGGGCCCTCAGCAGTGAAAGCAAGGACTCCTAACCACTGGACCACCAGGGAATTCCCCAAAGTCTGTTTCTTTCATCGTCTTTCCAATGATGTCCACTCAGGGTCCTTAACCAAGAGAGTGGCCCAGAGCCACCTACAGAGCTTGCCCCTTGCTCCAAGTTCTGCCTTGTATTTTTTTAATCGATGTATGGTTGATTTACAATATTATATTAGTTTCAGGTCTACAATATAGTAATTCAATATTTTTATAGATTATACTCCATGTAAATTTATCACAGCATAATGGCTATATTTCCCTGTGCTATACAACATATCCTTGTTGCTTATTTTATACGTAGTAGTTTGCATCTCTTAATCCCATACCCCTTTCTTGGCCCTTCTGTCTTCCCTCTGGTAACCATTACTTTGGTCTCTGTATCTGTGAGTCCGTTTCCATTTTATTATATATAATCATTTGTTTTATTTTTTAGATTCCACCTATAAGTGATAACATAGAGTATTTGTCTTTCTCTGACTTATCTCACTAAGCCTAATACCTAATACTCTCTAGGTTCATCCATGTTGTTGCAAATGGCAGAATTTCATTCTTTTTTATGGCTGAGTAATATTCCATTGTGTATATATACCACATCTTCTTTATCCATTCATCTGTTGATGGACACTTGGGTTGCCTCCATGTCTTGGCTGTTGTAAATAGTGCTGCTATGAACACTGGGGTGCATGTATCTTTTTGAGTTAGAGTTTTCATTTTCTTTGGATATATACCTGGCAGTGGAATTGATGGATCAAATGGTAGTTCTATTTTCTGCCTTGTATTTTTAAAGAGCAACTCGATACCTGGAGACGTCAGTCCAGAGAAACAGCATGGAGACACTGGAATGCGGTTGTGGCTGGAGAAATGGATTGGATTGTCAAGAACCCCAATGGAGTGTCATATAACAACCCAGAGAACCCAATGAAAGAGTGTTTAGCATCCTTCTTTGTCAAAAGCAACCACATATGCATATGGAAACTCTAATGGTGACCAAAAAATATGCATCACAGAAAATAAATATCTCAGTCAAAAAAACAAAACAAAACTTGAAAGCTTCAAAATAATAACTGCCAGATTTCCTGGAGATTTGCTATTAGTTATTTGTAACAGTGATTGCCTGTTTAACATAATGTGAATTATTGTCACAACTAAAGAAACAATAACAATTTTCTCTTCTTTTCCCCTGGAATGACATCTGCTAATATTGAAGAGTCAGCCTTTGAATGTCTAACAATAGCCCTGATGCAAAAATTGAATTCACGTGTCCCCAGTTATGAACTTAAAGGTTATTCCAGACTTGATTTGTCAGGATGTTGCCTTTTAGGAGAGGAGGGTGTAAAAACATAATTATTTATTCAATTTAATTGTATTAATAAATAATTCTATCCTCAGAGTTTTTCTTGACTTTAGTCAAGTAATACAGTTTTGTCATCCATATATTTTACCTTAGTAATTACCTTGTTTTTTTCTTTTTTATACCAAGTGAAAAATGAAAGTAGTTATCACCACTCATGGGAAGTGAAACTTTTGATGGAATTGCTGAACTGTCTACTTTCTCTCTCATTACTGTCCCCTCCCTGCCACCCAGAAAGGAAAGAAAGTAAAAACTAGTGACAACAAAGAGTCTTAAGTTCTATCCAGAAGAATCCAGGGAACAAGGATGCTGAGTGAGACTGAGTGGCAGATGTCAGTGATTTAATTTCACTCTCTTCACTTTTTTTTTTTTTTTTTGAAAAACATCTTCATGGGTGACCTGGGGGACAGAAAGGCAAAATGAAAACAGATAGCAACAAAGGAACTGCTGTGAGTTTTAAAAATATATACATTCATAGTCGGTGGTAAGAACCTGCCAGCTTTAACAGGGAGAAGAAAAATTCAGCAGCACTTGGTATTAGGAGTCTCGATGCCTAGAGCAAATCAGGATCTAGCCTGGTGTTTTTCTCTGGAAAAGACTGGGAAGGTGAAGTGATGGAGAAGCCTAAAGCTCGGTCAATCCCAGCACAACGGGAAGAGACCCAGAATGAGAGCGAGGACGAGACAAATGTTCGAGTCCTGCATCTTCTACCAACAAACCACATGGCCGGGGTTCAGCCTTCGAGTAAAACAAACTCACCAATCACTTTGCAGGGACAAGCACGCAGGGAACAAGATGACCTTTGATTGCCGCAAAGCAACCCTCAGCTCATCTGCCCTCCCTACCTCTTCTGCAAGTATGTCAGCACTCAAACATGGAACCTCAAGGTGCCCATCCACCACAAGCTTGAACCACAAGACTCCTTGCAAATGGCAGATGCACCACTCCTCGTGGTGGGTTAAAACATGTCCCCATCGAGAGGTGGAGTCTGGGTCCCCTCCTCCTAAATATGGGCAAGCTTCAGTGACTCGCTTCTAATGAATAGAACACTGTGAAAGTGATGTTGTGTGATTTCCAAGACTAGATCTTAAGAGGGGACACGGTTTCTGCAGGTTCTCTCTCAAGATGTTTGTTTTTGGAGCCCAGCTGCCATGGTGTGAGGAAGCCCAGGCCAACTGGAGAGGCCAGGTGTAGGTGTTCCAGATGATTTCCCCAACTGAGGGTCCAGCTGGCCGTCAGAACACTCCGCTACACACATACAGGAGGAAGCCTTCCTTTCCAGATGACTCCAGCCCAGCCTCTGCAAAGGTACAAAGAGGCCAGGTGAGAACCTGTTAGCTGAGCCCTCCAAAAAGTTAAGGTAATCAGAATAAAAGAATTGTTTTCATGGGTTTTGGGGTGATTTGTTACCCAGCGATAGATAACTAGAATAATCCTCTTGCCCTGACTAATAACCCTTTCTCTAGTATGTCAAATTGTCTTTTCCAACAATATCTTCTATTCCATGTGCTGTTCTGTGATGTAATCTTGACACACCTCCCATCAAGAGGTGGGGTCTACATCTTCTCTTGAACCTGGGCAGAGCTGTGACTTGTAACCAATAGAATGCAGCAGAAGTGATGCTGCATGACTTCTGAGCCTAGGTCGGAAAAGGCTATGCGGTTTCTTCTTTATTCACTGGGGCTTCCTCTTTTGGAGCCCTGAGCCATCAAGGTAGAAGTCTGATTACACTGAGGCCACAATGCTGTGAGGAAGCTCAAGCCACACAGAGATGTCATTCCAGGTACTCCTATCAGTGGACCCAGCTCAGGTCTCAAACAACAGCCAGATTCAGCTGCCAGAACTGTGAGGAGTGATTTTTAAAGTCTAGCCCAGTCAACTCTTCAGATGGTGTGTTAGTCTGGGTCCTCTGAGAAGCAGACACCAACATAGGACTAAACTGCAAGAAATTTTTTAGGGGAACTGTCTGTGAGAGGAAATAGGGAGGAATCCTATGTTGTTAACTTTGTGATTTGATCTTTCAGGAAAGAAAGTGAGTGAGCTGGATCCTTCTATATGCTAACTTTTCAGTTAAGATTGCACCACATGGACTGAGTTGGTTCCCTTTTTGATTTGGCTGCAAGGAAGCTCGGAACTAAATTGACAACTTATCATAACAACTGTATATGATCTTATACTCTAATTTTTTAAAATTCTATTTCCTTATTTCCTCCTCTGCCACCCCCTCCCACCACAGCCTACCCTTCCAGTTTTAATTTAATTTGCCTTAGTCTTCATGCCTTATTTTTATTACCATTTTTCTTTTACTGGCAATTTTTGTTTAATTACATGTTTTGTTGTGTGTACTTTCTGTAGAATATCTCAAATTCATTCTGACATGACAGTCTTAACAGTATAACAGGAAAAACTAAACTTTGATTGTTTTTATGTGCTGAGGACTAAATGCTTTATATACATCTTAAACATTGTAGACACATGTATTATCATTCCTGTTTCACAGATGAGGAAATTGAGGCATAAAGAGGTACTTGTCCAAGGTTACCCGGGAGTACAGGGTCAAGTTTGACTTTTGACAGTCTTGCTTCTGGGCTGGCTGTCGTTCTTACCTACTACGCTGTTGGCCTTGATAGGTTACGTGGAGGGTCAGCCAGCCGGCAACATCCAAGCTCACACGCGCAGGCGCACACGCACCCTACATACGACAGGATCCTCGCAAGGCAGATAGCTTAGGGCATCACCTCTCCTGTTATTTCTCCAGGCTTGAGCACAGGTGGGGCGCATGCGGGTGCCAGTGAAGAACATGATCCGCCAAAGAAAGGAAGCCCAGAAGAGGATCTTCGCCAAGGCCCAGCTGGAGAAGAAGCTGTGTCCCTCCTTGACCCCGCGCGGCTTCTCTTTGCTCTGTAAGTACAGCCTCCCACGCTGTAGACGACGGCTGTGACACCGCTGTGGAGTGGAGAACAATCCGACCCCGTGCCCCCTGCAGCCGGCGGCTCAGAGCCGAGGCAGCCCCGCGAGGTGAAGAGCGGCTGGGACGGTCGGTGCACATTGATCGGGCTGCGCCCGTGCAGCTCAAGTCGATATCTGCTTGGCAAACTGCTGTGTCTTCATGCTCGCCGGGAGTCCGGCTCCGCAAAAAGCCGCTTTACCTTTGCTTATAGATGATGAAGTGGGAGAAAAAAAGATGAAACGCTGACCGGACCCAGCAATATTGGAAGCTCTTAATTTACTTCCAAGTAAGTAGCATGCATTTTGGATCCTTTTATAAGAATTCCGGAGCAGTAACGTGTGGGCAGGGAGCTAACATTTGGAGCCACCTACCGTGCCCCCAGTACCGTGCTAAATCCTTCAGGTGAGTATTCGATTTATTGTCCAGGGCCTATTAGGGGAACACTGATATCCTCCTAGTGTTTGGAGGGAAACCCCTCCTCATCAGGTACCATTTCCAGCCTCCTTTCCCACCTTGCCCGCTCCACTCGACGAAGAGCTACTTAACTGGTGGCCGTGGGACGTGGGGGGAGAAGGACAGAGCATGCGCGGCTCCGCCCCTTCCCCTGCTTTTATCTGGGATCTGCCTGCTTGTAGAGCGTTCGCCTTCAGCTCTGTCCTTCCACTCCCTGAGTTTAACTGCTAAGCTCTGCTCCTGGGGGACCACTAAGTGGAGGTGTGCTTTGGACCTCAGGCTTGCCTGTGTCTGAGAGGGTAAGTCTGTCTCCATCTGGGTTTCACTACTTGACAGCTCACTGTTGCCGGCTTCCGTGGGACCCAAGTCACATCCTCCAACCTCCCTATGAAGGGAAGAAAGATGGCGTTTTCATCTCCATCTGCCTACTCCTATGTCTATTTCTCAATCGGTGTCAGACTCAGTGAGTGCCAAACTTCCTGTGGGGCCTTGGGCAACCTCTTAAACCCCTCTGAGCTCATCCATTCTGCAAGCATTAAGCATCTATTCTATGAGATTTGTGGAAGATAAAGAAGAAACTGAAATCAGTCAACACTCTCCAAGGGCTCATCACCTTATGGGAGAGTCACACATAGAAACAAATATCAGGTTGGGGAATAAGAGTGCTAGGATGGATTAGTGATGTCTGCTCTGGGCATGGAATATGAAAGTGGTATTTGCCATCCCTGCTGCATGGGATCAGAAGGTTTAAATAGAGCGTCTGTTTCCTGGGTTCTGTTAAATCTGGTGGCAAGACCTCCCTGCCTCCTTGTTCCATGTAATTTAATTCAACAGACGTTTGTTGGTTGCTTTCTGTGTGCCAGGCATTTATATTCAAAAATTCTTTAATTTCTATGACATGCCCATCTGGCCATTATGAACATCAATCTTGCATCAGTTGAGAGCTGCTATTTGGAGGGTTTCACTATGAACTCCCTATACAGAGTAAAGTCGCATTTCTTATTTTAACCTCTAAAAATTCAACACAGAGACTAACAGCAGCACATGACAATGTAGAGCATTAATTCCTCTCTGAGACTGTTGACTCTATTTATGAAATCTGAATTAGTTAAGATATGGCTGAGAAGCATGCTATCAATGAGTCCACGACTTCATCACATGCCCTGCCATGTATGAAGCTAAGCTTGACTACTCTGTTTCACTAAATCCTCACCACTACCCATAAGGCAGCTTCTGTTGTCATTCCCATCATTTCCATTTTACAGGTGAGGAAATTAAAGTTTAGAAAGATTAGGAATCTTTCTAATTACCTAGGGCTGTAAGTGACAGGGCTGAACCTCGAAACTAAGACAGTGTAACTCCAGAGTGTACGATCTCTCCCATCTCACTATAACACAGTCCTTCACTGCTAGAAAAAAAAAAAAAATCTCCTGGGGTAAAACTTTCCTTCTGAAAAGTACTAAACATCACATTCATTGAACTCCAGTTTCACCAGTTTGAGCAGGACGTTACCAGTGGGAGACCTTGGACAAGTCAATTCCCTCGTGGGGCCCGGGTTTCCACATGTGTGAAATGTGAATACTCGATTTGATGACATAAAGTTTCCACTAACTCAAAACAAAATCTTATGATGTATATTTCAAAACCAAGATGGTGGCGTCCTAAGAAAATTCATGTGTAATTTACCTGTGTCATATATTAATTTCATAACACTCCCTAGCTGATAATTAAGTTACCATTTTCTCCCAGTGCCAAGTGGGGAAATGGTTTTCTTTCCAGGTCATTGAAAGTAGAGACTGAAAGAATCATATTTTAAAGCCGCCATGCCAAGCTGCGGCCTTCATCAGCACTAATGTATTCTAAAAGCAGTATTTGGCGTCTGTATGTTGAGGACCTGGAGCTGGATTACATTTCTAAGTCAAAATACAGTAAAGTTCACGTTCAGAAGAATTTCACCATAGTCCAATATTACCTTAATGGGCCTTTACGCCTCAAACCACATTTTAACCCCTGAATTCTCAGGGAGGGCTTGGTCATATCATTTTTCAATAGAGATATTTCATGGTTTATTGTTTTTAATCCAAGAATAAGAAAAGGCACTTATGGAAAAAGGACTTTGCTTAACTTGTAAAACTAAATGGATCCTGAGCTAGGAGATCTAAAGGAGTCTTGCATGCTAAACGCCACACTGAATGAATTGCATATAAACAACTGCGCCCATATGAACAACAGCAATTGTTTCTTTTACCCAAGATTACAATAGCTGCACTTCATTGAGGACAGGAGTATTTCTCCTTTATGCACAGCTAAACTGCAAAATGGACCATAACCTGGCCTTTTTAGGTTTTTCCCAAAGCACACAAGTTGAGTCTGAAATGCCTGGGGGCTAAGTAACAGATCATACAAGTCCTAATGGAAGTGTTGAGTCTTGAGAAGAAGAAGAAAGCAAAGGAGTTGAGGGAGGGGAGAGCGAGAGAGCAAGAGAGAGAGATGGAGAGAGAGAGAGAGAGAAAGAAGAGGAGAAAAGGAAGGTATATTCATTGGTGGACAGGGGTTGCTTCATGGGCTTTAGTCTCTCCATCTCTCCACCTGGTCTGTTTTTGCCTCGGATATGTTGACAGTGGCTCTCTATTTGGACGTTTCTTGATTAGATGAAGAAGGCAGAGCTATCACACAAAAGTAGTGTGGTGATAGGTTGATGAAACCTTGGCCTTGGAAGGGACATTTAGACATCTTCATTTATAGATAAGAAAACCAAGGCAACTAAAGACCAAGAGGTGAAGAGATTGCCTACACCTCTCAGCTTGGAAGGGATACAACTGTGACAAAGCTCTGATCTACCCTTCCCCAGGCTGCCACTCGTCCAGAGCACCCCCCTGCCATGGCCCTGCAGTGACGTATCCCACAAGCCATCCTCTCCATTACAAAACCCTCAGGTCACTGTTCACGCGATAAAAGTTCAATTAGAAGAGACTTCAGATCCTAACAATAAGATGAACTGAGTTGAGAAATTAGAATCAGTAGCAAATTACCCATCAGTGTTCAATAACTACCGGTTACCAGCAGGTGCCAGCAAGATACTCTTTATTAGTACAGTAGATGAAGGTCAACATCACATCATTTGATCTAAATAATCAAAAGGTCCCATGACTGTTTAGTAACAGAATTCAGACCCACAGAGAGCCGTGATGAGTAGTCTTGCTATTACAATACATGAGCAATGGATATTCCTGAATCCTAACAGCTACAGAGGGTCCCCAACTTGTAATGGTTCAACTTAATGATTTTTTGACTTTACGATCATGTGAAAGTGATATGCATTCAGTAGAAACCGTACTTTGAATTTTGAATTTTGACCTTTTCTTGGGCTAGTGATACCTAGTCCAATCCTCTTCTCATGATGCTGGGCAGAAGCTGTAGCTCCCACTCAGCCATGCAATCACAAGGGTAAACAACCGATACACCTACAACCAGTCTGCACCCAGACAACCACTCTGGTTTTGACTTTCAGGACAGTATTGTAAATTACATGAGATATTCAACACTTTATTATAAAATAGGCTCTGTGTTAGATGATTTTGCCCAACTGTAGGCTCATGTAAGTGTTCTGAGCACGTTGAAGGTAGGTGAGGCCAAGCGCTGATGTTCCGTAGGTTAGGTGTACTGTATTAAACACATTTATGACCTAATATTTTTAGCCTATGATGGGTTTATCAGCCCAGACCCCTATTTTAAGTCAGTGAGGGTCTGTATAGAGGAAACCACAGAGGAAAAGCCAGCACCTCTGCTGACAAAAGACACAGTGTGCAGCCCCCAAGTCAAATGTTCAGAGATGCTTTTGTATGTTGTTCATATGTGAAAGCAGAAATCCAAATAGAGGTCAAATCTAAATGGTGGAGGCGTTAGAAAAAAATGTCATCCACTTTGTGATCCAATGAACACACCTCCCGTGCCTGCTCTGTGCTGGGTTCTGCTGGGTTCTGCGGACAGAGCAGTGAACAAGACCGGCGAGCTCCGCGTCTAGCCCCGTGGGGGAGACAGATAGATCAGTGCAGAGGTCCAAGAGAGAAAATTGGTGGTTGGGGAAGAAGGGGATCTCGCTTAGGCCAAGAAAGGCTTCTCTAAGGAGGTGACATTTCGTGTGAGATCTAAAGGAGGAGCAGGAGCCACACCCGGGGAGAGGAAGGTGCATCCCCGGCCGCAGATCCAGCAGGTGGAAAGGTCTGGAAGTGGGATCGGCTTGGTGTGCGGGGACTGCAGGAAAGTGAGTGGAGAGGAGAGGGAGGCGAGTGGTACAAGACGTGGCCGGAACCCTGTGGGCCTGGGTGGGTTTGGGTTTCTTCTGAGCACAATGGGGGCACATTGAGGGCTTAGGAGCAGTCAATAGAGAGGCACACAAAGGCCTCGGGAGGGCTCTGCGCCCTAAGCCCTGCATTCAGGCCTCGCTAAGCACTCGCTGCATTGTCTTCGTGGACTCCTTTCACAACAGACTCTCGGCCCCTGATTTTCTCAGCTCTTTCTCTCCACAGCTCTCTTATGGCTTTGGAATGACCGCGAACAAGGGAGAAAGAAGAAAAGCCCCCGGCCCCAGGGGCCCCCTGTCTGCCCCACTTGGTGTGCAGAGCCCGGGAGCACAGCCAGAGGTTGGACGCTGAGAGCAGCCCTCTGCGGGCAGAGGCAGAGGGAAGATGAGAAGAGGGGCCAGAGACCAGACCAGGCACCTTTGCAGACCCCCGTCTCCCCGGGGGCCCCCGAGGGATGGGGCAAGTGAAGGGCAGCGGAGGGGAAATGCAGGAACGAGAGTAATGCATTGAGATGCGCCAGTTGGCACTTACCTATGGGACTGGAAAGAGTGTGGGATCCGGGTACCAAGACCCTAGTTCAAGTCCCAACTCAGGCCGTGTGACAAAAGCTATTCTTTATAGGTTCTGTTTGCCCCCCAGACACTCTCTGTCCTTCCCCACCCTGTTCTATGCCGGAGGTTGGCTCCCTTGCCCTCGGCTTCCATTTGGATTTGGCCAATGGAGGTAGGAGCTTGCTGGGTGTGAGGAGAGGGCAGTGCTGGTATTTATGCCCCCAGCTCCCTCACCTCCAGGCTGTGGATTGTTAGCTGATGGGTTTCTTTTCTGCAGGGCTTGGTCCCAGCCAGGCAGCCCTATCACACAACCCTCTCCTGATGCCAGCTATAGCTTCTCCCTCTGACCCTGCAGGCCTAGGGGCAGTCATGGCTTCCTGCTGTTGCCAGCTCTGGGTGCTGCCCCATCCCTGTTGGTCTCCTTGCCCCTGCTGGCATCTTCCATCAATGGCACCTTCATCAACTCTTCCTCATTCCCTGCCCACCCCCACCCCCCAGACGTGGACCATCTGTTTCCTCCTTTCTCCCTAATTGATGCAAAGGGCAGTTTCTTTGATTCTCCGAGACTTAGTCTTCCCCATTGGTAACATCCCTGGTGGAAAATAAATCAAGCAGAATGCTATACAAGAAAGCCCACTGGCTATTCTCTGCAATATCCAAAAGGCAGAAAAGTCCAAATGTTCATCAATGGATGAACAAACAGATCATAGTATACACATACAAAGGAATATTATTCAGCCATAAAAAAGAATGGCATATTGATACATTCTACAATAGTGGTTGAACCTTGACAACATTATGCTAAATGAAAGAAGTCAGATACATACACATATTGTATGATTCCATCTGTATGAAACATTCAGATTAGATAAATCCGTAGAGACAGACAGCAAATTGGTAGTTGCCAGGGGCTGGGGGGCGTGGGAAGGAGGGATGTAGAAAAATTACTTAATGGGTAAAAGGGATTTTACTTTGGAGTGATGAAGATGTTCTGGAACTAAAAAAAAGTAGTGGTTGCACAACATTGTGAATGTACTAAATACCGTGGAATTATTGACTTTAAAATGGTCAGTGGTGTGTTATATGAATTTCACCTGAATAAATTATTTTTTAAAAAGAAAGTCTGTAAGAATCTCTAAAATGTTAGATACCAGAATTCTTCTAATCATAATAAAAAATATATGCAGCTAACAATACAACACACACATAACAAGACAAGGCTTTAAAGTAATTAATACAAGAGCAACATGAGTAGGTCAAGCAACTAGCTGATTACAGTTGGTGGCAAGGGCCAAGTTGCCCCCAAGCCCCACTATGTAGCTGCAAAGGGTTCAGCTGCTATTGGAGCCCAGACCCTGGGGAAAGAGCCAACAGAGCAAAAACAGAAAGGATCGTAAAATACACACAAATAGTGGGTTCAAAAGCAAGGCAGTGGATAAGGTATCCCTCACTCTTCGAAAGTTCGATTTATGCCACTTTGCTTTTACAAAAGACCTACTTGAGTACCTGTTTTTACTTTTACCAAAAAAAAGGTAATTTCTTCTTCACTTTATGCCATTTTGGCTTACTTCGAGTTTCATAGGAACTCTCTACTTTTGGAGAGTGGGGGAAATCTGTATGCAACCTCTCCAACCTCTCCAGAAGCATCCCTGTGTTAGATTCCTGCGGCTGCTATAACAAATTATCCCAAACTGGTGGACTTAAAACAACAAAATGTATTATCTTAGTCTGGAGGCCAAAAATCAAAAATCATGGTGTTGACAAGGTCATTTGCTCTTTGAAGGCTCTAGGAGATAATCCTTCCTTGCCTCTTCCCAGCTCCTGGTCGTTGCCAGCAATGCTGGCATTCCTTGGCCTGTAGCTGCATCAGTCCAATCTCTGCCTCTGTCATCAAATGGTGTTCTCCCCGTGTATCTTCACATCCCTTCCCTCTGTGTGTGTCTAGCTCTGTGCCTTGCCTCTTCTCACCACTCACAGTGGATGAGGGACCCTCCCCACTTCAGTATGTCATCTCACCTAATTATATCTACAACAACCTTATTCCCAAATAAGATCACATTCGGAGCTTCTGGGAAGGTTATGAATTCTTCGGGGATGCTAATCAACCCCAAGTACAATCACTTTCAGAATAATTATAACGCACTCCTAATAGTACTTACTATGAATCAGGCACTGCTTTATGTGTTTTACACACACTGACTCATTTATTCTTGGGATGACTCTAAGAGGTAGGTATTATTATAGACTCCACCCTACAGATGGGGAAATTGGGCCACAGAGAGGTTAAGTAACTTGCCTAAGGTTATATAGCTAATATGTAGTAGAGTGAAGATTTGAACCCAGGTGGAAGCTTCCAGAGTCTGTCCTCTCAATATTATACTGCATTATCTCTCAGAAGAGTGGGATGGTCAAGTGCTTTAAAGCTACCTTCTTATAGAGACCAGGAAGCTCATAATAAAAATAGTAGCAACCAAAAGTACAATAAGAACAGCTGGGGACTTCCCTGGTGGTCTAGTGGTTAAGACTTCACCTTCCAATGCAGGGGATGCAGGTTCAATCCCTGGTCGGGGAGCAAAGATCCCACATGCCTCCTAGCCAAAAAAAAAAACAAAACATAAAACAGAAGCAATATTGTTAACAAATTCAATAAAGACTTTAAAAACGGTCTACATCAAAAAAAAATCTTAAAAAAAAAAAGAAAAGCTAACATGAGAAGTACTTTACAAGTGGGAGGTAGACTCTGTCAATACCCTCATCTTTATAGAGGAAGATACAAAGACCTAGAGACAAATGAACCTGTGTGCAAAACAGAAACAGACTCACAGACATAGAGAACAGACTTGTGGTTGCCAAGGGGAAGGGGGGTGGGGGAGGGAAGGACTGGGAGTGTGGGATTAGCAGATGCAAACTATTATATATAGGATGGATAAACAACAAGGTCCTACCGTGAAAAAGACTGTCTGTACATATGTACTGAGTCACTTTGCTGTACAGCAGAGATTGGCACAGCATTGTAAATCAACTTCAACAAAAAAACTAATAAAATAAAAATACCCCCAAAAATCAACAACAAAAAAACCACAAAGACCTAGAGACAATAAGTCAATTGCCCATGGGAACACAGCTAGTAAGCTCTAGAGCAGATTCCTCAATTATGTTCATAATTACTATTTTATGTTGGTGGCCAAATCCTCCCATCCACCTTGGGAATTGGTAGATATCTACCAATATACCACCTGAAATCTCATTTGCAATGGATCTGACTAGACAGGAAGACTGGCTTTCTGGAGAAACAAACACGGAGCCTTGATTTGTAGTGTTTGCCAACTTGCACAGTGTAAATGCTCTCACCATGGCTGATTTCAAGCCCCAACGTGATGTCAGTGACCCAGACCCAGGAAGAGGTCTAGCACATTCAGCCCTCGTGAGCCTATCAAGCTGGCTCAGTCACACCACTGCCCAAGGGATCTTTGGTATAAGGTTGATGTGGGCTCTTGAAAGCAAACAAAGCTCCAAGTCTTCTGCATCAAGACTCAGAGACAAAGATTCCTTTAGCTTTTAGAGGTACAGCCAGGGTGAACAGGGTCAGGGAGGCCATTTCCTGGGCAGGCATGGAATGTGCTTGGTATAATCCCAAGAGGTCCATGACACTTATGAGAATTAAGAGGTAATATTTGTGGAATATTATATATATAATATAATATATGTGGAAGATGCTTAAATAATTAACAACTATTAAATTATTATGAGATCATTATAACAGAACCTTGCATTTGCAAGAAACCTTCCCATCATTTATAATGTTTAAGCTTTAGGATATTCTAGACTTCAATATTAGATGGAGGGCTTTACTCTCACTGGACAGCTGAAGAAACTGAGGCTAAGAGAGGAGAAGCAACTTGCCTAAGGGCATGCAGCAGAGCCAGTCTGGAACCTGGGTCATCCGAACCAAGGCTTGGAACCTGCAAAGCCAACTTTCTGGGAGTTGGTTTGATCCAGGTGAGACCAGGAGCAAGTTTGCCTTGGGAGTGTGTCCCTCCTCTGTGCATGAGTGAAGCTGGGAGTGGGCAGGGGGCGGGCTGGACTGGACAAGACCCCCCAGCCTGACTGATGAAGCTGGGCCCCCAGGCCTTCAGGGCAGGTGAGGCGTTCCCCAGGCACAAGGATTTCAAGGAAAGAGGTGGGCATTGGGCAATTGCTGATCTGAGAAGCCAAGGTCCCGTCAGAGGATCTTTCTGAAAATCTGGAAAATCAAGTCCTGGGTAGAAGTCTACAGGGAGATAAATAAATATTTGTGCTCTGGCCTCTGCCCTCCGCTGCCATCTCACCTAAACATAGCTCCTCATTTTGTTCTAGAGAAGGAAGGTGGTGTGACTTCAAATGTCATGGAATTTAGGAAGCAAAGAACCTTTTTAGGATTATGAGCATATCAAGAGAAACTTTTTTTTTTAATTAATTAATTTATTTTTGGCTGCGTTGGGTCTTCATTGCTGGGTGTGGGCTTTCTCTAGTTGCGGCGAGCGGGGGCTACTCTTCATTGTGGTGCACAGGCTTCTCATTGCGGTAGCTTCTCTTGTTGAGGAGCCCGGGCTCTAGGTGTGCGGGCTTCAGTAGTTGTGGCACGTGGGCTCAGTAGTTGTGGCTCGTGGACTGTAGAGCGCAGGCTCAGTAGCTGTGGCGCACGGACTTAGTTGCTCCGCGGCATGTGGGATCCTCCTGGACCAGGGCTCAAACCTGTGTTCCCTGCATTGGCAGGCAGATTCCTAACCACTGCGCCACCAGGGAAGCCTAAGAGAAACTTTTTAACCCAATCTACACCTCCAGTCTCTCATTTCCTGCCTCCCATCTACCGACATAGCAATATTGTTAAATTTTTGTAACTTTTTATTTTAGAAAGAGTACAGACTCACAGGAAGTTGTAAGTATAGTACACAGAGTAGTCCCATGAACCCTTCACCCGGCTTCCCCCAATGGTGACATCTTGTGTAACTAGTACAATATTGAAACCAGAAAATTGACATTGATACAATACTGTTAACTAGACTACCAACCTTGTTCAGTTTTTACCAGTTTTTATACGCACGCCTGTGTGCTGGGGGAAGGAGGTGTAGTCCAGTGCAATTTGATCCCTCATATAGATTCATATAACCACCACCAAATAGGATCCAGACTATTTCATCACCACAAAGAAACTCCCTCATGCTGTCCTTTATAGACTCATCCCCACCCACTCTTGTCCCTGTCCCCTGGCAACCACCCATCTGTTCTCCATCTCTGTAGTTTTGTCATTTTGTGCATGTCGCATGAATGGAATTATACAGTATGAAATCTTTGGAGATTGGCTTTTTTCACTAAGCATGATGCCCTTACCCATGTTGTTACATGTTATGAGTTAAACTGTGTCCCACTCAAATTTATATGTTGAAGTCCTAACTCCTACTGCCACAAAATGTGACCTTATTTGGAAACAGTGTCATTGCAGATGTAATTAGTTAAGATGAAGTCATACTAGAGCAGGGTGGGCCCCAAGTCCAATATGACTGGTATCCTTATAAAAAGGAGAAATTTGGACACAGACAGGCACACAGGGACAACACCATGTCAAGACTGGAGTTATGCTGTCACAAGCCATGGAACTGCCAAAAGCTAGGCGAGAGGCTGGGAAGAGTTCCTTCCCTAGCACCTACAGAGGGAGCGTGGCCCTTCTGACACCTTGATCTTGGACTTCTAGCTTCCAGAACTAAGACAATAAATTTCTGTTGTTTAAGCCACTCATTTGTATGATACTTTGTTACAGCAACTAGCTAACCAATACATTGCATTTCTGCAAAGTTTGTTCTTTTTATCGCTGAGGAGTATTCTACTCTGTGGATATATGAGAAGGTTTAACCATTCCATTGGAGGATGTTTGGATTGTTTTTAGTTTTAGGCTATTACAAATAAAGCTGCTATGAACGCTTATGTACAGGTTTTTGTCTGAACATAAGTCTTTATTTCTCTGGGATAAATTTCCAAGAGAGTGACTGCTGGATCTTAAGGTAAGTGTATGTTTAGTTGATAAGAAACTATGAAACAATTTTCCCATATCATTAATTTTTATGATGCATAGATTCTTCCAGCCTCTGTTAAGCACTCCTTCCTTTTTTAAAGACTGCAGTGGACTCTTAGAGTGAAGGTGGAAGGAGGGGAAGATGGAGTCACAGCTTGAAAGCATGCAAATATGATAGAAATATGGCATTCTGATAACTTATGTTGCCAACAATGGCACAGTAGATTAACTAAAAAGAGCCACAGTCAACGTTGGTTATCTGAATGAAGTCAGCAATTCAACAACACTGATTCAATACTTACCATGTGCCCGGCACCAACCTGCATGCTGCAAAGGCCACACAAACTGGGATGGAGACTTGTTCCTCAAAAGCCTCTTAACCTGGTGTACGAGGTAGACATGTACACAAATAACCTTTGTGTTATCCAGTATGAGTAAGAGGACAGGGAACTGTGAAACATTCATAATCCAAAACAGCAGCTAAACCCAAAATTACAAGCACTGAGATCTGGAGTGTACAAAATGATCTTACTCCCATCTTAATTTCTTCTTACTTAGTCTGTTATTGCCTAAAATATAAGTAGATGGCTTAGAGATAGGGCTGAGATGAAAATCTAATCCTGCACAAACCAGAAAGTGAACTTTAAGGCTCAGAGTCACTTTTAGATGGTTCGAGCTCCTGGAAATGGAGTATGACAGTTGGATTAGTCACAAAAACAAGAAGTGTTTTATTGGATTATCTGGATCTTCTGTCAGGTTGAACCCATTCACTCATAAGCACTCTCATGCTCCGAAAGGCTCTTTGCAGGGAACACATTCACCACCTACCAGTTTTCCTTGTCAATCCGTCACTTTTTTCCTTCCTTGCCCTTCGAAGAAACAAAGCCTGAGGAATTCAGGCTGAGCCTTGATTAAGGGCTTATGGGCAAGTCTGTGGCTTCATCATCTCTTCTGGATGGAGAGCTTTTAAGGCCCAAAAGAGGACTAACCCAGCATTTAATCTAACCAACAAAGCTTCTTTAAATAAAGTGAGTAGACCTCCTTTGTCCTGGCCTTAGAAGAGGAATTTTTATTGACCTAACACATCCCATAAATGTTTTACCCCTTGATTTGTCTTTTGTAAGTTTTAGCTGAGCACAGGATGATATTTAGCTTTCCAGCATTGATGTCCTCTGCCTTTCTAGTGTTTACATGAGAGATGGGGAGCCCAGGGCTGAATCAAATAGGAGAGCCATTACTGGGGTATTAGTCTGTGAAGACAGATCTCCAAGATCACAAACCAGAAATAGAATAGGATAGAGGCTGCTGGTTATCTGAATATCCACTTACTTCTGAGCTTTCACTGAGCATGGGCACCAGCTGGACTACATTTCTCAGACTTCCCTGCATCTAGGTGTGGTCACATGACCAAGCTCTGGCCAATGGGATGTGAGCAGAAATGATATGTACAATTTCCATGCCATGACCTTTAAAGAAAGGAGCGTGTGCTCCTCTGTCTCTATCTTGCCTCATGGAAATCTGACATGGTAGAGAGCCACTTTGGAGCATGCCCTCAAGAATAATACCTCAGGGATGGTGGAAGAAAAAGAGCTAGAGATTCTGGGTCCTCACCTCTGCAGAGCCACCTCAACAACCAACTGCCTATTCTTGGGCAATCTCATGAAAGTGAGATTAACTTCCATCTTTCTTGCTTAAGCCAATGTTATTTTCATCTTTGAAACAGCAGCTGAACTTGTATTCTGCTAATACATGGAATACATCCAAGGGAGAGAGCCAATCAAAGTATGAGATGGAAAGAATCAGGAAAACAGAGAAGCAGGAAAGGGTCTGCAATGGGAAAAGCAACAGATGGAGAGTGGCACAATCAAGTGTATAGGATGGCTCTCTAGCACTGAGCAGGTAGTAGCCACTCAACTAACATGTGTGGATGGAGAGGTCTCTCCTAGCAGTCAATGTCCATCACTCAAATGCAACACCTCTTTCTTACTTCGTGGCCTTTGCACATGCTTTCCCTTTAACCTGGATCCCCTCCTCACCTCAATCATCCCCAACACTTGGATAAATGCTGCTCATCCTTCAGATTTCTGTATGAACGTGGCTTTCTTGGGGAGAGACCTTTTCTGGTGAGGCACTCCTCCTCTGTGCTCCCCCCAACACCTCCCTTGCCTGCCCACCTGCCTGCTCATTTTCCTGACTCCCCCTCCAGACTGAGAATTCTAGGAGGCAGGGACCACACCTGACCGCTAGCCGTTGTACTCCAAGGCTGGCCCCCAGACTACACACAGGATGCTCATTGACCCTGGTAAGAGTCACAAAGCTGGAAGCAGGCTTTCAAAACTTGAGATCAAACCAGTTACCTGAGAATTTGGGAGGCTTTGGCCAGAAATAGACTCTCTCTAGCAAACCCCACCTCCTGGGGAAACCCAGCCAAGTGCCCAAATGCCTCTGCCCTTGGGGAAAACAACTGGGGGGTCCCGTCTTCCAGCAGAGGCTGCTACCCATTTGCAATACTGATGAGCCATTTCCTCTCTTAAGTTCCCCCTCTTTCGGCTGTAGTTGAGTTGAGGGTTTGTTTTGCTCGCTTCTTTCTCACTTTCCACCTGGGCTTTTATGTTTCCGATTGTCGTTCTGCTGTCTAGAGCTGAGCACTGTCGCTCACAGCTGCCTCTGTCCCCCACAGCCCCCCAACCTCTGCTGAGCACCCAGCACGGGGCTCCTCTGCTCCCGACACCTGCAGCGCCAAATGAACACTCCTCTTTCATCATCAGGCCCCCTTTGCCTGCGACTTTTTCATATCTTAATAAGGCTCAAATCAGTTCAAGTAATTTCTTCAAAAGCCACATAGATTATTCAAAACAACAATAGGGGAGGAATCAAAGCAGTTAAACTACAAAAATTATCTGGTATACACAACCCATGGGTCTCTTGCTTCCTTTGACGATCATGCCACGTTACGGGGGAGCGGGCAGAGCAGGCTTGCTGGAAAACATCCCAGTGTCCTCCAGCACCAGGTCACCCCGCGGCCCAGGCTTCTCCCAGGAGCTAGGCGACTCGTCCGGGCTGCCAGCTCACAGGCCTGCCACCTGCGCAGGGCCCGGCATTCACAAGGACCTGTGCCTGGTTTAACGCTCCGCTCTCATGGTGTTGAATTCTTCATCACTTTTGAATAAGGGCTCATGTTTCCATTTTGCACTGGGCCCTGCAAATTAGGCAGCTTGCACTGTCCTTTGGGGTCAAGTCTTGGGAGTCACAGTTGCCTTCCCCCAGGCCAGGGTCAGAGCCTCCCAGTATCATAAGGCCCTCGGAATTGCAGACCATCGGAAGGAGAAAGGGTCATGGGACGAGGGTGCTGTAGGACAAAGGTCCATGCTGGATTTGAATCCCACCCTACCGTTTACCACTTGTAGGCTAATTATCCCACACTTCTGAGCCTCAGTTTCCTCATTTGTGAAACAAAGGAAACCATACCTTCCCTCCTAAATTTGTTGGGAGGATCAAAGGAGATAATTTACTAGAACAAGGCACCGGGAAGAGACTAGGGCTTTAAATATTTGAGGCTGGAAAGTGGCCATTTGAGGAATTTCAGACAGTCTCTGCAGTTTATGAGGGGAAAAAAAGTAAATTTGTCTTTGGAACAGACATTCCCTTTGTTTAAGGAGGGGCCACATCACTGAGTCATTTTGGTCCTACTGGTAAGGCCAGCTCCCATCCTAATGTATACCGTTTACAAATGTCAATTGGAGACTCTCCAGATGAATCCTAAAATCAGAAATTTTTTTATGTAAAACTTGGAACTTCAGTGTCCAATGCCTGAAAAAATCACTGTGTGCTCTTGGGAGATGAGTTTGTTGTTTTGACCAAAACTGAGCTCACGAGCGATCCAGTGCCAGGACCTACCCCGATGAGGAGGGAGGTGCAGGCTTGGCCCCCAGTACTGGGCTGAGGCTGTTGAGTTGCCCCAGCAGGACTGTTTAAGCTGAGGAAGCGGACCTGATGAAACCAGAAAGGTCTGTGGTGACTGTGGGTGTGTCAGATGGCAACCTGACAGGTGGGAGTGGGAGTTTCCCCCGGAGGGAAAGGAGGTTCCCACTCTCAGACTTCCTGCAATTGGGCTGAATCCTGGTGAAGGCAATGAGGTGGCCTTTGGACTGGAAGGGAAGAAGTCCTTCCTCTCTCTCAGAATAGCCTGAACTCCTCGGCAGAAATATTCTGAGGGTACCTTTTGGGTCCTCTAGCCTCAGGAAGGCCCAGGAACAGCCATGCAAGCCCAAGCTTAGTCTTTTTGTTAAATTCTGTTGTCCCCAAACATTCAGTAAAGTTACAAGATTTCCATTTTTTAAAAAAATCACATTGTACCACTTAAATATATACAATTTTTAGTTGTCAATTATAACTCAATAAAGCTGGAGAGGGCAGTTATACCATTTCCATCCTCCCTTAGCTGTGCTTTGGGGACTTAGGGAAGGAGCTCAAATCCATGTTAGGGATGCAGATATACAAGGGTGAGGGTCAACAGCCTGGAAAACACGATGCTAGAGATGCCAGCTGAGCTCAAGGGGAGCAATAATGCAGAGCAAGGAGGCTGGTAGGGATGACAAGCCACCACCTGGGTAGGATTGTGGAACATACATACACACATTCTTCAGGGTTCCCAGAAATACCCTAGAGAAGGGAACTTCCTTGGAGAGTGGACTTCCTTTATCCTATGAGATGGGGATTTGGATTATTGTTATGTGGCCACAGATGACTGAACAGGTATGGGAGTTGGCAGGAAAGAGGGGAGGTCAACTGGGTTCCATATGTAAAATTATTTAATCTGACACTTAATGGCTAATACAATAATAATTATTATTATTTTGCAGTTGAAGAAAATACAACCCATAAAGTTGAAGGAATTTTCTCATATGTCCATGGTTGCTTTGTTACATCCCCTGACTGGAGAGCCTGCTCTGTCCACAGTTCCAGGAGGAACCGCCCACGGCCTCATGGGACCATTGTCCCTAATCACAGTTGATCCGACCAGGAGCCAACACCTGATCCAAATTAAGCCAATCAAATTCTCTCTCCTCAGTATTTAAAGTTGGACCAAGTGATCATTGGTCTTAACTGTGTCTGTGAGCTGTGAGGAATCGAGAGTGTCGAGTCTGGAATCATTGCCGAGGTCAGCCAAAGCCATGGGCAGACAACTTAAGGAGGAGCGGAAAGTAGGCCCAGTAGGGAAAGTCATACACAGGAGGAGAGTTGAGCTGGGATGTCTGGGATGCTGTGGAAACAGGCTTCCCTGTGTGCCGGGGAGAGGTGGTGCCTTCCCACTTGCTGTGAGGTCAAGCTGAACTTCCTACAGCGGGGGTCCCAGGAGCTGGCCCTGAATACTTACAATAAGGCCGATGTTTTTTATTTGAACTAAATTGAAAGAGGTTTTTTCTCTGCAACCAGCAATCCCTGAGCCAAGTCACCAGAGAGGGCGCAGGCTGCCTGGTGGACCCCCAGCCCAGGGCTCTTTCTGTGGCACCACAATGTCTGCTTCTTCCCTTGGGATAAGGCAGATTTCTTTAGTATTAAGTAGATCTGTCCACGTATTTTTGTAGTATAAAAATAATTTTTCTTATATCCTCACAAAGTTGTGGATGGGACACAATGCCCAGAAATGGCCCAAGTCTCTATCTGAGGATCTAAGTAGGGATAGTCACATGATGCCTGCGAGCCCCTCAGCAGGCAGTGGCTAATGCCAGCTTGGGGACCAAAGGGACCTTTGTCTGTGGCCTGGCAGAGCTCCCTGTTCTGGACCAGGCACTCAGGTTGCAAATCCTGACATCAGGTGATTCCCAGAAAACAGTGAGACTCCAGCCTACGGTGGCCAAGTTCCATGTATTATTTCCCTGCTAGGAAACAAATAACTTGGCAGGCGAAGCCACTGGGGAACTTCCCACCATCAGTGAGAAAGCCGTGACCCGTTCTGTCTGGGGCTCTCTGTACATAATGGTCCACTTAACTTCTCCATTGGCCCATTGTTTTGCTGCTATTTATCTGGGACCCTCAATCAAAGATAAACTTCCTCCAAATAACAACATGAATAATAATAGCTGAGCCCCTGTTAGTACCACGCCCTTTGTATACATTCTTGTTAGCCCCCAAAATCACCATATAAAATGCGCAGCATCACTGCAGTTTACAGATAAACAAGCTGTGGCTCAGAGAGTTATTAACTATTTCACCTGAAGTCACTGGGCTGGTAAGTAACAGAGCTGGAGATCCACTCCATTCTGCCACTAACAAAAGCCAGCATTTATTGAGTTCATAAACTGTGCTCTGGACACGTTGTCTAAATTCCTTCATTTCCTCTTCACAAGCAACCCTATAATAGTTACACTAATATATCAATATGTATAAGAAAGCTGAATCAGAAGAGGCTAAGTATTGATAATTTGCCCAAATGGATGGTAGAGGTGAGATGTGAACTCGATTCTGCCTGGTCCCCAAATCGGAGGTTCTGCCCAGGGCCCCTCCTAAGTTCTCTTCCGAGCCCTTCTCTGGCAGGGCCTGGCTGGGGCTGGTTGTTGAGGTCCAGCTGAGATGCTAACTGAGGTGTGTGTTGAGGCCTTGTCCCTTCCCCGTATTGCACACAGCATCTCCTCGACTTCACAGCTGCTCTGTAAGGTGGGCAGGTCTCATCCCTGAAGCCCCACCTCCTGAGGCCCAGACAGGTGCTCTGTCAATTCCAAGATCACACAGCAGGTAAGTGGCAGAGCTGGGCCTCGGACATGATCTCTCTCTCCACAGAGCCACACTGCATCTTTAAGAGATTTGCGACAGGATAATCTGGTGAAAAGAAACAAGTGAAAAAAGGTAGCCTTTGAGGCAGGATAACAGGCCACACGAGAGGAAACGTTCCAACATCGCAAACCCCCTGAGGTTGCTCCACCACAGTCAGCAATCTCAGGGGTCCCGACAAGACCAGCCTTGTTTCCAGAAACATCTGGTGAAGTTATGGAATCAAGCTGCCTTTGTGATTACACAACAGCAGATCCACCAATTCTCATCTACCACCCACCTGAAATGAAGAGGAGAAGACACTTGTCAGTGGGCAGTTTCCCTGGACAACAGACTGAGACTCAGGTGTTCTTGTGCGGGAGGCATATTGCGGCATGCTCCGCCATCCACACCTGGAAGCATAGGGAGGGACGCGGGACTGGACTGAGGGAGAGGCTGGGCCACTGCACAGTCACTACAGGGGCCTCTGCTGATCCCACGGGGGCTCTGGAGCCAGGATGGCCCCCCGCTGTTGTCCTGAACCCACACAGGGGGCCGAGGTTGTGTACCCCGACGTGGACCAGTCATTAAACTCAAGATGCCACAGGGACTAGGCATACAGTCAAACAAGCAGCTCCCTTTGGCTGAGGACAGTTCCTGGCTGTGAGCTGCCAGCAGTCATCCCTGCCAGCAGCTGAGTTCATAAGCACCCCCGTTCTAAAGAGGAATCTGGGGGTGCACCATAGCATCCACTATAAATAGACTTTAGGACGTGCCCAGGTGCACGCACATGCAGGATTACACACACACACACACACACACACACACACACACCCGGTCCTGTCCGAGTCCCTGCAGCCTCACCCCACCCCCTAAGAATTCCAATTTGCAAGAAAGCACTGTTAGATATCACCCTCTGAAAGGAAAAAAGAGAGACTTAATTCCCCAAAACTGTTGCTGTTTTAAGAGCTAAAGTAGGAAGCATGAAAAAGTCCCCGAAATTTGCACCGGCTTTGGCCTGCCTCATCATTATGAAGGATTATGTTGTTACTCAATTACATAATAGATGGTTGCCTAATTTACCCACTGTATATAGATTTTTTTTTTAAAAAATCCATTTCCCCCATAAACAAGAGCGTAATTTTAACCACCAAACCACTCAAAATCTTAACCCCAAGCCACCTTATTTGCATTTTTTCCCGACAGAGCCTACATTTTTATTTCTTTAATTGGACAATTTTGAGCATGAAGCCTGACCACCAGCCGTGCTGGGTGATAACATCCTCACTCTCCAGCCACATTCACCCCTCTCCCCCGACTTCCAGAATTAAAGGAATGTTTAATGGCTTCGGGCCACTTCCAGAGTTAAAAGAACGTTAAAAGATTTGGGGCTCCGTCCGTTGGGTCACGAGAGGATACAAACTGAGAGGACAGGTCCCCTGAGCCCCGTCTTGGTTTTTGCATCTCAAAAAGTTGCCGAAAATATTAGGGCTCTTAAACATCCACGTGTTCCCTTACTGGAGTTCTGAGAGCCTCGGAGAAGCTCGGAGAACCATAGGAAAAATGAAAAGAGGAAAAAGACAAATGAGTAGGTGATTTGCTAAAAAATCCTTGAAGTGTCTCTCCAGTTGTATCTTTTCCCAACTCCCTCTTTCTTTTAATTACTTCATCTTACAGAAAAAGGCAACCGTAACTCAAATTTTCCAGGCCCAACATCATCCATTTCCCTATTAATGCAGATGTGCTTGTCCTAATGAGCACAGGTGGCAGATTTACAGTATAATAGCTTAAAAATCTCTCTACCCGAGTCTCTGCTTGTTCACATTTTTTTCTGTTTTGTTTGTTTGTTTTTATTATCATTGTTATTTTTAATCTTCCAAATTCTCGAAGAATGCTTCTCCAAGGCAAGGTCTTTGGGGGCCTTTAATGCCAGGGTAACTCTGCACTTAACTTACAGCCATGGTACCATTCAAGATCAAAGAAGCAAGGCAGGATTAATGGAAAAGAATTGCTGTTTCTTTGTAAGAATTTCTGGTTGTTAACCATCTCTGACCGTGTGTCAACTCCTTCCAACTTCATTCATCAATAGACTCTCTTGAAACCTCATGGATCCCCTGGTCTATAATCTTCTTTTGTTTCTGTAATGAGATGAAGGGAAATAACTTCCACTGAAATAAGTTCCAATTAATTATGCCTCTGAGTAAATCTTTTGGATCATGATAAATGGCTCACAGTAAGAAGCGCCAACTCTCCTGGAATATGTGTGTGTGTGCTCCCTTTTTGTTTCTTGTTTCTTTTAGGAAGTAAGGAAAAATCAAACCAGATTTCAAAACTCAAAAATTGATTGCAGTTAAATATTTTGGAGGATGATCCACGATTTGGAAGATGAGATTGATACAGCCTCAAACCTTCTGGAAACACTCTTTGGGCGGGAGGAACTGGACTCATTTTTTTTCCTGTTAGATTTAAATCCTATGAAAGTATCTGAAATTATCTACATATAGAGACCTGCTGGGGAGTGTGTTGGGGGGGGTGAGTAGGGGGCAGGGAATAAGAGAGTAAGTTTAAACAGAAATTTTGTTTTTTGAAAGCAGAAGTTTTATTATAAGTTTGGATTTTGCAAGGGGAAAGTTAACGTTTGTTTTAAAAGTCATTGGATGGCTTTGGATAAAAGTTTACATGAGTTTCTAAACTGGGATATTATTGGCCCCCAAGTAATAATGTGAAATTTATAGATGTTTCCTATACACAGATTACATATGAAACCGGCATGGGGGCAGGGGTGGCACTCAGCCAGTTGAGTGCTAATTCTCAACCAAAGAGAGGCCAGAATAGAAATAAAAGAGCCCAGGGAACACCATCATTTAAAAGGAAGGTAGACAAGGAAGAGATGCTGGGACAGGTAACTGAGACAAAATAGCTATCCTTTTAAAAATTCTTTTAAGATGTTTTTTAAAAACTGAAGTATAGTTGACATAGAATATTCTATGTTTCAGGTGTATAACATAGTGATTCAACATTTATACATTGTGAATTAATCACCTTGGTAAGTCTAGTAACCTGTCACCGTACAAAGTTATTGCAATATTATTGACTATATTCTCTATGCTGTGTATTACATCCTTTTGACTTATTTATTTTATAACTGAAAATTTCTACCTCTTAATCCCCTTTCACCTATTTTGCCCAGCCCTCCACCCTGATCCCCTCTGGAAACCGCCAGTTTGTTCTCTGTATCTATGCATCTGTTTCTGTCTTGCTTTGTTTGTTTGCTTGCTTTGTTTTGGTTTGCTTTTTAGATTCCACATATAAGTGAAAGTCATATAGTATTTGTCTTTCTCTGTCTGACTTATTTCACTTAGCCAAATGCCCTCAGGGTCCATCCATGTTATCACAAATGGCAAGATTTCATTCTTTTTTCTGGTTAAGTAATATTCCATTGTGTGTGTGCATGCATGTGTGTGTGTGTGTATACACATACATACAATATCTTCTTTATCCATTCGTCCATTAATGGACATTTAGGTTGCTTCCATATCTTGGTTGTCGTGAAAAATGCAGCAATGAACACAGGGGTGCGTATATCTTCAAATTAGTATTTTTGTTTTCTTCAGGTAAATACCCAGAAGTGGAGTTGCTGGATCATATGGTAATTCTATTTTTAATTTTTAGAGGAACCTCCAAACTTTTTTGCATAAGTCGCTACACCAATTTGTGTTCCCATCAAGAGTGCACAAGTGTTCCCTTTTCTCCACATCCTCAGCAACACTTGTTGTTTGTTGTCTTTTTTTATAATAGCCATTCTGAAAGGTGTGAGGTGATATCTCATTGTGGTTTTGATTTGCATTTCCCTGATAATTAGTAATGTTGAGCATTTTTTCATGTGTCTGTTGGCCATCTCATGGCTTTCTTGAAAAAAATGTCTATTCAGGTCCTCTGCCCATTTTTTAATCAGATTTTTTTAAAAATTAATTAATTTATTAATTTATTTATTTTTGGCTGTGTTGGGTCT
The DNA here is from genome assembly GCF_028564815.1 of Eubalaena glacialis. Classification (NCBI taxonomy): domain Eukaryota; kingdom Metazoa; phylum Chordata; class Mammalia; order Artiodactyla; family Balaenidae; genus Eubalaena; species Eubalaena glacialis. Next base: position 17,241,505 of record NC_083716.1, read on the forward strand.
TCGTTTCTGTGCGAGGGCTTTCTCTAGTTGCGGCGAGCGGGGGCCACTCTTCATCGCGGTGCGCGGGCCTCTCTCTGTCGTGGCCTCTCCCGTTGCAGAGCACAGGCTCCAGACGTGCAGGCTCAGTAGTTGTGGCTCACGGGCCTAGCCGCTCCGCGGCATGTGGGATCTTCCCGGACCGGGGCACGAACTCGTGTCCCCTGCATTGGCAGGCGGATTCCTAACCACTGCGCCACCAGGGAAGCCCTAATCAGATTTTTTTATACTGAGTTGTCTAAGTTATTTGTATATTTTGGATATTAACCTCTTATCAGATATATCATTTGCAAATATCCTCTCCCATTTTATAAGTTGCCTTTTCATTTGTTAATGGTTTTCTTTGCTATGCAAAAGTTTTCTGGTTTATTTAGTGGTCCCATTTGTTTATTTTTGCTTTTGTTGCCCTTGCCTGAGGAGACAGATCCAAAAATTTATAGCTAAGACCAATGTCAAAGAGCATACTGCCTATGTTTTCTTCTAGGAGCTTTATGGTTTCAGGTCTTAGATTTAATTCTTTAACCCATTTTGAGTTTATTTTTGTATATGGGGTAGTTTGATTCTTTTACATGTAGCTGTCCAGTTTTCCCAACAACATTTATTGAAGAAGCTGTCTTTTCCCCATTGTGTATTCTTGCCTCCTTTGTCATAGATTAATTGACCATATGTGTACAGGTTTATTTCTGGACTCTCTATTGTGCTCCATTGATTTTTGTGCCTGTTTTTGTGCTAGTACCATACTGTTTTGATTACTGTAGCTTTGTAGTATAGTTTAAAATCAGGGAGCATTATGCCTCCAACTTTGTTCTTTCTCAAGATTGTTTTGGCTATTTGGGATCTTTGCATTTCTATAAAATTTTTAGAACTACTTTGTTCTAGTTCTGTGGAAAATGCCATTGGTATTTTGATAGGGATTGCTATATGGATGTTCATTGTTTATAATAGAGAAGAATGGAAACAACCAAAATAAGGGGTTAGTTAAATAAATCATGTTATGCCCACATCACAGAATATGTGGCAGCCATCTAAAATGATATATAAGAATATTTAATAACATCAACCTATGCTTACAATATATTGTTAAGTGAACAAAGCCGGTTATAAAGCAGTTTGAACAAAGTGATCCATTTTTGTTTATATATATAATATATTCATACACATACACACACAAAGTCAATGGCAAAAGACTATCAAAATATTAGCAGTGTTTGGGATTATGGGTAAGTTTAATTTTCTTCTTTATGCTTTTCCATATTTTCTAAACTTTCTACAATGAGCAGCTCTTTTATAGAAAAATTGTTTAAAATTTAGGCACAGCAAACTTTCAGTGAATTTAAAAGTAAAAGAGGACCCACTTATTCCTCCTTAGGTAAATTATTTCCTATATAGGCCCCACCCCACCCTGAAGACTCTCTAAGAAATCCATAGACTTGTGATTCCACATAATTGAAAAAGTGACAATGTTCAATATGAATGTATTGACTGCATGTCAGCACCTTCTGTGTCAGGTGCCTGGCTGAGACAGAAAGGGACTAAAGGAAGCAAGATACAGCCTCTGCTCTCATGGAGCTCACAATCTTGTCGGGGAGGGGAAATGCATATAAAAGTAGCTATTGTGCAGGTCAACCCTCAGAGGCCCCCCTTAGAGGGTGTGCAGTGTTTCGGGGTACAATACTGTGGTCGGGTGGGAGGGGAAAGAGTCCAAAGTTGAGCACGCTCCCGGTAGGCACCAAGAACCATAGCTCACTTAATCTTCTCAACAACTCCTGGAGGATGTTCTGTCCTCCGTACTTTGAGATGGGGAAACAGAGGCCCAGAGGACCGGGGACCTGCAGCAGTCAGGGGAGGAAACGTCCTCACCCAGGTCTCCTCTGCTCTAGAGTCTCATCTTTCCTCTGCTCCAGTGGGTCTTATGGTGTGAGGAATGGACCATCACTCTCTGGAAACAGATGTTCTATTCTGAAAACAGTTCCATGATCAAAGATTTCAAGAAAGTGATCTCAACCCCCTCTAGGAGAGTTATTCAACACATTAGTAGTACATCGAGGGCTCTGAGAGGTCCTGCAGCAAGACTCTTGCAAGAGCATCTTCCACGCTTACTGGACCACTGAACCATATTTTCGCGTACCATCTGCAAATCCTCTTGGAACCTGGGAATCTCACGCTCTGTCACAGCACTTCATTCTGATCAGGAGAGGCGGATATAACAGAGAGCAGCTTAGGAGAGGGGAGATTATGGACCCTCAAGGATGACGGAGGCCTCGGCAGGTGCAGGAGAGGGGACAGTTATTATTATTCTTTGTGGGAACAACCCGAGCAGCAGCCGGCGAAGCGCCCTAGATGCAGCCCCATTGCCCCTGATGCCGGTGGTGGAATGAGAGGACTCGTGCATCCCCATCTCCCTGCGGCTGACATGATGCTGAAACCCAGGAAGCCATGAAAAAAGCAAAAGTGACAGCCAAGTCGGTGACAAGTTAATCTCCCCGATGAGGATTTGAACCTGCGTGACCCAAACAGGCACACGATTTGCCTAATTTTCCCTCAAGGGACGTGTCTTCCCTCCTCAAGAAAGTCACCAAGGACTTTCTCACTGTCACTTGTAAACAACTATGGATAATGTCTTCCCATGATCTCTCCTCTGCGCCGGCCTTTGGATGCTCATTTAACCTAAATGGCTGTGGGCTCCGCTGGGGTCCCTGGAGGCCCACGCCCGCCTGAGAGGCAGCTTCCCCCAGCCCCCTCCAGATCCCAGATCGTAGCTCTCCCAGTGCCCGGACAAAGGGCAGGCAGAGGGGGCCACACACTCAAGGCCCCGCCCTTCAGGACTCCTCCATGGATATGGATACGGGGTTTCTCAGAGGAGGGCCACTGGTTAAGCAAAATTAGGGAAGGTGCACCTCACATGTTTGTGCTTATCATTCAAGCACTTGGGAGTCAGCCCTGGGTTTGAATCCCGCCTCTGACCTGTACCCTCTATGGGACTTTTGACAAGGGACACAGGCTCTCTTGGTCCAAGATCCTCAGCCATACACAGGAATAGGAAAAAGAGAAGTGGCCGATGTGAAGCACCAGAGACAAATCCTGGCCAACAGCAGGTCTCAACAACAGCTCTGATGATGGTACCTGACTGCGGAATAGAGCCTGGCCTAAAAGAGTTCCTGTGGCCAGGGTGAAAAGAGGAACAAACCCAACCCCCAGAGAACTTTTACTCCCAAAGCTCCAGTGCTAACTGGAGATGAGTTCTAAGATGAAAGACCCAGGGTGCCAGCACAGACAGAAAGGTTCACAAAGGATGCTGAGTCTTGAAACAAGAGGGTCATCAAGAGGGAAGGAGGGAGAAGGGAACATCATGAGCAAATGTCCGGAGGCTGGCCCCGCGGAGTGTGTTTAAGCTGCCCCAGAGGATCAGAGCAGGGCCAGAGACAGGAGGGCAGGGACAGGGAGACAGGAGGACTGGGGCAGGGAGACAGGAGGACTGGGGCAGGGAGACAGGAGGACAGGGGCAGGGAGACAGGAGGACAGGGCAGGGAGACAGGAGGACTGGGGCAGGGAGACAGGAGGACAGGGGCAGGGAGACAGGAGGGGGCAGGGAGGGGCAGGCTGGACAGTGTTGAAAGCCAGGCGGCCGCTCGCCCTGATGCCATGGGACATAGGTCCCTCGAGGGCTCCTGAGCTCAGACACAGAGGATTAAAATGGCCATTGGAAGAAATTTATTGAGCCCGTGTGCAGATGGTGTGAGCAGAGGAAGGAGGACATCTGGGGACAAAAGAGAGCAGTCACAGGACCAAATCCCAGTAGAGCTCACCTGAAAACAACAGCAGCGTTTCGGGGGAAGAAGCATGGAAAACAAACATAGAAACTTCAGCGCTCCTCCCCATGATCCCGTGCTGTGGTCCTGGCGGTACTTACTTCCGAGGTGCGGGAGGGCACTGGAACCTGGGAGGGGAGTGGCAAAGCCACTCTAGCCTTATGCATAATGACTTAACTTTTAAAAATTGGATTAATGCCTTACTTGTGTAATGAAAAATTAATTGGAAAAAATAAACCCTAAGAAATCCATATTCCCAGCATTCTAAAAGAGAATTCCTCTTAAGGATTAATTTTTGATTTTTGTGCAGAGGTTTCCACAAATCAGCCAAATGAAACACCACCATTTCTGGAAGAGTTTCTTTCTGAGGCCTGAAAGGTGCCTACACACACTTCCTCAGTGGCCTGGGCTAATGGATGAGGGCTCCTTTATTGAATGTTTGCTGAAAATGAACAAACACAGAGGCAAAGCCAGTGATCTCTTCTGTCAGTTAGCTCAGGGCTTATTAACTGCTTCTCCAAGCTTCATTTCTCCCAAGCCGCCTCCTCTGAAACCACCTTTCCTTCAAGAAACTGCGCTCTCTCCTTACTGTGAATGCTTCCAAGCCAAACTAGCAGAGGGGCAGGGTTTCCACTGCAGACGAAGTTTCATGGTGCTGTGGTCCTTGGCATCTGATAGAGACATGGGTGCTCCCAAGCAGGAAGCTAGAAAGTCAGCTGGAGCCCCATTTTATGCTCGTGTCCCTCACTGCCTTGTCAAAGGTCCCTTCTGTCCCCTATCATCATCAGGAGAAGAAAGACAGAAGGCTGCTCTGGCTGGGCAGTGATCAGCCGCATAGAAGGTGCCAAGGGAGAGAAAAATATGCAGTATTAATATTTAATGTCCCTTTTCCATTTTCCCCTAATAAGCTGAGCGCTACGGCGGGGAGAGCTGATTTATTTTGTCAGCAGTGGAAGTATTTCAAGTATGATGCATGTCACTGGGTCACACAGAACCCATCACACAAAAACACACACTGCGGAAGCATCCAAGGGAAGAATCTTCTGGACTTGATCTCAAAGCCTTTATGCTTCAGGAAGTCTTGCAAATAGCACAGGATTTTGGTGAGAACTGGTTGAGGACAGGGAGTGGGGTGGGCATTAGGCCACAGGTCTGTCCCCCCAGTTGGTACAAGGTACTGGGGACCCTGGTGGAAAAAGCAAAGGCTTTGGAGGCAAACAGCATTGGTGCCCCACACTTATCCCCCCAGCCCCTGTCCATTTCCCTTGGCCCCAGTGGCTTCCTATCATGAGCCCCTGCAATTCTTTGTCTGAGGGCCTCTCTGGCCATCAGATCTTGTTCTGCCCATTAGCAAGGCAGGCTGGAAGAGTCAGGGAGTTAACACTTTGGAAAGAACCCTAGACAGATATCAGATGGGATCTGATGGTGAATTAGTACAACTTCTTCATCCGTCTCAGGTGGGCTCTACACCGTCTCCCAGACGTCCCCAGTTGAATTGAACCCTGAGTGCATAGCAGTAACTTGCCCATTATCGCTCTTCGTACTGGCTTCCTCTCTGTCCCCCGCTTCCCATAGCTCCCCCCACCATCTTACTTCTCCAATCCCTTCCCAGTTCTTTGTGGAATCACTACCCAAATAAACTTACACTCAAATTGCTGACTTAGGGTCTGTGGGGCAAACTATTTCATTCTTGATTTTCTCATGTGGAAAAATGGTGATAGCAGCGACCATCCTGCTGGTGGTTTTGAGAGCCAAGTGAAGTAACACGTATGACAGTACCAGCACGGCGGGAGGTTAGTAGACGCATGACTCACTCATCCTCAATGGGAATGTGGGCTTCTTGTAAGCCAGGCAGCACACCCTGATATGAGATGTAAAACAAATCCTCCCTTTATCCCTCTGTGAATATTAATGTCTAGTCCAATCCTTGTAGCATCCTTCACGTTCTCCTTGCCATGAGAGGTTAGCACATGGATGAGAAACAAGAGATTGGAAGAAGTGCTAAACAGATGATGGTAGAAAGGGTATCTGCCTCAAAGTCAGATGATCTGGGTGTGTAATGGGTTGAACTGTGGCCCCAAAATATATGTCCAAGTCCTAACTCCCAGTACCGGCGAATGTGAACTAATTTGGGAAAAGGGTCTTTGCAAACATAATTAAGTTAAGGATCTTAAGGAGAGATCATCCTGGAGTGGTCCTTACATCCCATGACAGGTGTCTTTAGAAGAAGAAGAGAAAATATGAAGAGGAGAAACACAGGGGAGAAGGCCAGCCTTGTGGAGACGAAGCAGATTACAGTGATGCTGTCTTAAGCCGAGGAATGCGTGGAGCCACCAGCAGCTAGAAGAGGCGAGGAAGGACTCTCCCTTAGAGCCTTTGGAGGGAGCATGGTCCTGCCAACACCCTGATTTCAGACTTCTGGTCTCCAGAGCTGTGAACAAATTCTTGTTGTTTTAAGCCACCAAGTTTGTGGTCATTTATTACGACAGCCCTAGGAAACTAATACAGGGGGTACGACAGGGTCCTTCCTTCACTACTGAACCTTGGCTCTGAGCCTCAATTTCCTCATCGCTGAAATGGGAGACTTGGAATAGATGGTCTCCAAGGTTCTTTCCTGTGCTAATGGTGAGCAGCCTCTAGCTGGAGGGTGTAGGAGAGGCAGTTAGGGGAGTATCATAGTGTGGATTCCTGGTCTCAAATTATAAAGGCTTAGTTTCAATAGGCTGGTTTGGGCAGAAAATAAATTTACTGGAAGGATGTCAAAGCTGGCTGTATAGTCAGGATGGGCTAACCGCTGTAAGAAATAACTCGAAATCACAGGGCCTCAGTACATGAAAGTTTCTCCCATGCACCACAGTTCAATAGTCATGAAGGGACCCAGGCTCCTTCCATTCTGTGGCTCTGCCCTCCTCTAAGACCTCATAGTGCTCTCCATTCAGCTAGCACCTGGGGGAAGAGAGAGAGTCAGAAGATGACAACTGAGGGATTTTGGGGTTGTTTTGTTTTGCTTTTGGGTGTATTAGGTTAAATAGTATTCCCGCCCCTTCCCGACCACCCCGCCCCCCCCCCCCAAAAAAAAAAGATATGTCTAAGTCCTAACCCCTGGTGCTGTGAATGGGACCTTATTTGGAAATAAGTTCTTGCAGATGTAATTAGGTTAAGGATCTTTGGATGAAATCATCCTGGATTTAGAGTGGGCATTAAATCTGATGATTGGTGTCTTATAATAGAAAAGAGGAGGAGTTAAGACCCAGAGACACAGGAGGAAGCCACATAAAGACGGAGGTAGAGATTGGAAAGATGCAAGCACAAGCCAAAGAAAGCCAAGGATTTCTGGAGCCACCAGAAGCCAGAAAAGAGGCCTGAGACGGATTCTCCCTCAGAATCTCAAGAAGGAACCAACCCTGCTGACATCTTGATTTCAGACCTCTGTCCTCAAGAACTGTGAGAAAATACATTTCTATTGTTTTAGCCACTGTTTCTGGTAATTTGTTATGGCAGCCCTGGGAAACTGATACATCAGGTAAGGCCAAGAGAAGGCAGTGCGGATCCCTCCTGCTCACATCCATTGGCCCAAATGCACCCACATGGCCCCATATAACTGCAAGTGTGGGAAGCAAAGCCTGGCTTTGTGTGTCAGGAAAGCACGTGTATGTGTGAGCCCTAAGAGTCTCTGCCAAGTTCAAAGAACCAACTGTCAAGAGGCTGGGCAACCAGAACAAGCCAAAGTCATGCAACAGAACAAGTCCGGTTAGGGCGTGGCTGCTGCCGCCACTGAAACTTGGAAGGTGCCGCCGACCTGGTTGCTGCTCCCAGCTGTGGACACAGCTGTCCTCTCTGGGCATCTCTGTCTTCCACATCAGCTGCACTCTAGAATCACCAGAAGGGGTTGCCTTTATAAAAGTACCATTGCTCTCATTCCCCAGCAGTCCTGATTTAATTGGTCTCGGGTGGGACCCAGGCTTTAGTACTTGTTAAAAGCTCCTGGGGTGATTCTAAAGTGTAGGCAGGGATGAGAACAACCATCCTAAGCTGTCATAATATCTTATGTTTTTCAATAAAAAATTTTCTTGTAGATTATCTCATTTGAAACTCAACCCCAGGAATGATGATGGATTGATAGCATTGGCCCCATTCCACAGATGAGGAAACGAAGTCCCCGAGAATTGGAATAACTCTTTGATGCTACACAGTTACATGCAGCACAGCCAGGATGTGAACTCGGGTCTATAATGCTAAGTCTGCTGTCCCCACGGCGGAACTCTTTTATAACAAGACAGTGGCTACAAAGCTTACCACTCCTTATTAATGAGGCCCTGAACTGATAGGAAGGCATTAGTGAGACCTGAATTCAAAGCATAAGGAATGTGCCCTTCTTTCCACATCAAATCTCTGACATCTGAAGAGATGTTTGTCCAGCCCTTCATATGTGAGGCCATGGAGCATTCTAGGCACTGTGCCCATGGCCTGCACTCTTTGCAAGGGCTCACAAAGATGCTTGAGATTTGAAATATCTTTGGCTCCAAAATGCTAAATGAGAAGTGCAAAGTAAAAACAAGCAAATGCTTAATTAATATATACGAATGTCGTTACATGTTAAATTTAGTATGCATTAAAGTTTTACAGCATTTGAATACAATTTGAGGTTATGTTTCCTTGCTTTGCTGTGCACAATTAGCTGTGAAACCTGAGAAACCATGACTAATTACAAAATAAATGAGTTACTTGGAGCCATATCGTTTCCAAAGCAAAATCATAAAAATCCTTCGAAGTTTCTTATAGCGAAAAATAAATTTTGCTATAACGTGGGTGCTTTTAACATCTTTGACATGATGGAAGGTGGGACTACCAAAATTAGAGCATGCCTGGGACATACGATGGCTCTGGTTGTACGTGACGCCGCGGTGCTCATCAGCCCCACCCTAAGGCACGCTGTCCAAGCCTGGTGACAAGACGGAGACAGCCACTCCCACAGGCCTGGCCTTCCCTGGCCCTGAGCAGCGACCCCCAGGACCACCGCGACTCTTGGGAGCAATAGAAAGATGTCGTGGGTAAAAACAGGACTTTCTCATCTTCATCATAATTGATTAATGGAAATCTCCATTAGGTATTGATTTTTTTTTTTTGGAACATGCTAAGTTCTTAAAGTCTTCTTAAAATGAAGCAATTTTTCATTTATTCTTTTCATTGACTCCTCACACATCCCTAAATGGCTGTCCCACAAGTTCCCTTGCATTACTCACTGCCTACACTTGATTAGACCAAATTGGCCTATTTCAGCCCAGATATGGGACCTTTCTGATAGGTTTCCCTTCTCTCCCATCCTTGAAGAGACACCTTCTCCTCTCTCTTCCTTTTTCCCTCTCACTTCTTCCTCCCTCCCTCCCTCCCTCCCTTCCTTCCTTTTCTTCCTTCCTCCCATTCCCATTACACTCACTCTCTTACTCAGATACAGTGATAGATACCAGGAACACAGAATTTTTAAAGGTATGGGACCTGCCTTAAGTAACTGAAATCTAGTGGGGAGGGAAGATCAGGAGAATAGGTATGTTAATAAATAATCAGAATTTGGGGTCATGCAGATAAGTAAGGGGAGCCAAAGGTATATAGAACAGGATATAGAAACAATAGAAAGAAAAACCAAACCTCTATTTGAAGAAGTCAGAAAAGGCTTTCCTAAAAGCATTTCCTCCCCAGGAACGTGATGTCATTCTGATTCCATGTTGTTTGAAGCTGATCTGGGGAGAAATTTGAGGCAGGTAGACACGAAATGCTGCTGTCTGAAATACTTGTGTGGGACCCCTGGTCATTTTGTCAGGTTAGGAAATAATGATTTTATGATGTTACTCAATATATTTTATATATGGGTCCATTTAATAAATTCCTCCAAGTACTTGGACCCAAGAAAAGGTTTGTCTTTCCAAAATGAATTGGCATCAATGAGAGTGAGGTCATTAAACAGATTTTCCTTTTTGCCTTAGCTGCCAGGAAGCTCAGAGATAAATTCCATACCTATTAGCAGGGATTACCTCATCCTTAGTCTCTGGTGGAAAATATTACTCATGATAAAAGCTGCTGATCTCTGAATTCTTAGAATGGCCCAACTCACTTGTTTTGCTCAGTATCCTGTCATAGGAACAAGGCTGCATTATCTTTTTTAGAAAAGAACACTTTTGAGGAGTTTATATAACTGAACTATTAGCTCTATGAAGTCAGGGATTACATCTGTCTCATGTATTACAGTAATAATTACGTAGGAAAGTTTGGCAAAAGAATTAGTGTTCAACAGATATTTGTTGCATGAATAAGTGGATGAATAAATGAATTAGATAACCATGAAGAGAGAACCATATATCTAAAAGTATAGTCACCTAATATTTCTCCTTGACACTAGTCAGTTGCTGCTCCCTACCATCCAGTAATGTCAGATACATCTTTCTCCAGCACAGCAACAATCATTTTACACCTCCCTCTTCCTCTGTCACCACATACACACCACTAAGCCTCACTCGAAAGCTTTCCACTCTTTGCCCTCCTAGTTGAAGTAGTGGACACCTATTACTTGTGAGTCCACTCTGCATCCCTTCCCTTTGGCTACTGACCTTCCTTTAATCCATGCATTTTCTGGTAGGGATCTCAGGCTCAGGATTCCGTGTCCTCTGCTATAGGGTTGTCTAGAACTCACACTGGTCCCTTGGTAGGCTTATAACCCAAGCATGGCCCATCAAAGTCCTTTGGGGAAATTTATATAAACACTGGGAAACAGAGGGTATCTCTCAAACTGAGACAAGAATCATGTAAGTCTGGAGTTTCTGGGATCCATTCTCTCCAACAGAAAGAGAGTTTGCCAGAAAATAAAGCCAACATAGAGAACATCTGGATCAAGCCACACATGAATCTATCACAGTTATGTCAGTTGATGTATTCCTTTTCTTGCTTGAACTAGCTTGAATTGGGCATCTTATTCCTTAATAGTCCTGAGTGAAGATATCAAGTGTAAATTCCTAACTCCTCTCTCTGACCTTTGGAAAGAAATCTGCCATACATTGTCATGGATAGGACCACAGCGTTAATCTTCACGGTCTTGCTCCTCAAGTTATCTGGGTGAAGGACCTTTACAAAAATTTTTTTCCATCCACATATATCCAACAAAAGAATTATATTCAGAATATTAAAGTAACTCCTACTCTTCAATAAGCAAAAGACTGAAAATCCAATAGAAAAATGGGCAAAACACTTGAACAATCACTTAAAAAAATAAGGATACACCAAAGGCCAATAAACATAAGCAAAGGAACTCAACTTCAACAGTCATCAAGGAAATGCCAAAGAAATTCACAACAAAAGACCATGCATCCTGGTTACGATATATAAATGGGAAAGATCAGCTGAGTTTAATTGCAGACTGACATGTGGCCCACCCACGCAGCACTTGTCCACAGCTCAACCACAGGCAACACGCCACGCAGGTCAACAATACCTAAATTGGTCAATCCCCTGTTCACCAAAGAAAAGTCTGCTGATCACACACTGGGACTGCATATTGTTGGGTTGCCATACAAATTTCTAAATATTTAGTTTCCAATTCTGTATCCATCTCATTGCAGAATGGAACCCATTCCTGGCTGACACCAGTCTGTGGACCACACTAACGCTGCCAGGAGTCAGTGTCCGGAGTAGGAAGACTTGGTAAGTAGAGTCCTTTGCAGAATGAAGCCTTACCCAGGTTTCATTCGGCCCCGTGGGCTACATGTTAATCAAGGGTTTCCCTACTTTACATCAATAGATAAATTTTTAAAACTCCAAGGTGATGCCTGTGAATTTGAGCAGAGATAGAAAGCTACAGCGTACACCTGAAGATACCTTTGTACACATGTGGAAATATGAGGTGATGTCCAGAAATAATAGCTCAAGGGGAAGCGGCTAGGAAGAGGTCAGCTCCTGTGTCGAAATCTCTTCCTGTTACTCTGGATCTCTGAGAACAGCATTACTGGTCCCCAGAGAACTGGGTTTTGCATTCGGAAGGTGTGTCTTTCCTCCCCCTAGGGAGTTGGGCAAAGAATCATTTCTACGCTGAGGTCACAAAGGTGTTTCTGCAGAAACCAAGGGGTGCCCATCCCTGGAGGTGTTTGTATTTTTGATTTCCAAATGCCTCTTCTGATCTTCCTCCCTCTGCTTTTTTCCTTAACCCAGTGATTCTCAACTCCGGCTTCACAGATAGAATCACCTGGAAAGTGTCAACCAATACTAATGCCCAGGTCCCACACTCTGAAGTTCTAGTACACTTGTCTACAGTGGGACCCAGGCATATGTGATTTTGCAAACATCTCCCCAGATGAATATAATGATCAGGGTTGAGATCCTCTGCCTTAACCAAAAGGACTCACTTCTTCCACAGGCAGTTGAGTGTAATCAACCCATCTGTCACCAGCATTTTCTGAACTCCTAATGTGTGCAGGGGCTGCAGGAGATGTGACAAAACTTAGGAGGAGGTATCAACTTCGGGATCCTCCAGTGCCATGTTCCCAAAGTGTGGTCTCTGAGCCTGCAGAGTCAGCATTACCTGGGAACTTGGTAGAAATGCAGATTCTCAGGCCCCGGTCTGAAATGTTGTGAGTCAGGCCCAGAAATTTGTGTTTTAAAAAACTCTCTAGGAGCAGGCAAATTCATAGTGACAGAAAGTAGAATGGTGGTGGCCAGGAGCTGGGGGAGGGGGAAATGGGGACTTACTGTTTATGGAGTTTCAGTTTTGCAAGATGAAAAATGTTCTGTGGATGGATGGTGGTGATGTTTGTACAACAATGTGAAAGTACTTAATGCCACCGAACTGTACACTTAAATACGGTTAAGATGGCAAATTTTATTTGATGTGTATTTTACCACAATTTAAAAATAAATATTTTTTAAAGCCCATTGGGTGATTCCGATGTACACTAAAGTCTGGGGATAATTGCTCCAGATGCTGAGAATGACCATTCATTCATTCATCATCATTAGTCATACTTCATGCTTCTGTGCCCTCTGTGGGCCAGAAATTGTCCTAGGCACTGGATAAACATCATCCCTGCACCCTGAGAATTTAGAGTCTAACGGGGAGACAGACATTAAGCAAATGATTGCACAACTCATTATTTCATTACAACTGAGATATGCCATGAGGGTGGCATGGAACAGAGAATGCTGTGGGAGCATATAGCCTAGCCTGGGGAGGTCATAAAAAAAAAATCCCCGAAGAAAGCTAAAACCTGAAAGATGCTTAGGAGTTACCCTCGTGGATCCAGCATTGTAGGCGCAGGGAACAGCTTTTGCAAATGTCCTGAGGCAGGCATGTGTGAGGAACCGAGAGAGGACAAGTGTGGTGGAGCAAAGCAAGTGTGGGAGACAGCAGTGAGCGATGATCTGGAGCGGGAGGCGGGGCCAGGCCACACGGGGCCCAGTGACCACATCAGGGACTGTGAACTTGACTCCATGTGCAATAGAAGCTGAGTGAAGATTCTGGAGAACCAAAGGAGAAGTGCCCTGGGCTAATGCTCTGAACAAATCTGAGGTTTCCGAGGTGGGGGACTTTACGTATATGTGACTAGGTCCTGGCAACTTAAGCCACCAGTGCCAGGGTAAGAGGAATGAGTCTCATAGTTTAGCCATCTTCTGTCCTCAAACCCTCATACCCAAGTTGAAAAGACAGAAAATGCATGTGCTTAATAATGGCCTCAGTATATTTTGTATTAGTTACAGTGGGCTAGGTTACCTGTGGCTAAAAACAGAAATCCCGGTGGCTTAACATGTTTCTATCTTGCTAATGCTACATGTCCAAAGGAGGTCAGCAGAGACCTCTGGTTCACACAGTCACTCAGGGACTCAGGCTGAGGAGCTGCACCATCTGTATGTCTCCTTGGTCACTGCAGCAGGAGAAGAGGGAGCTAGGGGATCAGGTACTAGCTCTTAAATGCTTTGACCTAAAAGTAAAACACTTTTCACAATGTGAAATCACTTTGGCTCACAGTGCATTGGCAAGGCTGAGTCCCATGACCCACCTAACTGCAAGAAAATACGTGGGAGCACATTGTAGGTGGCGAGCAATAACTATTTCTATCACACAATAAAATATACTCAAGAGTGAGAATTTTTACACAGGCACTGCTGAGTTAGAAACATCCCACTCATGATCATCCCAGAAGAGGGAAGAGCTGAGCCTGACTTTCCCCTGAAAAGCTGAGCTGTGCCAACAAGGTTCAAGTTTGAGTTCGCCTGATAGCCAGATGCTTCACTGAAGCCTGGCGGTGGAAATGGTCCCTCCCGTTTTGAAGGTGCACATTCCGTGGACAGACCTAGGAAGCTCTAGACCTCAATCGACCACCAAATCCTACATGTTAACACTGCAGGCATAAGGCCTTTGAAATCATTTCATCCAACTATCTCATTATGGGGGAGGCACCTGAAGTTCAAAAAGAAGTAACTTACCCAAGTCAAACAATGAGTTCATGACCAAGCTAAGAATAGAGCCCCATCTCCTGCCTCCCAGTGCACTGTCATTCCTACACCAGAAGATAAGAAATAATATACATAATTTCCAAACTTTAGGGAAAAAAATAAGTTGAACCAAACTCAAAAATTCTATTTTAATATATTAAAAAAGAAAATAACAGACATCAAGAATTTACAGCCAGTAGAAAACATAAAATAAAGTGTCAGGAAAAAAAACCTAAACATATCCATGATCACAATAAATGTGAATGGATAAAATTATTTTATGGGAAGTCTAATATTTTCAGATTTTTTAAATCTAGCTTGATGCTATCCACAAGTCAAACTAGAAACAAAATGACACCAAGAGGTTAAAAATGAAAAGAATGATAAAAGATAAACAAATCAAATGCTAATAAAAATAGAGTAGGTATGGTAATATTGATATTAGACAAAAGAAGAATTCAAAATGAAAAGCATTAAATAAGACAATCTGATTGGGAGGGAGGTTGGCTGTTTTCCTACTGAAAACAGTTACGTGGTTCTAAAAAGTCAAAATACATGTTAGCTCAGGAACATCAATATGGCAAATATATAATGGAAATATCTGTGAAGTATGTGTTTATGTTGGGGTGCTCGTGTATGTGTGTGTGTGTGTAACACACATATATGACTGCGTGATCAAAATGCTTTTGGAAGTAAGTCCATCCCACTACCTTTTGTAAACACCCAGCTATGGTGCTATGCTGGGCCTTAGCTAACTGTCCCCCTGGAGCTGACCATCTAAGCTGGACAACTCAGCCACCGGTGTCTACACAGAAAAGCACCCATCCCAAGAAGCTGGGAATCCTGCCAGTGAGAAAGCCGACTCATGAGAGCTCGGCATAGAAATCAACCTTGGGAGGGAGGAGTTTACCCCAAAAATGGGGAGGAACAATTCCGCTCCATCGAGAAGTATGGCTCACAGAACCAAGTTCTGCTGCTGATACCATGGTCAGGGCTGCAAAGCCCTCCAGGGAACCCCCAGAGCTGGCAGCTCCCCTTAAGGGAGAAAATGGCTCCCTGGACACCTGGCTGGGCACTGCGGGACCCCAGCTGCAGAGAAGTTTTTTTCATAGACCCGTCGTGCTGGGTGTTTCCAAAGCAAATATCCCTGAGGCCCACACTAGCTAGCTGCATCTGTTTCCCATTTTGAGGAGTGAGTCCTACACACCAGTTCGTTAAGAACTCCTCTGAAGGGAAGAAAAGAAACAGCCTCCTACACACACCCAGCTAGCTCTGCCCAGGACCTGTGGCTTTATCACAGAGCACATGGCATTGGTGGGCCCAACGGCGTGCTGCTAACGAGAGCTCCCGTCTGTCACGGCCCCATGCCTGAGTCTTAGTGGGGACCCCGCTAGCCCCTGGGTGTTTATGGCATGGGCCACTGGCTGCGGCTGGTTCTTTATTTCTCAAAGCATCAGAGACCCTCAGAGCTGGCTGCTGGGGGGTGGGATGCTTGCAGGGGGTGTGGGAGGGTGGTTGGACGGGGGTGAAGGAGGCGCAGGAGGTGGAAGATCGTTTCCGCAGTGGAACTCCGGGTCAGATCAGAGCTGCAGCCGCTGCCGGGGACTCGACGGCACGGCCCCGCATCTTTGGTTGCCTGGGAATGTCCCTCGTGCGGCCCAGCATGGGGACCGCTGAATGCACTGCGAACATTTTTGGCAGGCTGGCCTCTGGGCTGGGCTCGCGTTCATTAATCTGCTTGCCATCGACGCCCCGTGAAAAGAGGAAATTGTTTCATGCTCACCGAGAGACAAGGGGAAAGGGCTCGGAGCAGGAAGAAGGCCTAGGCTTGGGGTGCTGCGGCGTCACCCGCAGAGCAGGCCAGAGAGAGCAGCCTCTATGGGGAGCAGGCCAGCCCTCCCCGGGGAGCACCTTGGAAATCTTGCAGCGCGGCTGTTGATTAGCCCAGTAATGGGCCCTGGCTGGAGCGGCTCTGGCTGAAGCTTTGGGCCTGAAACAATCAGGGCCTGTTTTCTGACAGAGATAACAAAGGGAGGAAGTGGGGGGTTGGGGGGGTGAGCATAAAGGAAAGCGTGGACAAGAGGAAATACCGAGTACAAACTGCTGTAATGAATTTTAAAGGCAGCCTTCTCAAGGTAGGAGAACACTGGAGTGTCACAGAGCCTGTGTTGGGACCTTCCTTTCAGTACACTGGGAAGTGACAATCACTGAGGCTGCGTACATGGAGGTACATGGACCGATAGCGCCATGTCTATGGAAGCAGCCCCAGCAGCAAGCAGAGGCCGGAACGAGGGCTGTGTCCTTTCTGCATGCTTTTGGGCAGACTAGAGCTCAGAGATGCAAGGGGCATGCCCATCCCAGCTGATATCTGGGTCCCAAATATCAGGGCTAATAGGGGAAACAGTTGCTATTTGTAATTCCAAAGAGATTCTTAATGAAAAGAAGGCCCTGGTTCTGCTGAGGACCTGAGTTTGGAGAGCTTCTTTGGAAAGGAGCTGGGAAGAGCCCAACTGCTCTTTGTAACAAAGGGGAAAGAATACAGAGCTCCCAGGAGCAAAGCAGGTGGAGGGAATGGGGCAGAAAGAGAAGAGGAGGTAGACAAAGATGGCAGCTGGGTGGCACGGTCCCAGGCCTTCTCCTAATCTTCCGTGAAGTCAGCCAAGCCCTGGATGCTTGGCTGTGGATGTGGGTGGATTTGGGGCAAACCAGTGAAGAGACCATTGCAGGCGGATGTGGGGCAAAAAGACCACATGTGTGCAGATGCTGGAGGTGAAGGAACAGACATCACCTCAAGGGTTTTGAGGATTTGCAGCCCTGGATCTCCAAAGGACAGGGAAGCCCAAGGTGGTCTATGGGTCACACGAGGGTCACTGGATGGTGACAGCCCCCATTCCTTGGCCACATACCTCTTCTCAGTGCCCGTCCATCCACCTGAACATCCAAGTGCATTCTTCATGTCCTTTCCCCCCACCCCATTTTTTAAGTTACAATTTACACATTGTTAATTTTTTAAGTTACAATTACATTTTTTAAGTTACAATTGACACACAGTAAAACTCAACCATTTTTAGTGTACAGTTCTGCGAGTTTTAATAAATGCATACCACTATGTAGTCATTATAATTATCAAGATATAGAACATTTTCATCATTCCAGAAAGTCCCCCTGAGAGCCTTTGAAAATCAAGCCCCTGGTCTGTTTTCTGTCTCTATGGTTTTTCCTCTTCCAGAATGTCATATAAGTGAAATCATATGGCATGTAGCCTTTTGAGTGTGGCTTCTTTCACTGAGCGTAACGTGTTTGAGATTCATCCAGGTTGTACCTACCAGGGATTTGTTTCTTTTGATTGTTGAATAGTATTCCACTGTGTGGACAGATCATAGTTTGTTGGTTTATTCCTTAGTTGAGGAACATCTGGGTTGCTTTCTTTCATGTCCTTTTGATCTTGTCTTTTGTGGAACATTTTATCGGTGGGGATTACAAAAACAGTAAGCCCAGCCAGACTTTGGTAATTCCTCTCCTCCTCAAGAGATCTAAGTTAGCTTTCCAGGTCTGTTTCTTCATGTAATATCTTCCTCCCAAACTTAGTGTAAATAACTAATTGCATGACTTACAAAGAGACTTTGTTTTTTGTCTTGTTTTCTTGTATAATAGCTTTATTGAGAGAGAATTCACATACCATACAGTTCGCCCTTTTAAAGTGAACAACTCAATGGCTTATTAGAATATTGACAGAGTTCTGCACCCATCACCTGAATCAATTTTAGGACATTTTTATTACTGGAATTTTTAAGAGCCCACACCCCTTATCTGTCACCTCCAGTCCTAATCTATGTTCAATAACTATAATCTATTCTGGACATTTCATAAAAATGGAATCCTACAATATGTGGTCTTTGGTGTCAGGCTTCTTCCATTTAGCGTAATGTTTGCAAGTTTCATCCACGTTGTCGCATGTATCAGCACTTCATTCTTTTTTATTGCTGAATAATATTCCATTTTGTGGATGTATCACTGGTTTATCCATCCATCTGTTGAGGGACATTTGGATTGTTTCCACTTTGAGGCTATTATGAATCATGCTGCTATGAACATTCATGCACGAGTTTTTGAGTGGTTATGTGTTTCCACTATGAAACTAGGAGTAAAACTGCTGGATTATATGGTAACTCTATGTTTAATCCTTTGAGGAACTGCCAAACTGTTCTCCAAAATGGCTGCACCATTATTTTGATATATTCCACAAAGGCACTTTGAAAGTGTAAAAGTATAACGCAAATGGTTACAATTTAATATTACTGATTGAAATGGCAAGAATAACATTTGGTCATTGTAATAATTTAGATTGTACTAAAGGGCCTAAAGTAACCCGACCCCTCCTGTCCCACTAAACCCCACAGAGAAAGAAGCACTGTAAACAATTTGGTATGTAGTCATCCTTCCTTTTTCCTTCCATCAACACACATATACAAAATTTATATATTGATACTTTTGCTAAAATGAAAATGCATTCTTACTAGACACGACTCTTTCTTTTTTAAACTGTGGTAAAATAAATACAACATAAAATTTACCATTTTAACCATTTTTTACAGTTCGGTGGCATTAAGTACATTCACATAGTTGTGCAACCATCACCACCAACCATCACAGACCTTTTTTCATCTTGCAAAACTGAAACTCTGTACCTGTTAAACCATAACTCCCATTCCCCCTCCTCCAAGACCCTGGCAACAACCATTCTACTTTCCGTCTCTATGAATTTAATTACTCTAAATACCTCATATGAGTGGAATCATACAGTATTTGTCCTTTTGTGACTGGCTTATTTCACTTAGCATTGTGTCTTCAAGATTCATCCATGTTGCTGCATATGTCCGCATTTCCTTCCTTTTTAATAATCTGTATCTATCTATCTATCTATCTATCTACCTATCTATCGATCCAGTCGCCCTCAGTATCTGTGAGGGATTGGTTCCAATACCCCCACAGATACAAAATCCAAAGACGCTGAAGTCTTTTCTAAAAATCGCGTAGTATTTGTAGATAACCTATGCACATCCTCCCGTATACTTTAAATCATCTCTAGATTACTTATAACACCCAATACAATGTAAATGTTATGTAAATAGTTGTAAATACAATGTAAATGCTATATAAGTAGTTGCAGGCACGTGGCAAATTCAAGTTTCGCTTTTTGGAACTTTCTGGAATTATTTTTCGAATATTTTCGATCTACAGTTGGTTGATACGGAGGGCTGCCTAGACACACTGTGCTTATCCATTCTTCTGTGGATGGTTCCACCCTTTTAGCTGTTGTGAATAATGCTGCTATGAACATAGGTGTACAAATATCTCTTCGCGTTCCTGCTTTCAATTATTTTGAGTATGTACTCTCTAACTCCCTTTTTTAAAAAATTTAACTTTTTGTTGAAGTTTATGTCACTTAAGAAAACCTTGGTGTACTAATGTGGTTCTCCCACATTCTAAATCACCTTCATACTTTAAATCACTCAGTTTTCATCTATAGTGCGGGTGTCCTACCATCTACTTCGCCATTGCCCGCTCATGAGAAACTGAATAGCCATTACTACTGGGTGTTTCCCATGGGCTGGTGGTAGTACACAGTTCTTCGCATACATTGGCTGATGCGACTCTTACAACAATTCTTTGCGATGGATATAATTATTAGTCCCATTTTAGAGGCAAAGAAACTGAGGATAGAGAGCCCAAGGCCATTCTGCTAGTAAGGACTGAAGTCAGAAATCAAAGTCTGTCTGACTCCCAAGCTTAACTTCAGCATCATATCTAATGACATTACTGATGCGTCTCTTTTGGCTGGCCCTGGAGTGGCCTGAATATATGTGGACACTCACATTCCAGGAGCCATGGGGCTGATTCCCCAACGAGAACAGATCTGCCTTTTACAGTGAGTGTTCTTTCTCAGAAGCCAGGCTTCACGTAGCCTCAGAAAACCAGAGCAGGTTCCCAGCTCCCTAAGAGAGCTATCGGATCATGTTTCCTCCCCTCTGCTTCCTTTCCTTTTTCTCTTGACCTCTTACTTGCTCAATTCTGCCTTTACCCCTGACCCCACCCCTACACTGTCCTCCAGACTATCCAGGTTCAGGTGACAGAAACCCAGCTCAAATTAGCTTACACAAACAAAATGAATGTTTTGGCTCATTTAACTGGAAACGTAAGGGTGCATCTGGCCTCAATCATGATTGGATCCAGGGTCTCAAATGATGTCATTAGGCTGTTTCTCCATTTCTCAGCTCTGCTTCTCTCTGTACGTTGATCAGTTCTTTCCTGCAGTGGACAGGATTTCTCCACGAAGTAGGAAAGATACTCCCAAAACTCCAAAACTACGGTGTCAAAGCTCAGCTATCCCACCAGAAGGAGGGCCAGTTTCCTTCTCCCAGCATCCATAGACCAGTCTCAGGGAAGGACTCCAATTGGCCATGCTTGGGCCATATGCTAATTCCTTAACCAATCATGTGGCCAGGAAGAGGCAGTATTAGGACTGCTGCAGACTCAATGGCACAGAAGGCAGTTTGTGTTATCAAAGAGAGAGGAGGAAAAAGCATGTGTGCTCAGCAGACAGAAGCAATAACCATCATTCACTTTGTCTGCCTTGGTCAAATGGCTCCTCCAAGCAGCAACAGACCCCCCACATGTGGCTACTGCTGTTACCGCCACCCCTGCCACTCAACCCCACCATCAACGGAGAGTGAATGGAGCCAGAGCACGCTGCCTTAGAAAGAATTTAAACCTCACGTCTGTGGGGATATCCAACCCATCCAGCCCTGTTTCCCTTGCTGGAGGAGACACTGCACTATCTAAACATTTTCATCATCTGCTGCTTCTTCCAACTCACTTCCCAGGCTTAGCTCATCTTTCAGAGGCCTCGTCTCTCCCCCACTCTAAGGTACAAGAACATGAGGCGCCCAGATGTCCCGGCTGTTTACACTGCACGGAGCACGGGGCCGTGCGTGTGGCTCCCCGCTCATCCCCGGGTTCTTCCTCCCCACAGTCCTAGGCTCTGCTGATCGCTACAAGCCAAACGGTCACGGACAAGCGTGGTCATTACGCTGCCTCTTCCTCTTGACTCGCTGCAGACCTGACCAGATGAAATATTTGGCTTTCTCATCATAAGGAGGCCTAATGTTTCTCTGCCACTTGATTGACTGTTAAATGAAAGCCAGGCCCTTTTGTTTGGTGTGGAGTTCTTCTGTTTGTTTGGTTTTTCCAGCATGTCATGATTCATTCATCCCTGGCCTGACTCCACGGACAAGCTACAATACTTGGCACTATTCTCCTCCTCTCCTTTGTCTCCCTTTCCTTCTTGTACCCTAGGCCCACCTTGAGGAAAAGGTTCTCTTCCCTCTGACATCACTGAATGCTCTTGCTCTAGGTGAACTTGGACCAACATTTCAAACTGCCAGAGACTAGGGCTTTGGGAAATAAGATTTGTTTAAAATAGTTGGATGCTCCTGAACCATCTGCCCGTGCCAGATTGAGAAATAAATCACGAAATATAAACCAGAGAAACAGAACAACAAAACTTTCATTTTCAACTGACTTACAAACTAAAGAAACTGTAGTAGAATGAGCAACGGCCGCGAATGTCATTATAACTAACTTGGTCTGAGTAAGACTTTATCTTATCAAAGCACTTCCCTATCTACCAACTCATTTCATTTTCTACAGCCATACCAAAGGGAAGTAGGCTAGGGATTGTTCTTATCTCCATTTTGCAAGTGAAGAAATGGCAGATCCATGTCTTGGGGTGGGCCTCTTCAGGGAGCCTTCTGGAAAGAAATCCCTAGTGTCCTCCCTGAGAAGTTGAGTCAGGAAATGGAAGATCAGGTATGAAGTTGGCATCAGAGAAGACGAGCACTGAGGCTTGTCAATTTACCTTTCTCCCCTGCACACGTTCCCAGGGCACCATACAAGGTCCGCTGAAACAGGCCAATCCTTTAAAAATCCTAGCCTAGAAGCCAACTAAGCAGATAGTGTACCCCCATTTTACAGCTGAATAAACTGAAACAGGAAGGGTCACTCAGTGCCTGGGATAAATCACACAAAGAGCCGGCCAAGAGAGAAATAGAAACAAATTCTTACCCAGACACGGCATGTTATTCTACTTTGTCACTGGAGTATAGGATTATTTTCCATTTGCACGCTTGACAAGAATGTGACTCCCATGAAGAAGGAACAAGAATCGCACATCCCCTGTCCCACAGTCTCTCTGGAAAGCTAAGAATATAAATATACAGATTACTGTTTATACGCTAGGGTTGTGGGCTTGGATTGAGAAATTCACAAAATCTATTCTTTGTACTCTGAGCTTTGGATTTTTTACTTCCTTTGAGTTGACAGGGAAATGAATGCAGTTCTTTCAGTGGATCCTCACAGGTATGGGTCATTCTGAATGGGCACCATAGGGATAAGAAAACAGAGAAGTGGCAAAAGAACAAGGATTCTTCAGGGTGATGCAAAAGATATGGCCCATGTGTAGATAACTAAAAAGGAAGAAGTATAATTAACAGTTAGTCATCCATTCAATCATTCATTCAATAACCATCTGTTACAATTCTCAAACGACCTTGAAGTTCTTGTGGGAGGTAAATGAGAACACTTATGTGTATGAGGAGCCCAGGGTGACGCCTATTACATGGTGGGCCTCCAGTCAACGCTGGGTCCCTTTGTTCCCAGTGTCCCAGCTCTGTGCTATCCTGAGCAAATACCTAGAAAGAAGAATGAAAGTGGTGTCTTTGCATGTGAAGACTGGAGATGGTCTAGAAGCAGGGGCGGGGGAAGAGTGGGAGATAAATGTGGTCATGAGAGAGAGGCTGGGCTGGGCAGGGCTTTCCTGCATGCCAACTTCTCAGGAATCTCAGATACTGGTTGCTATGGAATTTCCAACAATTCCTATAACACACTCCCACAGCTGGGCAAGTTTAGAGTTTAAATAATCTCACGGTCAAGGGAGACCCTCAGATGTAACAGAAGGTATACTGGGCCTTGAACAAGCTCCTTAACCCCTCTGGTCCTGTTTTCTCATTTGCAAAGCAAAGGGGGAAGGACTACATGCTTCCTAAGGACGTATTGGGCTCAGCATGACTATGAGTTAAGGTTTCCTTCACGTAGAGCCAATATCTTCACTGTAAATTTCAACTCACTTCCTTTTATGAAATCAGCTAACTCTAGTCTTTCTAACATAATACAAAGATCATTGGGCTGGGTGGACCAAGATCCAGGGGCAGGGACCCAACCTCAACAGGACCAGCTGGCTCTAGCCACTCCCGTGGCCCCATCTGGTTCCAGGAGCCTGCTGAAGTTTGGGGAGCATCCTGTCCCATCCACCAGAGAGATCTGTCTAGGGCAAATGACTCAAGTTCTCAGGAAGATTTTGTTCCAAAAGGATTGCTGTAAAGGCCACCCTGAGACATGGAACCTACAGAAACGGTCGTGCGGGAACCCCTCACGGTGGGTTCCAGGGACCGCCATCTCCTCTGGTACAGACCAATCAAGACTTCAGAAAGGACTTCTATGTCTAACCCTGTCCTGCAGAACCTCACCACATCCCCATTGTGTGGCTGAGGCAACTTTGCTTCTGTGAGATTAAAACATCTTCCCAGGGGCTTACAGTGGGCGAGGGGTGAACCGCAGTTCCAACCCAGGTCTGTGTGAACCAAAAGACTACTGTGAGCTCTCTAGCTAAAGAGACATCAAAGAGAGCCCCGATGGGGACCTAAGAGGACAGCGTAAAGGGGCAGGACAGAGGGAAAGCCCTAGAAGAGGAGGCTGGACAAGCCTGCTGGGAGAGACTGCCTGCACGCAGACCTTAAGGTCTGGGGGGCACTGCCACCTGGGGGAGGACGTTGCCTTCTGGCCACGTCCTGCTTCCCCAAGAGACCACCACCCACCAGCCCAGCACAGACCAGGGTGCCTTAAAGGCGGGGGCCTGGGACATCAGCCCCAGTTCCTAAATCTAGGGCTGGCCACTGTTGTCCTTGCTCAGAATGTGCCTTGTACGAGCACACTCAGCCAAGAGAGGGGGTGCTTCACCCATCAAGCCATGTGCCCATCGGGCAGAGTCTGCCTTCAGGGGCTGACTTCCTAATTCATGCAAAGGCGATGAGCCCTACTTTAAGCGGCCCCCTTTCCGGTGCTCTACTCTCATCTCTTCCAGGAATATCTGCTTCCGGCCAGGTCATGCAATTGTGCAAAGAAGAGGGAGACACGGTCCCTGCTCTCGAGGAGCTGAAGGTCTAGAGCAGAAGCAGGCACACGGACCGTGGAAAAGCAGGGGCTCAGGGCGCAGGGAGGCGACGGGCCACTCATCTGAATTCTGGAGTCTCTCGTGGCTAATCACTCTCTATTATGTTCTCCTCCTCTCTCCCCCTTCTCTGGCAAATCAGAATTCAGGTAGGGGGACCCCCGGCCCCCATCTCCCCAGCTGCTCTCCCGTTCATCTGATCCCCAGATTAGTGTGACCTGGGCTGGCCACCCTTCACCCCCAGGTGTAGTCAAAAGGTCCTTTGTCTCCAGGGAACCCGGGAAATTCCTTCCTTTCTCCCAGCTCGGGGACCACCAGTCTTAATAGGTTCAGTATTTGATTGTCAACAGATGGAAGGTCAATTCTGTAAAAACAAGGACTTTGGGTCTGAATTGTTGTTTCTTTAAGTCCCTCCAACTCTCCGCGGGATATCGGGCCAAGACGTTAGGCTGCACCTAAAATCAATCAGGCCCCAGGCTACAGAAAAAGTGGCTCAAAATACAAAACGTGCTCTCAAAACACGGTGCCAAGCTTCCTTCTCCAGAGCACGGACGCTCCGTGTCTCTGAGCAGTTTAAGGAACAGCACAGACATCGGTCTGAGGGGATCGATCCTTTTAAGGATCCTCGAAGATGACAACAACAATAACAAAGGGGCGTCTCACTTAGCATGTACAGGCTGCCGTTTATTGAAACCCCGTTTTCCAGAAATCTCCCTCATTTATGGAGCCTGGTTGTGACCACATCGGCCTCACCCTCCCCTTGCTTAATGTGTCACAGGACGGAAGCTGGGGACTTCAGAGAGAGAGAGAGAGAACCAGGGGCTCATGTGGAGCATGGAAACAGGGTTCTTTTGGGGTGGCCTTTCCAGAAAGCCACCAAGTAAGGAGAATGAACCCACCGCCTTCCTGTCAAGCAACAGCCGACCAAGGTCTGCCAGGGCCGTGCTGGGGACACGTGCGGACCCCCGTGATCAGAGGCCCCGAGTGGACCAGGGGCTGGAGTCAAGACTGTTGTTGACTCAGTAAGAGACGATTTCTCACTAAGAGGGAGTGAAATCCTGCTGTCCCTGGTACCACCTATCCTAGCCCCGAAAATTCCGGTTGTGAAAATAAAGTCAGCCAAAGGAGCCATTCTCCCTGTGCTGCTAGAAATGACAGGTCACTTTGCATAAAAAAAGAAGCAGTCACTGTGAACATGCTAACAGCTTAGCTCCTAAAAGCCACACGCCCTTCTCCTGGGGAGAACGCTGGGGCTCCGAGCAAGGACCCCCAGCCTCAGCTCAGTGCCTGCTTCCGGCACGAGGGCAGAGTAGCCAAGGGCAGACAGCAGAGAAGATAAACGTCCATGGTAGGGAGGCTTCCTTATATAAAAAGCAAGTGCATGGCTATAAATAGCATACTGGGATATATGCAAATCATAGGCAAAGCCACCTGAGAGTTCTCACTCTATTCAATATTTCATGAGCACCAAACAACCTACTTGCTTCATGAAGTAGAAATATTGATAACAGCTAACGTTTATTGAGCACTTACTACATGCTCAAACTGGAAAACCAGGGTGCTCAGGGAAAGCTTCAGACAGGAGGCTTTGCAAGAGAGTTGGAAATGGAGTGGAAATGGCACTCCTGGCAAGGAAGGCTGGGAACAAAGGCCCAGCGGCGGGAAGGGAGTCCGAAGCAGGATTCCAACAAGACCTTTGTGAGGGAAGGTAGGTTGGTTGCAGGTCGCGGCCTCACCCGGAAGGCCCGCACTTCTCACCGAGGAAAGGCAAGTGTGAGCAGTTGCTTCCTTGCACCGGTCTCTTTATGGGGCTATTGAGCCGAGGACCAAGCAAGACAGAAAGGTTTTGACAGTTTCATTTTATTTTGTTCTAAACAAGAGATAATATGAAATAGACACCTGGGAGTGTTTTGAATTAACAACCCAAACCAAACGAACAGCTGCATCCCAGAGAGGGGGGAAAAGTTTCCTGCTTTGGCCATATTTCCTTTCAGCAACATTACATTAACACTTATGAAATACAGCCAAAAAGTCAGGCAGTATTTAAGGGGAAGAGAAAGGCACTTCCATACTCTGTGCAGGACGCGTTGCCAACTAATTGGCCGTGTAAGCTGGGTTTTCAACCCACCTGCAGAAGTCTCGAGGTTAATGAAACCATTACATATGCAAGGATGTTACGGAAGGGGGGAAAACAGGGAAGAAGTAATTGACAAGGCTCTCCATCTACCTTTGCGGTGTGGGCTATTCTTACCTGGCAGGGCTTATCAAAGTCTGCGATGCGGGCGGAATGGGTCTCTCTGGGTGTGTGTGCGTGCGTGTCCGTGTGCGTGAGCGTGTGTGTGTACAACCACGCTAATGAGGACAATTCTCTTTCTCCATCTGGAATCCATTAGTCGTGATTATGGTGACGGCCTCTCCTTCCCTTCTTACTATCAGCGTTAGCTAACCCCATTACTACCCAGGCCACCTTTCTCAGTCTGCTCCACAGAGCGTAGGAGACGGCTTCCTGTCATCTAAGCCGTCTCCCTGTTTCCCACTCCGGAGCCGTTGTAAATTCCCTCACCCCATCTCAATTACAAGAGCCCTAATAGGCCCTCTCGTCCCAAGTGACAGGCCTCTGCAGGTGTTTGGGAGGTGGTGGGGGTGGACGGGGAGGGAAAGCCAGCTGATCGCGTGCTCGCGAGCCTTACCCGGGCTCCTCCGTGCTCACGGCACCAGGCCTGCATCTTGCAGGTGTTTGGCAATCATCTCGGCCCAGTTACCTCACCGTTTCTTGGGGTGGCTGGAAAAAATAAATAAGGCACGTTAAAAAGGTTGTTATGACAAAATAGGAAAAGCCTAAGAGACAGGCAGGACCCCAAATGGAAGGCTTGATTCCTTTAATCAATCCTGTGGCTTCGAGAACAGGATCTGCCCCAGCCGATCCCCAAGAAGGGAGCAGGGAGATGATTTAGGGGTGCTCTCCGGATGAAAGCACAGATGAAGTTAGTAAGTCTCTTGGACTTTGGGCTTCCCTCCTCCCCCTTCTTCCCAAAGGACCTTATTTCCTGGCCACCCCACCTCACCCTCACCAGTAGGCCGCAGCAGCAGGCAGGGACTTTTAAAACAGTGCGAGAATTTGATATTTCCCAAAAGGTCATCAAAGGAGTCACTATGAGCAAACAGTTGGATTATCCGGCCCTTATTTCATGGTTTAATACAGTTTTTATTTGTTTGGAGTGTAGTCGGAGGTGGGCACCATTTTTTCAGGACTCAATTCCTCTGTGACCGAGTGTCGCCTTTGTGTGCCTGAGTTAGCAGTGTCCCCAGCATGGCAGTTATTGTATTATCTTCATGTGCATCAGGACATGAAAAAGGTTGGGGAGCACTGCCCTAAAGGTCTCCTTTTTTCCTGTTCTACATGTTCCCTCATCCCTTTTTTTCATGCTTAGACCGTCAAAGCTGTAAGGTCCCTTACCTTGGCCAACAATGTCCTCCGCTGACCACTGAGGCCAATGAGGCCCCTAGGGTCTCATGACTTACCTGATGTCACACAGCCCTGGGGTTGGGGGCAGAGCTAAGATTAGAACTCAGACCTCTTGGCTCCCCACTGAGGTCTCCTCCAACTTCTTTCTGACTTGAAGCAGGCATTTCCCCGGCTTCCTGCACTTTAGAACTTGTTCTCACCCCCTCCTGATCTCATTTCTCTCTCCCCTGCTGACCAGCAGGTGCTGATTTGAACTTCCAGGCTACCAATCTGAACAACCAGGGCATCAGGAATATATCCTAGTAGGAGAACTTACAGCTTTCATGCATCCAAAACCAGAGGGGAGGGTGGGACCACTTCTGCGTTCATCTGCCACTCTTAGCTTTAGTTAGAAAAGGACGGCAAGGCATCCTCAGGAAGGCCAGCTTGGGCTAACCCTCTGTATCACAGGCGGGTGCAGACATTAGCTGCCATAGTCGGCTTTGGTTCCTGTGGACTAGGGGAAAGCTCGTCCTGAGTGTTAATCCCCTTTCACAGCCCATTGGTGCCAGGATCGACATGGTACCCAAGACTTATCAGTTCAGAGTGGGCAGGGTTCAATGTGGGCAGTCTGGGGGGACCCTGTGGTGCCACAAATACCCCTTTTCCAAGCAAATTCCAAAGTCTGGAATTTGGAAAACGGGAACTTCGGTAAAGATGAGAAAACTACACAACTCTTGTCACACCCTGCTTGACCCCACTTAAAACTCCATCTGAGCATCTGTCCCTGTGTTTTGAGATGCAAGGGTTATTTTTGGCACTGTCTACGTGACTGTTCACCCCTCTGCAAATAAAGAATTTTCCCACCCCAGTTAGGGATGGCTTAATCTGATTACCGTCCAAGGCGGATCAGGAGATGATAGATGTGTTATTCTTCATCAGGGAGGGGGCAGGATGATTCTAAATGCTTGTTCCTCCAGGTTGAGAAAATTAGTATTTCTCATATAAGCTGTCGTGTCCACACCTCAGGAAACTGGTATGATGCATAATTTCATTCAAACTATAGCTGACAACCATTCGGAGATCGGGTGGCGAATGATAAGTTGACTATACGAGTTGTCTAAAGAAGTTAAAGCTATTTTAAAAGAAATCAGTAGTGGTGGCAACAAGGAAGCTGGGAAGTGGGTGCTCTCCCAGACTGTTGGTAGAAATGAAAATTGAAATGACCTTTCTGAATGGCAATTTGACAAATATGTACTAAAGACCGTACAATTGAGCATACTCTTTGACTCAGCAATTCTAAGAATTTTACCCCAAGGAAATAATCAGAAATGTGTACAAAGATCTACATATATGAACTTTCATTACAGCAATTCTGTATCATAGGAAAAAATACAAATAACTTAAACCCTAATAATAGGAATTCACTTTTAAATATAGTGAAACATTGCAATAGAGCCATTGAAAATAGGGGATTAAAAATTAAAATGAGAAATTTCATAATATAATTATAAGTAAAAAGGAAGTCAGGCTACAAAACAACTTCTCCAGTATTATTTCATGTTTATAAAAATCTTTGTGGGTATGTGTGTTGATATGTATAGCTGATTCACTTTGTTATAAAGCTGAAACTAACACACCATTGTAAAGCTATTATACTCCAATAAAGATGTTAAAAAAAAAACAACATATATTTGAAGGCTATACTCAAATTTTTCCACAATGACTATACATTGCTCTTATAATCAGAAATGAAAATTTTAAAGAAACGAAATCAATTCCTTCAGCTATGAAATAGAGAGATAATGGAGTAAATAGTACCTTTTCTTGTTATAATATAATCATCTCAGCCCTACTCTCAGCTCTCAAACAAAATTTTTCTTAAGTATCAGATGCGGTCCAATCAATACCCCAAATCAACAAAATTCATCCAAGACATGAACTTAGTTTTATCACATACACATTGTACTGTGTAATTTTATGAGTACAATGGAATAGTCTTCATTCTCTTCCCTTGTGAGAAAATACATGTATCTGCACATCTGATGTTTGGGACGGATATTGCCCTGAAACCTAAAGGACTAGGGCTCTCCCTACCACCACAACTGCCATCACTTCCCTCCTGTAGAGCATCTTGCTGGATTGACCAAGGCAGAACTTTTCCATGAATGGCCTCATAGTACACTTCTAAATGACTTGACATCTGAAGCCAGAGAGGTCCTGGGAATTACAGCCCCAGTACTGAGAAAGTGATGCCTACAGGAAGACAGGCCACAAAAAAATAAACCAGAATGGTATCTCTGCTTAAGTCACCTTATATGCCTGAAAAACCATAAAGAAAGTTAGAGAGTGTTCTCATTGATCTCAAAGAGCCATTGCCAACCAAAAGGACTCAAAAAGGTCTTTAGTGGCATAAAGGGTGGTCTTTGCTGCAAAGCAAATCCTGGCAATAACTACGAGTTAGCCACTCTACCTCTCAGAACTTCCACCTTCACCATGATCCCTCTTGGACTACGGATGCCTCTGACTGCCCAAGGGGCAGCATCTAGAACTTATTCTCTCCAGGTATGTCTAGTGACCAAAATTGCTCCTCTCTCCTCCCAAGCTATGAAAAATACTACTCCCTCAAGAATGGCTGGTTAGAGGCATTGATAGGAAAGCAATCTGATTGAATTATTCACATTAAGATATAAATGACTATAGCCCTAGCTCTCCCTGTGGGTGTCTTTTAAATGACACTAATTCATTCTTTTTGAAAGTGTAGCCTTTGAATCATCTGCATTAGAATCACCTGGGTGCCTGTTACAATTATGGGTTTCTGGGCCCCACTCCTATCAGAATCGGAATCGTTCCTGGTAGGCCCCAGGGATCTGCATTTTAAACAAGCCCCTTTGATTCCTGTGCACCTTGAAGTCTGATAACTGGTGGAATATGAAGGAGTTGATATCTTTGAGCAGAGAAGGCTTCACAGTTAAAGGACCACTTTTCACTCCAGGAGCACCCACATCAAAAAACAGGGGTGAGAAATTCCATCAACACAATACATTTTTATAACATTTTTATACAGCTTCTATACAGCAATCATCTACATTTTAACAATGCAGAAACTGGGGCTCAAAATGATTAGGTAACTTCCCCAAGGTCACACAGCTCTTAAATGTTGCGTCTAGCACTTGAACCCCAGCAGCCTTAAGAAAGCCTCCTGAGGATTTACTTCCAATACCAAGTTATAACCCGTCTCAACCACAACGTCTCCAACTTTGCTAAGACAGGCAGCAGCACCCAAACTTGAAAGGCTGTGACGACACCCCTAAAAGGAGAGAGAGAGAGGAAAAACAAAACCTGGCTTAGGTGTGAATTACTTAGAACCCTACACCATGTGTCAATTCTCACTGAACATTTTGGACACCAGTTTAGGCTGGCTGATGTATTATAGGTTTGCCTGAGAAGCCTCAGAACTTTGAAACTGTTCCCATTTGTGCTTTGATTACATATTCGTTCTGACTTGAAAAAGAATTATGTTGTTAGGAGCCACACACTCCCTCTCCGCAGCTGCTTGTAGCTGTTTCTATCTGTAATGATTGTTTAATGACTGTTTAAGAAAGTGCTGCCTGAGGTTCTCTAATCACCCAATTTTTATTAAGCGCTCAAGGAAATCACACAGGTACAGAACTGCCTAATTGACAGGCAAGCCACGAGTTGTGTAGAGCTCCCTTCCTCCAGACGAGGAGGCGCAACGCTGATGGCAATGTGCACCCCACCTCACCAGCAAAGGGGGAAACATAGAGGAGAATCACACTTTGGTTTCCCCAAGGGGAGTGAAAGAGGGTTCTGAGAGAAGAGACGGGAGAGAGTGATGGGGACCGGGAGTAATAGATATTATGAAGAGGGTAGCAGCAAGGTCTAGAAAGATCACTAAAGGCTTGGAGGTCAGAAACCCTCATCTCTCCCTACCCTGATAAGCAACCTGGAGATCCAAGACCCTTCATCCAAGGGCTGTGGAAACTGCCAGCCGTAACTGGAATGAGCTTTGGAGCTGAGTAGTTCAACGAACAGTTATTGATGACAGACACTGTTCTAGTTGCCATGAAGTTGGTACACAGATCAATGAAGAATGAATGAAGATGAATGGATAGATGTCCTTACCTGTAAGGAGCTCAGAGTCTGGGCTAGAGGAGGCAACATAGGTTGATACTGCAGCAATCCCTACCATTTGTTTAGTCCTGCTATGCACTACACACTGCTAAGAGGTTTACAGACATAATCCAAGGACATACATAATCCCATCTCCATATGAGAAAACAGAGACTTAAAGTAATTAGGCTCCTTACCCCAAATCATGTAGCTAATCAGTGATGGAGCCAGCGTTTGAAGTGAGGTCTGGCTCTAAAGCCCATGCTCTTAACCACTCTCCTAGACTGAGAATTTAGCTTAGAGTTACTTTGCATATGGAGAGTAAGATGTGCCCAGCGCATGATGGGAGCATTGACAGTAGACACTTAGCCCAGCTTGGATTCAAATTCTGGATCAGGCACTTACTAAATGTGAGACCTTGGGCTAAGAGCTTAATCTTTCTCAGCCTTAGTTTTCCCATGTCTAAAATAGGTTCAATAATATCAACCACATAGGATTGTCTTAGAATGAAAGGGGTTAAAGTACATAGAGCATCCAACACAGCATCATCTAGTAGAGCACGTGGTAGGTGATGAGTTAATATTGCTTTCCCTCCCCCTTCTGGCTGCTTTTCAGCTGGGAAATGATGGGAGCTGGCAAGTCAAAGTCAAAAAAGGCACAAAGTGCATGGGGAAGGAGGCTGGTGGGGTGTGTGGACAGGGGCAGCCCCTGTGGGGCTAATGTTAGCCACTCTAACATTACCTAGTGAAAATTAAGTAAGGAAATACAACCAGGTCCACATGCAGATGGGCATGGGGTATTCAGGACAGCACTGTCTGTAACAGTAGGGAGTTGGAAGCAATCTAGATGTCTATCACTTGGAAATGAGTAAGATTATGAGGGGTGTCTATTATGCAATACACTGTAGGAGTTTGGGGTAATGTACTGTCTATATATACAACATGAATACAACTTGAAAACATAGTTTTGGAGTAAAATTTAAGAGTCAGGAAGAGCTCTATAGCCCAAGTCCATTCATTTAAATGACGAACCCTTACACATTCAAAATAACATTGTATTATTTTGCAGTGATACACACGTACCTAATGTATATGTCTGTGTGAATAATGACACCCAAAGATGTCCACATCCAAATCCCCGGAAACTGTGAATATGCCATGTTATATGGCATATTATATGGCAAGAGGGAATTAAGGTTCCTAATCAGCTGACCTTGAGATGGGCAGCTATCCTGGATTATTCAAGTGGGCCCCACATAATCACAAGAGCCATGAAAGAGGGAGCAGGAGAGCAAGTGTAAGAGTGATTCGGGTGAGAAAGACTAGACCAGCCATCCATGGCTTTGAAGATGGAAGGGGGCTGGGAGCCAAAGAACGCAGGCAGCTTCTCGAAGCTGGAAAGGGCAAGAAAACAGATTCTCCCCTAGAGCCTCTCGAAGGAACACAATCCTGTCAACAAATGATTTTAGCTCAGTGAGACCCATTTCATGATTCTGACTTCCAGAGCTGTAAGATAATAAATGTGTGTTGTTTTAAGCCACCCCACTTGTGGTCATTTGTTTCAGAGGCAATAGGAAACATACAGCATCAAACACGTTAGCTTGGGTACCAGAGGCGGAAAAGGAATGGAGGTGAAGACTGGAAAGGAAGGGAGTGCCATACATGGACCAAAGGTGATGTTACGCCCTGTGCTGAGAAGTGTGCTATACTCAGCTTGGTACCTGAGGTGAAGGAAAAAATAGAGAAAGAAGGGAAGGGGGTTAGGAAGGGAGAGGAAGCAGAGGGAGGGGTTAGAGCTCGTTGGTTAGGTGGCACGTTCCAAACGGTGCCTTCAGGTCCAGCCCAGCGCGCCAGATGCAGTGAAGGAACCAACACACAGATGAGAACTGATGACTGTAAAGGGGGGTGCACAATAAAGGAGCAATCGTGTTAAGGTGGGTTAGATTAGAACAACTCCTCGAGTGGGCGGGAACCTGGTCTATGGTCCCCTGGTTTCAGGGTGTGGTACAAAGCCATCCTCCCTACCACACTAACCAAAAGGTACCTCTGGGTTGGGTATAGAAGATTAACTAAAGAAAATCAGAACTGCCCTGTAAAATGGGTTATTAATACCAATTTTACAGAATCTCCTCCAGAAAATAGAAGAAGATGGAATGTTTCCTAACTCATTTTACAAGGTTAGTATTATCCTGATACCAAAACCAGACAAAGACAATACAGATATCCCTCAGGAACTTAGACACAAACATCCACAACAAAGTATTAGCAAATTGTAGCCAGCAGTTTATAAAAAGAATTGTATACCATGACTAAGTGGGATTTATTCCAGGCATGCAAGGCTGGTTCAACATTTGAAAATCAATCAATGTAATCTACTTTATCGATGGGCTAAGGAAGAAAAATCATATGATCATATCAATTGATGCAGAAAAAAGCATTTGACAAAATCCAATACCCATTCGTGATAAAAAATTTCCCAGCAAACTAGAAATAGAGGGAAACTTCTCAACTTGATAAAGAGCATCTATACCTACACACGAACATGATACTTAATGACAAAAGACTGAATGCTTCCCCCCCCAAGATCAAGAAAAAGGCAAGGATACCTATCCCTGCTACTCTTATTCAACATAATACGGGGCGTGGGGGCGGCGGGTGAAGGTAATGGTGTACTTATTGAGCCTTCCTGTGTTTCCCAACAATAGGAGCCAACATCTGGACCTCCAGCTCACCTCAAGACAAGTGAGGCCTCAAGGATACAGCACCAAGGCCCCACCCTTGATATCTAGGCTGCCCAGATGGCAGCACTTCAGTCTGAGGCCTCTCCCACACGTTTTCATTTTTTAAGAATAAATTTCCCCTCAACATTGATTATTGGATTTAAACCCTCACTGCATCCCTTTGTTCTTCTGAAACTAAAGAGTTTCCCAAGTTACCATCAATACAGTCCAAGCTAAGAGAAAAGAATCCAGATTGCACACTATTTTGTATTACCTGAAATCAGAATGCAAAAGAGCTTACCTTTTCTAACCCCCCAAAATTGCAAAATGCTTTCTTGTTCACTGGCTCATCAGCTCCAATCCTCTCCTCTCACTTCTGGGCCTTTCCTGGATCCCCCCCTGGAAGAATGAATTGCTCCCTTCTCTGAGCTCCCATAGCACGTGGTATGTGCCCCTATGAACACACCTGGCACTTTCCATTAAAGCACTGGTTCAGGTCTCTCTGTGGCCTGCTAGACCAAGAGGGACCACACAGTGAGTAATTTAGCATCCTCTCCCCAGCACCTAGCATGGGCTCAGTCATGGGTTTGGGTGCAGTGCCGTTGAGAGGTAGGTATTATTGGCACGTAGAAGGGACTCGGTAACTGGTAGCTGGAGTAGAAGCCGGAGGAAGAAGCTGGGACTTAGACACACTGAAGGACTCCATCAACGTCACACAGCAAGACGGGGACAGAGCTGGGCTTCCACGCAGATCTTTTGCTTCTCATTTCGATAAACAGACGCTTTTCACCTGCTGATGTCCTGCCCTCCAGCTCTGGAGAGACCATACCCCAGGAAAGCAGCTGAGGGTTTAATGCATACCTCCTCGGTATGGAAGCTGAAGAGAAAAAAATCAGCCTTGTTCCCGCCGTGCAGAGACGGCACAGAAACAGAAAAACTGCCGGGACTCTGAGAGCCTCTGAAAACAGGATGCAAAACACAGAGCCCAGCCTACCACAAGTTCAGCAAAGTTTTTACGCGTTGAACTCTGAACTTTGAGAAGTCTGGAATCTTCAGCAATTGCTTATTGCCTGCAGGATAGACGCAGTTAGTCCCGTGCCTTCTGGGCATGCCCTTAGCTGCAATCCTCATTGAAGTTTCCATGCTGCTGCTTTCAAAACTGTTCAAATTCCTTCACTCAAGTGTTCTTAGCACTTATGTTGATAGGGAATACTTCAAAGGGTACATCTTTACTTTATCAAATCTGATCTAATTTTGCAGATGGAATCAAAGAGGTTCATTTTGAGTCTAGTCAAGTTTGCCAACCATCCCGGAGAGGAGGCATCGATGCTTTGTCGTCTGTGTAATTAACCTTAACTGAGAGCCCCCCAAAGACACCGGGGTCTTTAGCCATCCGGACCCAGAGACCCCTGGGCAGAGGCAGGGGCCTCCCTCAGAGTGAGAGGAGCATCGGGAGGGGAAAGATTGGTCTCCAGCACCCTGGGACTCACGGCTGGTCCTTCTCCACAGCAGTCAAAGGCAGGATGGGTGTTCCAGGGGAGCACTGTGAAGACAGAAAATCTAATGAGCTTCAGTGTGCCTGGCGGTCTTCAGAGTGTGCTGTGTGGTAGAGGGGAGCCCCGGACGCAGGCAGCCAAGGCCCAGAGTAGTAACCTTCACCCTCGGCTGCAGGACCAATAATGCTTCTATTCTCCCAACCTGGCACTTTTTAGAAAACCCAAAACTTGATGTCGGTGCTAATTTGGCCCCGACACCTGCGTTTGAAGCTGGATCCAGCCGTGGATTCAGCTGCCTAACCAGACAGTAATTTCCAACTGAGCTATTATAATTGTTACAGTAAAATGTCTGTCTGCATACAACACACCAGGTTGGAGGAAAGCCATTGAGTTTGGTGTTCAGCAAAGTTCTCTGTGGCTCAGAGCAGAAACAGTTCTGGCTGGTTTGACTTTATTTGGAATATATATATATATATATATATATATATATATATATATATATATATATATATACACACACACACACACACATACATACATACACAGGGCAGCCATTTCGAATTGACTTGAACACAAAGGCAGAAGTCTCGGGGATTCAGCTCTCATTGTCCTCAGGTCTGGGGTCCCCCTTTTAAAAAGCTCTTCAAAAACTCCCACACACAACCGGCCCCCACCCCCTGGCTTTGGACACTGGAGGAAGTCACGTTCATCCACCAGCCTCTGGGAGGTCAGGGGGAAAGTCGCGGAGCCTTTGTAAGAGGCCCGTGCAATTGACCATGAAAAGGCTCCGAGGCTCAGATTTCTGCCCACTCGTTCTGGTCATCAAGGGGGTGGGCGTCACTCTCCCTTTCCCTCAGAGGAGAAACCAGGCCAGGTCTGGGGAGGGGGGAAACCGCCTCAGCCCTGAAGCCTTCAGGCCTCCCCACGTTGCCTGGCCCCTTACCCCTTGCTAAGAGCCACCCATCTGGCTCCCCTCCAAATGTTTCTCTACCCAGCAGAGTGACCCTGTAGAAACAGATCCAGCAAGACAAAATCCTGAACTTGGCCTTGAGGGCTTTATGATCTGCCTTGACTTACCTCCCCAGCCTTCTGTCTCCAGCCAAGACTGGTTTCATGGGCCTGTGATGTCTGCAGCCACATCGGGCCCCACATGCAGAAGGTTCCTGTTCTCAGGATTTTGAAATTCTTAATTTTTTAACAAGGGATCCACATTTTTATTTTGCACTGGGCCTTGCAAATTACGTAGCCTTCCACCATGCTCCACACACATTCCCATGCTTCCTCCTGCCAGAAGCCTTCGCACATGCTGTTCCCTCTGCATGGAATGCTTTTACACACCCCATCCCCACCATTGACACTGCCCACTACTTATCTCACTCCAACTCACCCCTTAGATCTCAGATGAATTGTCACTTCCTCCAGGAAGTCCTCCTTGCCCTCCCCAACCGGGTCAAGTCTTAGAGCACCATTCTCTTCTCTTCTGTAACTCTTCCTATGGTTGCAATTCTACATTTGTTATATATTTATATAATTTAATTACGAGCTGTTTCCCATCTGGAATATTAAGTTCTAAAAGAGTAGAAACCACGTCTGATTTTTTTGCTCACCATTTTAGCCTCCGTGCCCAAGACAGTGCTAGGCACATAACAAATATTCCATAAATGCGTGTTGAACTAATTACCTAATGTGAAAGGAGAACACAAGTTGGAGGCAGGCCCTGCAGTCAGACTGCCCAACTTCATATCTGTTTCTGCTGTTAGCCATGCGATCTCAGGTAAATTCCCTAACCTCTCTGTGCTTTATCTTTCTCATCAAGAAAAAGGCGATAAAAATGAGTAACTCATAGAACCATTGTGAGCTTTGGATGAAATGATGTACGTGGAACAGCTGGGACAGGACTGATGCACAGTCAGCAGCCCAGTGGCCAGCACTGTTATTATGGGATGGCTGGTGAACACTGCACAGGCACTCTCCGTGTATCACATGTCCTTGGAACAACCCCATAAGGCAGGAACTGTTGTGCCAGAGTGGCACAGCTAGCAAACGTCTGAGCAGGACAGGAATCCGTTAGAATCCATCTTCTTGGCTTGTGTTTGGGCCAAAGGCACATAGCAGTTGAGAAAGAACAGTGAATGGGATTACCAGGGAGTTGCAGAAGCCCAGGGTGGAGTTCTGGCTCCATCCTTTAGTATTTGTGTGATCGTGGACAATTTTCTTGGACTTCTTGGGTCTTAAGTTTCCTCATCTACAAATCAAGGATGATAAGAGATGCATCTCATAGGGTTGCAGTGAGTATTAAGTGAGATAAACCTCCTAAGTCACTTGGCACAGGGCATGGCTCATAGTTAAGTATTCAGTATGGCTGAGCTCTTAGCGTTATAATTAAAGTCACATGCCAGTGTCACTCTCGCTCCGGTGCAAGGAGCCGCACGAAGCCTCACGTTTCAGAGCTGCCTTGCTCCCATATTCACAGCCACCGACGCTTCCGAAGTGAATTCAGATTGTTTGCATAGAGGAGGGCACCTCTGTCCAGAATTCCTTCGACTTCCGGCATTCCCTCCACACCGCCCCTGGACGAGTTGTGCTGGAGGCAACACCTCTGCTTTCCAGATCGAGGGATGCTGTTCCCCAACGTGGAGGGTTTTCAGAAGACCTGAGGCCCCGGGTGCAGACCTCTGAGGCCTCTGAGGCCTGCTCTCCCTGGAGAAGACAAAGGCATGGCGAGCGAAGGGTTAATCCCAGCAGGTGCTGGCCCTTCTCCACACGTGGGGTGCAGGGACAGGGGTGCAATCTCATACAGCCCGAATGGCTAGAACGTGCTGATCTGGGATTAAAGCAGAAATCTGGTTTCTTCCTCAGCCAACAACCAAGTAAAGAGAAAAATCCGTCCGCGCTGCGGCCCCTTGCAGACTTCTCAACAGACTGGGAAAACGCGGTCTGCCTGCTAATCACCTGAGCTCCATCAGGGGGGCCTTCCTCGCCCCAGAATGAGTTAGGGCAGATGGTGAGGGGGAATCAGGTGTGACCAAGGGGTGGGCCCGAGGGGTCTTGGCTGCCATCCAGACACATCGTGTCCCCCTCCCCATGAGCTGGGGGGCCCTGGAGGGACACCTCAGAGCAGTTGAGGGTGTCCAGAGAGCTTGACAGGGCCCTCCTCCACTTCAATCAGAACCCTACAATTTTGTCATTCATATATATATATATAGGAGTTCTAGAGAGGGTTCTATTTGAGGGTGGAAAGTCACTTTTTAAAAGTTATTATTAAAAGTAAAGAAGTACTGGTTTTGTCCATTTCCCTCATTTTACTCAAGATAAAGCTGAGACTCACAGAAATCTCTGAGACCTCCCTGCACGGCTAATTATCAGCTGAAGAGAGGCCAGAACCTGAGCCCCTCGCTGCCGACTGGCACTGCTCTACTCCAGCATTGGGGCTACTGAGTGGTGGATTTGGAAGGTGGGATCTGCATATGAAAACAGTTCTGGGAGGGAAGAGAAAAATCACTGAGCCAGAGGAGACTTGAGAAAAGTTTTCCCTTTCCTGTTTTAGGAAAGGTAGGACTAAATACAGGTGCACTGACCCTCCCCTCTGTCTCTTAGGTGAATATGGTTGCCGTATCCTCTACAGGAGAAAAGTGGGCCACGCGCATTCCTGGAGACGGCCCCCCCTTCCAGTCCTTCTCACCAGGAGCCTCGCAGGCCTGCCCCGCACCAGCCATCAGCGTTGGAAGCACATCTAGGGGTGGCCGTTAGCTGTGGGGAGCCAACACCAGGTGGTCTCAGCTTCGGGTGGATATTGTGGGGTGTGCTCATCCCTAAATTATTTTGAGTCTGACCTCATGGCTTTGGAGCCCCAGGCTGATTAGCTGGCCATGAGGATGTTATTAATGGAAGTAAAAAGTCCTTCTGGCAGAAGACCCTGAAACCTGCTTTGGTAGGTCATGAAATTCAAAAGATTGGGGGTAGGAGAAGACATCCAAGTTTATCTAGACTGACTTTATTCTACAGAGGAGGGTGCTGAAGCTCAGAAAGAGAAACCAACTTGCTCAAGAAAATGTAAAAATAATGATAAACCTATGCCTCTGGAGTAAAGGGGAGGGACAGTTGTGTCTCCTCTCTCCCCCAAATAACTGCTCATCTGAAACCATCTCAAATCAAATCCTCTTTCTTGAGCTACAAGGCTTTCTCCCCTCAATCCTCCACCTCCTCCCATTCCCCAAATCTTATTCTAAAAGTTGCTATCCAATTAATCAGAAGTCCTAGCTTCTGGATGAGTCATAATTCCCCATCTCTCATGACTGGGCCACGTTGAGGACATTTTCAGGAGCTGTTGGTCCATATGGGAAGTCCTAACCCACTGAGCTGAAGTCAATGCGTATCCCTGACACTGAGCCAGGCCCCATCTCATGGCCTGGGAAGGACTCCATTTAGCCTGGTCTTACCCAAGCTCTCCTCCCAAGGCAGTGAATCAAGTTAACAAGAACCAACCTAGAGAAAGTGGGTCATGTTAGCCAAAATTATTAGAAAGAGTTTTCCATTTAACTGGGGCAATATAAGTCAGGGAACTGACACTTTACTTGGATCTGAGGAATCCACAGGCATGGATTCTATTTTCCAAATCACAGTGCAGACATAAAATCAACACAGAAATAAGCAATCTCAATTAAAACAAGAAAAATGATGATCACGACAAATCAACTTCCTGTCTTGATATAGGAAGTTCATGGCTTTTTAGTCTCTTTTGCTCTAATCACCTCCATCCACTTTGCAATCTTTAAAATTTTCAAATTTTTACCTTCACTTATTCATCCAATAAGAAGGTCAAGGTCAAGATGTTGGCCAAACCCTCATCCCCACTCAACATACTCTTCCCACTACCCCCCGCCCCTCCCCAGCCAGCCTCTCCTCCAAAGTGAGCCTACGATAAAAGTACAGCAGGCTCTGTGCATTTTAAAGAGTTAGCCTAAGAAAGCCCAGAGATAAGCCCACGCACATATGGTCACCTTATCTTTGATAAAGGAGGCAAGCATATACAGTGGAGAAAAGACAGCCTCTTCAATAAGTGGTGCTGGGAAAATTGGACAGGTACATGTAAAAGTATGAAATTAGAACACTCCCTAACACCATACACAAAAATAAGCTCAAAATGGATTAAAGACCTAATTGTAAGGCCAGACACTATCAAACTCTTAGAGGAAAACATAGGCAGAACACTGTATGACATAAGTCACAGCAAGATCCTTTTTGACCCAGGTCCTAGAGAAATGGAAATAAAAACACAAATAAACAAATGGGACCTAATGAAACTTAAAAGCTTTTGCACAGCAAAGGAAACCATAAACAAGACCAAAAGACAACCCTCAGAATGGGAGAAAATATTTGCAAATGAAGCAACAGACAAAGGATTAATCTCCAAGATTTACAAGCAGCTCATGCAGCTCAATAACAAAAAAACAAACAACCCAATCCAAAAATGGGCAGAAGACCTAAATAGACATTTCTCCAAAGAAGAGATACAGATTGCCAACAGACACATGAAAGAATGCTCAACATCATTAATCATTAGAGAAATGCAAATCAAAACTACAATGAGGTATCATCTCACACCGGTCAGAATGGCCATCATCAAAAAATCTAGAAACAATAAATGCTGGAGAGGGTGTGGAGAAAAGGGAACACTCTTGCACTGTTGGTGGGAATGTAAATTGATACAGCCACTATGGAGAACAGTATGGAGGTTCCTTAAAAAACTAAAAATAGAACTACCATATGACCCAGCAATCCCACTACTGGGCATATACCCTGAGAAAACAATAATTCAGAAAGAGTCATGTACCAAAATATTCATTGCAGCTCTGTTTACAATAGCCAGGACATGGAAGCAACCTAGGTGTCCATCATCGGATGAATGGATAAAGAAGTTGTGGCACATATATACAATGGAATATTACTCAGCCATAAAAAGAAATGAAATGGAGGTGTTTGTAATGAGGTGGATGGAGTTAGAGTTGGTCATACAGAGTGAAGTAAGTCAGAAAGAGAAAAACAAATACAGTATGCTAACACATATATATGGAATCTAAGGGAAAAAAAAAAAAAAAAAAAGAGGTCATGAAGAACCTAGTGGCAAGATGGGAATAAAGACACAGACCTACTAGAGAATGGACTTGAGGATATGGGGAGGGGGAGGGGTGAGATGTGACAGGGTGAGAGAGTGTCATGGACATATATACACTACCAAATGTAAAATAGATAACTAGTGGGAAGCAGCCGCATAGCACAGGGAGATCAGCTCGGTGCTTTGTGACCAGCTAGAGGGGTGGGATAGGGAGGGTGGGAGGGAGGGAGATGCAAGAGGGAAGAGATATGGCAACATATGTATATGTGTAACTGATTCACTTTGTTGTAAAGCAGAAGCTAGCACACCATTGTAAAGCAATTATACTTCAATAAAGATGTTTAAAAAAAAAAAAATAAAATAAAGAGTTAGCCTATTTTCAACTATAAAATAATATGTGGCATAGAAAACAGCATGTAGGATGAAAAAAGATCCTGTTTAGTTTCAGTGTGACATTTGCCTGGGGGAAGAAGTGCAGAGCTCATCGGCAAGCCGATTGTTGAAGCCCTGACCAGTCAGTTACAAAGTGTCATCATTTAATATGCCAGTCGGATCTGCCTTTTCCAGGCCAATCACTCCTTTTGTGCTGGGGAGAGGGCAGAGGTGCGGTGCAGAGGAGAAATTGAGTAGCGGGGGAGGGGGGGGTGGGGGGGGTGGGAACAGAAGAATGAAGGGGGTAAGGGGCACACAAAAAGGACAACTGCAGAATGTTTTATGGCTCAAGCTCCCTCCCACCCCCATGGGAGCCTCACTGGTGCCCACTGGGGCGGAATGGCCAGAGCCCAGTGGCTCTTGGTCACGGTAGCTGCCCAGGTGAGGCATCCATAAATTATGCCCCCAAGCCCCACCTATGCCCGAGACGTGGGTACACTGGGCCCCAAAGTCACAGAACTTAACACACTTCCCTAGAGCTGGGATCATCTTCTGGCCTCAGATGCTACCAGAAACATCAGCTTCTAAAGTTATGGGCAAAAAAGGTCAACACATCCGAACCTATTACCGCCTCCTGCAAGCTCAACACATTTCTGTGTTTAGACATCAGTGCAAGATCCCGGCTCCCTTTCATGACTCTGAGCTTTGTATCCAACTTACCATTAACAGGGCTCAGCAGAGGCAGGGCTTTTGACTCTCTCTCCCCTCACCAC
Organism: Eubalaena glacialis; assembly: GCF_028564815.1. NCBI lineage: Eukaryota > Metazoa > Chordata > Mammalia > Artiodactyla > Balaenidae > Eubalaena > Eubalaena glacialis. Next base: position 17,285,159 of record NC_083716.1, read on the forward strand.
GGCCCCCTCTCTCGGTCTGTCAGCCTTTTCTTCATCAACTATATTTGTTACAATCAAGTCCTGTCAACTGTCACGGCTTACATACAGACTGCCAGTAAATATGTCTTTCCACTCATTAGACATTCCTCTCAGTCACCTTGGGATTTCTACCTTGTCTATCTCACTCCAAAAAACTTTTGTTCAGAAGCATGAGACACCCACTGAGCAAAGTCAGCTTGCGGCCATTACCTCAGGAAGTGACAGAAAACACCCAACTGTCACTCATTAAGATCCATTTTTTCCAGAGTTGATGTAAGTCAGACTTTGCCCCCAAAACGAATCATGATTTATTTAATATATTTGCTTCTACAAGTGTCAGCTCATCAGCTTAAAATGTTCCTCCTTTAACTCTACTGAGGACTGAACAGAAAGTTTTCTTTGAAACCTCGTTTTTGCTTTAAGGCTTAATAATTAAAACAGAACCAAGAACAGTCAAGACTCTGCTCTATAGGTGCACTTTGGTGGCCCCTGGTTTTATAATTATATGTACAAAGCAGTCGTGCTGGAATTGTCGCCGGACACGCTGGGAAAATTGCCCCCCGCTGAGCGAGCTGGCTTTTTCTGCCGGGCGCACTGGGCTGGGGCAAGATGAAATGAAAACCCAGGATGGTTTGAAAGCAGGGACAAAAATAACAATTAGGGAAGCCAGGAGGAGAAAAATGCAGTTTCTTAATTGCTCGGCCCATGTGCCAGCGGGCAGCTCCCCGCCACGCTGCAGGAGCGGGGGGACCCAGGGGTCCCCAATGCTGTCCAGAGGCCTAGGGGATGGTGGGCAAAGGTGCCTCAGCCACAGCTTTCCGGGAAAGATGCCCAAGGCCTGACTTTGACCTGGATTTCGGGAGAGATCAAAGCCTGAGCCAAAGAGGAAGGTGATTTGACGGGCTGATGGCTTCCTATGGGGATCTTCAGCCCAAGGTCATCTCCAGTCACCCTCCCCTCTGTTTCAGATTCACTCTGGTCAGCACTTTCTCCTGAGAGAAGGGGAGGTTTAGCACCTCAGGAGGGGCCATTTGGAAGGTGATTACAGTGCCCCTTGATATCCCTTGGCCAGGCAGTAGGACTATGGGCAATTCTCCCTCAGCGCCGGAGCTTGCTTCCCTCTATCCCATGGCCTGGGGACCCCAGAGTGAGATGAATCCTGGGCTCAGTCCCATCAGCAAAAGGACTCAGCCCCCAGACCTATACATGCAGCCATGTAAGGGTTAGTGCTATACAGTGGGGACGGCACAGAAGAGTAGAAAAGCAAGGAGAAAATCCATGTGAATTTCCCTAAAAGGAGATGGATGGTCTGGGGAGAAAGTTGGGCTCCTGTTGCCAAACACGTTCACACTCCACAACTGATTATTGGGGTGCGGCATGGGAGAGCCCAGCCTCACCTGGGCATCTCGGCTCAGACACACTCAAAGCCCGTGCAGTTAGGGGAGATCTTAGGCATCTAAGATCTCACCTGGGCATCTTGGCTCAGAGACACTCAAAGCTCGTGCAGTTAGGAGATCTTAGGATTCTGAGAGTCTAATATTTTGCCAGGTGTTCTTTTTGTTTGTGTCTGCATTACCAAGACAAAGTGGGCCCCATCTTCAAAAATCTCCCCCACCACCTGGTCAAGGGCTCAAATCTCCTCCCAGGGCCCATCCTCTGGGTTAGGGCATCCATCACTGATAGACAAGCATGCCCAGGGGCAGCAGGGAGACCTGGAGGTTTGAAGGAAGAGTCTGGAGGAGGTTGTGGAAGAAAGGCACCTGGGAGATGCAGGGGCCACCACCCTGGTCCAGGCAACCTCACTGCTCACTGAGATGACTGCCCTGGCTTTCCTGCTCCACGCATCCACTCTCCAACAGAAATGTTCTTAAAATTCAGATTTGATGGCAAAATCTCCCACCTGCACTCACAAACCCCTCCCGCTTAAAAACATTCTAATGGCTTCCTACGGCTTGAAGGATAAAAGTCAAACGTCCTAAGAGGGTGAGCAAGGGCCTAGTCCCAGCTCTGTCTGCCTCATCTTAGGATCTTTGTGTCTCTGTGGCCTATGCCAGACTTGGGTCCCCTGAGACAGAGCCAGCTCTGAGCCAGGTGGTAGCTGGAGGGGAAGGTGGTTTCCCGGTAGAGGGAGAGGAAGGGAGGAAGTGGCTGTGACTTAGCCACCGCATCCTACAGTTTCCAATGGGTTTCCCCAGACGGGTGAGTCTGATTGACTAAAACCAGGTCACGTGCTCAATACTTAGCTGCCAAGAGGACTGAGGAAGTGGGCACTGCCCTTTCCCACTTCTGCTCCCCTCCAAGACTCATAGAGTGGAAAATTCCCTAAATATAAGGAGTTTCAGATGCTGGCCTCCAATAAAAGAAAATGTCTTCTTTCAACTCAGTTTATTGCCAGAGTATAGCTTTCCCAGGAAAGCTGGCAAAAATCCCCACTAGGCCTCGTGAGGGCACATTTTCCATCTCTCTAGCTCCCCAAGTACCAGGAAGAGGGCCATTCATCACCAAGCACCCAACCACATCCCCATCCTGCTCCTTGACCCGGCATGACAGGCAAAATTCTGAGGGAGAAAAACGCATTCAAAACTGGTCTACACATGGAACCCTTTCACGTTGCCCGTGATCCGAAGCTCCAAAGGTAAATCAGATATGGAAGCGTTTGATGAGGTTAAATCCATTTCTAACCCTTTAGCCAGCATTTAAAACCATCATCTGTTTTTAGCAGTGAAGAGCTTTAATGTACAGGGGGTACCAAGGAACTGGGCTCCTTCTCCTTATGCAGCACCAGGAGGCAGGGGCTGTGGAAAATTGGGGAACCTTTTTTCCTCCAACCCTGTGAGGGGGGGGGTAAGAAACCCTTACCTGCTGACCTCTAAAAATGGCTGTTAATGATTCACAGCTCTGCTGAAATAGGGACCTGCGTTAATTACAAAGCAGGGTGGGAGATGTTTGGGACTAATGCTTCTCCTTGGAGGCACTGAGCCCAAGGAGGCTCTCTTCCCAACAGGAACAAAAGGAAAGAGATGTACGTTCTTCCCGCGCTGGAGGGCTTGCCCCAGAGCCCCACTAAAATCCTATTTCCTTCGCGAAACTATCACTGATGAGTGAGTCCTGCTCCTGGACCCCTGGAGCATCTGCTCTCTATAGCACTTGTTTTACTTAGTATAAGATCAGTCATTCATTTGATCCTTCATTCACCAAACCCTCATTAAGCCATGCTATGGACCAGCTTGAAGATCTTCTCTTAATAGACAAAGAAACTGGCACAACCCTGGAGATGGGGGTGGGTGGGGAATGACTTGCTCAAGGTCACACCTGTCTTAGTGGGGCCTCTGGGCTCCCACAGCTCCCAACAAACTGGTCCCCACTGATGGCTTCATTTCTTCCACCAGGGCTCTGTTCTTTCAGAATGACCTATCACTTTAATCTACTGACAATTCCCTCTACGCCATCAGCCTATGAGCTCCTAGATCAGTAATTCTCAACCTTGGCTGCATACTGGAATGAATAAGGAGAATTTTTTTTAAAATACCAGTGCCTGGGTTCCACCCCGCAGAGGTTCTGATTTAATCGGTATTGGGATTGGCCTGGCCATTGGGATTTTCACCACCACCACTACCTCCAGGCGATTCTGACAGGTATCCAAGACTGAGAAGCACCATTCTAGAACACTGCTGCTCCAGATTTAGTGAGCATACACATCACATTGTGGCAATCTTGCTAAAATGCAGATTCTGATTCAGGAGGTCTGGGCTAGGGCCCAGGATTCAGCATTTCTGACAAGCTCCCGAGTGATGCTGATGCTGCTGGTCTGTGAGCCATACTTTGAGTAGGAAGGTTCTAGAACAGGGTTCACGAACCTCAGGACTACTGACATTTTGGGCTATATATAATTCTTAATTGGGGGAGGGGAGAGTGCAGAGAGGATTGTCCTGTACATTGTAGGATTTTTAGCAGCATCCCTCCAACCACTAGATGCCAGTAGCACCTCCCTCAGTTGTGACAGCTAAAATGTCTCCAGACAACACCAAATGTCCCCTTGGGTGGGAGAAACACAATCACCCCAGTTGAGACCCACTGTTCAAATGTTGAATCTAGCATCTTTGAGTCCTCTAGCTCACGATCCAAAGTCCTTTCACTACACCACGTTGCCCTGTTATCTTTTCACACTCATCTTACTTACTATATTTGTCAATTACTTAATATTACATCCCATTTCATTAACTCATCAGTGATTCAACAAGTACTTGGTGAGTGTCCAGCAATGCACTAAGCCTAGGGATCACAGCAAAGGTAGCTAAAAGCTATGCCTGCAATAGCTCTTCGCTCCTCGATACAGCCCTTGAAAGTAGGGCCTAGGGCCAGCCCCATTTTACAGATAAGACAACTGAGGTTAGAGAAACTAAGTAACTTGCTCCAAATCACAGATCTAGCAAATTAGAGAAACAAAATGCAAAGATGAATAGGATACAGATGCTTCCTTGATGGCGTTCATGATCATGCAGCCAACATAGGCACATCCATGCTCCTGACTCTACCTTGGTGTGAAAAGCACTAGATCAGTAGTCAGGGCAGAGTGAGATTTTAGAAAGCACGACTTCACTTAGTACATGGGGAGGGAATCCATCTATGTTTTTTTTTTTTTTAATTCCTGTCTCCACTAATGAATTGATGGATCCAAGCCCTGGTGATTGAGAGCTGCTAAATCACAGAGACAGCGGACATCCAGTGCCTCCTGGTGGAAGAACACAACACCCCTAGGAATGTGATCAAGGCCCCAGATGGAGCTATCAATTCACAAGTAGCACAGAGGACAGAGGAACACATTAAACTACACCACAGGGATGCAATCGACAAAAGTCCAGACTGTGGGAAACTCTGTGGGACAAATGACTTGGATTTCTTACATAGATGACTTTCAAGGGGAAAGCGAGAGAGAGAGAGAGAGAAGGAGGGAGAAAGGGAGAGATTATAGATTAAAAACACTCAAAAACATTTCAATCATTTGCAATAAGTAGACTTAACTTGAATCATGATTCAAACAAACAACTGTAAAAAATATAAGAAAAGTAGAAATCTGAATACTGGATATTTGATGACATTAAGAACTTAACTGTTAAATTTTCAGATGTGATGATGATTTTGCTGTTATATATCTTTAAGTGCTTTTACCCATTAGAGGTACATACTGAAATACAGATGAAATGATGTTAATGTCTGAGAGACAAAGGGTGAAAATGCAGGATGACACAAGATTGGTTCTAAGTTGGTAACTGTTGAAGTTGGGAGGTGGTACCCATACTTCACTATACTATTCTACCTTTTCTTTTTCTTTTTAAAAAGCTCTATTGAAGTATAATTTATGTACTATACAATTCATCCATTTAAAGTGTACAATTCAATGGCTTTTGTATATTCAGAATTGTACCTCCAACACCACAGTCAATCTTAAAATATTTTCACTAGCCCATAAAGAAACCTTAAACCCCTAGTCATAAGTTCCCAATTCCACCCTATTCCCACCCTTAGCCCTGGGCAACCACTAATCTACTTCCTGCCTCTCTAGATTTGCCTGTTCTGGACATTTCGTATAAATGGGATCCTACAATATGATGTCCTTTGTGACTGGCTTATCCACGTTGTAGCATGTATCACTACCTCATTTCTTTTCATGGCTGAATAGCATTCCCTTGTATGGACAAACCACCGTTTACTTATCTACTCATAAGTTGATGGGCATTTAGGTTATTTCCACTTTGGGGTTATTGTGAATACTGCTGCTATGAACGTTCGTGTACAAGTTTTTGTGTGGACATATGCTTTCATGTCTCTTGGGTATACACCTAGGAGTGGAATTGCTGGGTCATATGCTAACTTTGTCTAACTGTTTAAAAAATTGCAAACTGTTTCCTAAAGCAGCCGCATCATTTTACATTCCCACCAGCAGTGTTCCATCTCTTCTTGTATATGTTTGAGATTTTCCATAATTTAAAAAAAAAAAATGTTTTAAACCTACCCTCACAGGCTGAGAACCAGCAAGGCATCATCGCCATGTCGGCACCTTCAACTTTTTCTAACCTGTCTGTGTCACTTCTACCCTCACGGGCCCTCTGGGATAAGATCATGACCTGTGGTCAATTGTAATGCCTTCTTGTTTGCTAGGTTTTTAGGTACTTAAAAACCTTTCATTTGAAACCTCTCCCTTTCATTAGGGGGATGCAGTCTCTGAAGAAACCAAAAATATTAGCATCAGTAAATGACCTAAATCATGTTCCCAGAGTGAAGAGAATCAGAGGCAGCTGTCTCATCCTGCCCGGCCGCTAAGGAAACATGTACATGATGCTGACCGCCCCAACATAATTACACAAAATGAAGGCTGCTTGGGAAAGAACCGCTGTGGTAAGATGAGTAGAGGGGACTGATTCTGCTGAGGCCCAAGGTTAAATGCTGGGGCATAAAGAGATGTAACCAAGAGAAATCTTTCAGCACAACAATTTGGGACGTAATGGCACACAGAGTCGCGTTCTGCAGGTGTACAGCAAGCACTTGGCTGCATTATTCCATCCAGGGTTCCCATTTTCTCATGTCAAGAGGTCTTTGACTGAAGACACAATTGTCTTCCAAAGAAAGGCTGAAATGCCATGTGAATGACTCGAGTGATAGGCTGTAGCATCTTGGATGCTCAAGAAAAAGTAATGCTAATGGATTTGTACACTAAATAACATAAAAAGGGAGAGGGGGAAAGCCCCCTCCACCCGCCCCCGCCCCAAGGCATTGCAACAGCACGTCCCAGAGCCTTCTTCTGAGGCACTAGTAAGGAACTAAGGCTTTGGTAAAAACCTTCCTCACCTCGGTGAGGACAAAGGACACCTGGGGTCCTGGGAGGCCAGACCTGACTCTGCCTTCCCCTTCACATTCTGAAATCCTCAAAGAACTTGTAGCAGCTGTTCCCTCACAAATCTGGGGCATGTAGCTCCCTGGCCAGCCTCCCACAAACAACGATTCTGACCCAGACCTGGTGCAGGCCTCCCCTCTCAGGCAGCAAAGCATCCTGGGAGATTCCCAGCCTGCCTGGCAAAATGGTCCAGCCCTTCCCAGAAGTTTATAAGCACTAGAAGTTTCGAGTGAGCACTGTTATGGGATAACAAGGTGAAAGAAATATAGAACACAAGCACAGAAAAGGACCTCTGGGTCCACCAGATCCAACACTCTCTTTTTACAAAAAAGAACTCTGAGAACCAGAGAGGCTAAGCAACTCTATGAGGTTACATTATCAATTCATGTCAAGCTGTGTAATTCCACTCCTTTCCCCTGCGGAAGGTGGAGTCCACTGCAGGAAAACAATGAAACAGCATCACTCAAGAATCCTATCTCTAGTATGTCTGCCTCTGGGGATGAGACAGGACAGGGAGACCTAAGGTTTTTATATTCTAATATTTTAGGTAACCATGACCTAGAAACTGCATCATCTCAAGAGTCCCTTTTGAAGACAACCATAGCCTTCACTGCAGGTTAGTTTGCCCTTGTCTGTGGATGTCAGCAATGGAGCATTTGATAATGGCATTTGGAGATGGTATAGTCCATGCCTCTTTACACAAATGAGGAAACTGAGCCCTGAGAGCAGATGAGATTCCCCAAGGTCACAAAGCTCATCCTACTCTAGTGTTCCAATCCCACTGAAGGGCACCACTCACCCTCCCTCCAGATAAAGGAACCAGAGACCGAGGAAACAACCTCAAGATGCACCATCACCACCCATCCCCCCAACCTGATCCAATCTGTCCCCAGTCTGTCACCTCCAGTGTCCTCTCCATTCCCTCCGCCACTAGCCTAGAGCAGGCTGTCACTATCATTTGCTCAATCCCTAAGTGTTCTCAAGCATCCACCCATGACCCCTGGCCCAGGCATTCTCAAGACCACAGCTAGAGCGATCATTTCAAAACCGAATTCGATCACGTTGACCTCCCTGTTTAAACCCTTCAGTGACCCTAGAGATAAACCCCAAATCTTGATATCTACAAAGCCCGCCTGGCCTGGCCCCCCGGGCATGTCCGTGAACCACACCCCACACTAACTCTCCTGTTCAAGACACACAGACTGACCTTCTTTCCATCCTTCAAATATTATCCACCATGTTCCCTTCTGCCCCAGGGCTTTTTGGTGAATGCTGTTCCCTCTCTGGAAAGTTCTTGTTCCACTCCTCATTTAATTCTCTTTCAGGTTTTGGCTTGTGCTTTTCCTCAGGGAAGGCTTCTCTGATCCCCAACACTGGGTGAGCCTCCTATGCGTCAGGCTTTCATGGCAAAGTTTCTTTCCTTTAGGATATTTATCCCAGTTTATAATCATATGCTTATCAGTGTGAGGAACACAATCTACTTCCTCAGACAATAAGGATGAAGTCTGCTTAGTTTCACTGTTCTTACCCAGCACCTAGCATAGTGCCAGATACTAGGCATATATTCAGTGATTTGTACCTGTATGACCAGAACAGTGGTGAAAATATTGAAATGTTTCTGTATCCAGTGGTAATTAACTACTGCCCCAAACCTCCCACGTGCTCCATGGTATTCTAGCCATATCCCCTCCCCTGGACCTTTCAGACCACCCCATAATCCAGTGACTAAAGGAGTAATGTCTGGCACAGCACTCGGATAATAATGGCTAAATATTTTGAATATCACTCCAGCCTGTAGATGGTAGGCACTTAATAATTATGGAGTGACTAAAAGAATAATGGTAGGGCTTCCCTGGTGGCGCAGTGGTTAAGAATCTGCCTGCCAATGCAGGGGACACGGGTTCGAGCCCTGGTCCGGGAAGATCCCACATGCCACGGAGCAACTAAGCCCGTGCACCACAACTACTGAGCCTGCGCTCTACAGCCCGTAAGCCACAACTACTGAAGCCCACGTGACACAACTACGGAAGCCCAGGCGCCTAGAGCCCGTGCTCCGCAACAAGAGAAGCCACCACAATGAGAAGCCCAAGCACCGCAATGAAGAGTAGCCCCCGCTCACCACAACTAGAGAAAGCCCACGCACAGCAACAAAGACCCAACACAGCCAAAGATAAATAAAAATAAATTAATTAAAAAAAAAAAAAAAGAAGAAGAATGGTAGAGCTAGCATTCTAACCCTGATCTATCAACTCCCTGTTAATTATTCTTTCTGCTTTGTCCTGCTGTTCCCACCCCGCCCCCCAGTTGGCATAAAGTGTTTTCTCTGCACACTCTGGAGGGCGGCAGAGTCAGGTTCATGCTTGGGTCTTTCTGAGCATCTTCACTCCCCACTTCATGGCTTCACAAGCACTGCAGCAGTGACTGCCTTGACACGGAAATCCGCAGCACGTGGTTGCCGCCAGGAGCAGAGGCATGTGGGTACACTTGCCAAAACTCTCTAGGGAATCTCCATGTCAGCAGAAGCCACATGGCTCCGGAAAATCCATTCACCCTTCCAAAGGGGTGAGACTTCCTGGGTGCTTGCTCTTAACCAGCCCGTCTTTCCTCTGGAGAAGCAAAGGGAAATCTTTCTTCCATTAAAGAAGACATTCAATTGCAACCATTTTTTGATTCTTGGGCCACTGTCACCATGGTTGGGCTCCCTAGCTTCTGGACATTGAAAAAGTGGTTCCTTTCTTAACTTGAGTTTTTCCAAAAGTAGACCCTGAGGAAAATATTTGGGTATAAGCAGCTTATTTGAGAGATGAGTCAAGAAAGTTCTCTGAGGGGGGAGGACGTGAGACCAATAAAGGGTGTGCTAGTGAGGAGGGTACTTCTGTGGGAGGCGGGGGCTCCATGTCACAGCAGACCCCGGCAGACGGTGCAGCGTGCTTCTGGATATTCTGTCAGACAGGCAAGTGAGCTGGGGTTTTTATTCACCAATTCCCATCCCTCGCTGGTTGAGGGTCCCTCTGGGGCATTCATCCTCTGGCACTTCCTGCTCGCCCTGTGATCTGGCCAAGCAGTCAGGAGGCCAGAAAAGACCTCAGGCCAAGAGACCCACAAAGCCACTAGAGTGTCTGCAGGTGGTCTCACCGGGGTCAAGGGATGTGTGCAGGGGACCTCAGTAGCATCCTCTACAGTCTTCATGTACCTTCGAGGGGAAAGCCCTTGGGGGCCACTAAGGAAGCTGCATTTTGAGTGGCGGTACAGCAGGAAGAGCTTTGGTTTCAGAATGCAAGTCCTGGGCTTGATTCTCCTCTCTGCCACTTACTAGCTGGGCCACTGGTCTAGTTAACCCCTCTGAACCTTACTTTTTTTTTAATCTGTAAAGATTATAGTAAAGATTAAATTGAGTGCTGTATATAAAGTGATTGGTACAGTGCTGGGCACATAGAAAGTATAGTGCTGGGCACATTATTTGTGACAATTAACCTAATAATAATAATCATTATTAAAATAAAATAAATCATTTGTTCTTAGGATTTTCATGATCTAGAAGGCTCACCAGACTGAGGGTCCAGGAAGGATGATGTCTTCTCGAGTTTAACTGTTGGTTTTCTTTAATTCACTCATGCATCTGTTTGTTCATTTGACAAATATTTCTGAGCATGTCTTTCAATGACCTCATCGGCAAAAAGGAGGGTTGGCAATACTGGTGCAATAGTTCTTTCTCAGGTGCTTTCTAGCATTTACCATCTTTCAATATTCAACTGTTCTCTGCAGGAAGAGAGCTTACTTTAATGAAAAAAGAATGTTATAATGACATAATGCTGTTTAAGTATTGATACTTACTGGCTACATGACTTTAAGTTACTTCGCTCTTCTATACTTCATCTGTGAAATGGGCATAATAATACCCACCTTGCAGTAATACTTACAAGAGATGGCATTCTAGAAATCTCTTACAGTGTCAGGCATATGATAGGAAGGTGACATTGGTGGTTCTTTCCCATCATCTCTGGGGTACGCATGGTTCAATAGATAAATGTTAAGTGGTGTTGAGAGGGTAAGCATTTCAGATCTCTGTGTAAAGGTGAAAATGGCCCCGCAGGCCACATGTGCAGCTGAACTCATCAGCAACACATCTACGTCGTATAAAAGGACACGCGCTGCTAGACTGTGACACCCAGGACAGACTCTGCTTCAGCCAGTCATGCCCTCACTCCCAACACAGTGCCTGCCCAGAGTAGGGACTCTGTCAATATTTGTTCATAAATAAATGAAACAAATCCAGCCTGCTTTTCTGAATAACAGCACAATCAAAAACAAGGCAACAAACAAACAAACCAAAACACTTCCAAAAAGACACCATGGACAAAACTAAGGTCCTTAAGGATAAGTACAGAGGCATTTCTTGGTACCCAGTGAGAAGCCTGCTTGGTCGAATTACATTCCAGGTAAATGGAATAAAATGTCTCCCAGGCCCAGGATCTGTCTGTACTAAAAATACAGACCACTGGACTCAAAGGCCCTGTTCTGAAGAGAACCACTTAATCATTTAGAATACATGATGTTTAGTCTAAAAGGCACAAATAGCAAGTGCAAATGGCAGAAAACTGCAGGGCGTTCCTACTCAAAGTGTGGTCGACCCAGCAGTGCGGGCATCAGCCGAGAGCTTGTTCAGAAAGGCAGGATTTCAAGCCCCGCCCCAGGCCTGCTGGAGCAGAATCTGCGTTTTATAAGCTGCCCACGTGGTTCTCAAGTTACTGCCATGTTGGCTGCATATCATCTGGGGAGTTTTTTTTTAAAAACTGACACCTGGATTCCACCCCTAAGATGCTGGTTGTTTGGTGTGGAATGCAGCTTGGACAAAGTGATTATTAAAATAAAAATAATAATTATTATTATTATTATAATCCCTGGGGAATGCAGCCCCATTTGAGAGACCTGCCTAGACCTTCATGGGGCAGCCAAGGCAGGGAAAGGACTTAGGTTTCCACATGGAAAATTAGTTTCCTGAGTTCTTCGTGGTACCTCCTATCTGGCCATTGGGCAGGAAGCTCTCATGTCGTCTGAGAGCCAGGCGCACCCAGGCCAGTCCTCCACCTCGTGAGAGAAGGAAGTATTAAGCCCCAGTCCAGGCTTTCCTTCCCTGCTTTCATGTGTCCACCACTGCAGAGCCCTACAACCATCACCGCGGCTCGTACATCTGGTTCCGTTCCTTGGAAACGTCTCCCCTTCTCATTGCTTCCCTCCCCTTGGGGACAGCTTTCCTGATTCCTGCCCAGAAGAATGACCCGGGGCCAGCAGGATCTAGCCCGGGAACGTCCCCACAGTCTCCTCTCAGGTCCAGACCTCCAGGTGGGGCTTGAAGTGGTTACATCAGCCATGGCCCGGGCAGCCCGTTCATCAGAAACGTTCCAATCCTCCCAGGAATCTGCCTGGGACAAGCACAAGGTTCTGGCTAATTTTAAATGTAGTTAAAAGATTTTCTTCCTTTCTTTCTTTCAAGGCATGCTCAATTTCCATCACCCCCCTTCTTAGAATACAGTTCCTCTGAGGTCTTCTCTTTTTATTTTCCAAATTTTTCCCCCCAAATGAGAACACTTACAACAGATGCAAATTCTTTGCTTATTTGGCCTCGTTTATCAGTAGACAGTATTTTTACAATGTAGAAAGGTTTTTAATGGGATGTGGAAAATGTCTTTTCTCCCAAACCACTAATAATTTTTTTAAAAATCCCTTTTTTTATTTTCTTCAAATTGCTTTTTATAACCCATTCAGCATTTTCAGGGACATAATTAAAACATCAAACAGTTTTCCTGCTGGTTATGCTAAAATTTGAATACTTGAGGCAGCCACTATTATTAGATATTAAAATGGACCTGAGTATTTATTAAAAAGATCCTCTTAAGTAACTATTCATTTGGGTTTGCTCGGTTTAATATAAAGACAAGCCCCATAATGTGAAAATACCTGTTCCTAATAAAGTCCGTAATTGGTAGCAGGAGGGTATTTTTTTTAAATATAAAATATGTATTTTGTTCATTATTTTTCCAGCTTAATGTGACTAATTTCCCCATTCAACTTTATCCCTAAGGAAAACTATAGAAAGAAAGGCCATTACCAATACATGAAGCTCAGTAGTTTGCTTTCGTGGGATGTAATTGCTATCAAGAAGGCGAGTAGCTGGGTAATTTTGGTTTAAATGAGTACATAGCCTGAAAAAGGATAAATTAACCTCTGTAGAACAGAAATTAGATTCCAGAGAGGGATTGTTCCAATTCAATGCACACTGAGTCCAGGGCTAGGGAATATGTTGTCCAGGAGCAAAGGCAGTGAGATGCTGGATGCCGGACCAGTGGTACAGGAAGGACACGGTAGGCAACTCGGGGAGGAAAGGCTAGGGCAGAAATGGAAACCAAGACTGTTTGTCTCTCTGGCTTTTCCAGGAGTTTGTAGAAATTTCTAGGTAAATAGAGTTTTCCCTTCTCACGCAATCCCAGTGGGCTTCTCGGAGACTAAAGCGATCAGGTCAATTCATTAGACACGCTGTTATTGCCAGCATATAACATGATAAAGCCGTGTCTGCTCCACAAAGAATAATGGTGGGATGAATGTGTGAAGACCATGTGAGAATTGGCCCTCATCTCCCTGAGGCTGATTAACAAAAGTGAGACTGGTGAGCAAATCTAGACTCCGAGATGGTGGGTTAAGTGCCTTTCGAATGGCACAGACATGAGGAGCTCAGAGCAGAGTCATTGCTTTGGGTTCAGGACAAGATGGAAGTCTTCTCAGCTGAGATGGCATTGAGCTGGACCTTGAAAAACATGTCAGCTAGAGAAATCATGTCCTGGTAAGTCTTCAGCCTTTTAGAAATGCCTGTAACACTAGAGGGTGTCGAAACTCCTAAAATCTCATACCTGTGACTGCCTACATGAACTCATACCACTGAGTTCAGTCCTTGCTTTCTTTGTGGGATGGAGGAAGGAGATTCAGATGCTCTGCAAACATTAACTAGCTGTCCGCCCCCTGCAAGGCACTGTTAGATACTGCTGGAAAATGAGAAGAAAAGAGGTAGTGAAATGAGCGTTTGCAACTGGCCGTCTACTCGAAGATCGGGATGTATAGCACCCCTGCCAGCCAAATCTAACAACCGTAGGAAGTATACAGTAGGTACCAGGTGAGTGCCGGGGTTGTTGATGCCATGGAAGGGGAGGAGAGGAGTAGACCTCTCGGGTCCTGGCAGCTGGGAAGTCTAACTTAAGAACATGAAACTTGGACTTAAAGCTAGGACACCGAAGAGCCTGTCCTGGGTAAAGAACTCTAATAGGGAAACACAGGAGGCCAAAGGGAATGGAAAATTCGTTCCTTGGCTGAGACACTATTGGCACTTTCAAACCAGAGAAGAGACAGTTTGAAGAGTGAGAGGTTTCCCAAGAGAACAGTTCCTTTGCCCTCTCTTGCTTCCTCTGTCCTTTTTAAGCACATTCCAGTCCCCAGCCCTGGTCTGATTTGATGAGGCTGGTCAGTGTTATTTTGGGAGGAACAAGGGTTGGAAGAGGCTCCACAGCCAAATTCTTCTTGATGAAAGCGTTTTCCTTCTCAGCTCTGTAATCCCCATCGCTGGCCCAAACCTCCAGGCCCCAAGGTTAAGGCCCCTGCGCTGCAGGTGCGGGGCGCACCTGGGAATGTCACAGCCCCTCCCAGGGCCTCCCAAATGGAGTCCCGATGATAAACACAGAAGAAGAGATCAAGCTCAGTGGAGCCAGCGCCGAACGCGTCTCTAAAGCCAGAGAATTTTGTTTCGCTACCCTCAGCTGAAGTAAAAACAGCTCCAAGAGTATTCCCTGGAGTGTGAAAGAGTTCTCTCATCACACAGGGTTCAAAGATGCTGTGAGGCATGTAGCGTAGCTGAAAGTGTCTGTATGTAATAACGCCTTTATGATGTTGTTTTGTTTCTGGCTCGCCTTTACCTGAATTATCTGAAGACATTGTTTGAGGCTATGAAAAAATATGAATAACATTAGGCCTTGAGATCAAAAATCATTTTGTATTTCCATGGTTGTTAGCCGCCAATATCCCACGCATGGCTCTCAATTTCCAAAGCAGCAGTGAAATGCTGGAGAGACCAGGTGAGGGCTTTTTTTTTTTTTTTCTTTTTCTCATTTTTATTTTTGTTATTATACACTGGTCTTGATTTTTGAAGCTGTTGAAAGCTATTTGATATGGCAAAACTAATCACAGGAGGGAAACCACAATTTAAACACGTGAGATAAAAAGGAGCTATGCATACATGCATGACGAGATGTCCACCCAGTGGAACGAATTATTTACCACCTTCCAGGATGGCCCCATGTGCTCCGGCTACCCAGCATGCCTTGAGAGGAGATGCCGCCAAGAACCTGGGGCCGCTCTGACTGGGGGCCCAGAGAGGGCTTTCCACGCCAGGAGACCATGCTTTGGTCCAACCTTTGAAATGACAAACAGGCCTTTTTGCCACTTTTGCTCTTTACCGCTCTGCTCACTCAATTCTGCCTTAGTGAAGAACTCAGTTTGAAGAACTAAGTAAGAAGTTTGATGTTTTTGTTTTTGTTTTGTTTTGATTTTTGCCCCCGTTACCTAATCTATGAACAGTGCCCAACTCATGTTCCAACAAGTAGATGAGGGCCAAGACCACAGCTGACAGACGTTCACCTCCGGCTGACCTGCTTTCAGGGCTCCAGGAGCCACCATGTCTCACAGCTAAAACCGGATGTCCGACACCCGCCGCGGAAAGGCTGTTCCAACCGGGGAAAACAGAGCATCTGTTTTCTCGCCTGGCTTTACCTTTAACTGGGTCCCAAATTTGGACAGGTCAGTCCACCTGCCAGGCCTCCATTTCTTTACGCTTTCGGAATTTTCCCAGTTAGTAAACCTCACAATCAGAGGCCAAATGATGCCTCGGTCTTCACCGGCCATATTCCCAACCAGTTTCTGAGTCTCAGAGTGGTGGCCTCCAATCACCCTCTCCTTTTCCTTCTAGCTGCCCGTGTCCTCATTCCTTACCCATCTCCCAAACCCCAGTTTCTTCCCCTCTTCCCTCCTCTACTCCACCCTCATGACACTTTCAGATTCACCACCATAAACACTTCTCTGATTCTGTCCTCATCCTGTTCAGAAGCCATCAGTGGTTCCCCATCGCCCCTCTGTTAATGTCCGCCAGTCATTACCTGTCTGCCCCAGCGTACCTTTTCATCCTTAATGCCCACTGTGCCCCTAAATTCACCCATACTCCAGCCAAACACACGTCATGCTTCTCACACACACTTCTGCGCTTTCCACCTCCACACACTTGCTCGTGCTGATTCTCCTCCTGGAACACTCACTGCCCACCCTCAGCCCACCCTGACCCCGATCTCTGCCTATCAAATCTGTCTATTGGATTGACGGGTAAGAAGATGCAGCAAAACATTACTTGTTATTGTTCAGAAAATGGAAACAAACAGAATGTCTAATTGGACTGAAATGGTTAAATAAATTATTGAACAAGCATGCAATGACTTTATAAACCTTAGTTTTGAAGAATATTTAATGATAAGTGAAAATTCATTATTCTGTTAGGTGAGTAGAAGTCTAAGGTATTCATTCCACATAAGCCCAATCTTGTGAACTTGGTATGTGTATACGTATGTGTATGTGTGTGTGTATGTGTGTGTGTGAACATATAGACATATATACATAAACATATATACACACAAAGACAAAAGTCTAGAAGAAATACACCAAGATGTTACTTCTGTTTTCTTCTGGATGCTGGGATTATGAGTACATTAATTTTTCTTCTTTATGTTTTTTAGTATTTTCTATAATGAACGTGTATTGTTTGTGTCATTTAAAAGTACCATAAATAATCATTAGCTATGAAACAGTGAACAAAAGGAAACCTACCATTGCTCAAGTGTCATCTCAAACATTATCCTGTCCTCAGAGCCTTTCTGGATGGCATGCCTCATCCCCTGACCACTGACCTCCACCAGTTGGTTGTAACTTTTTCTCCATCAGAGCCCTTGCCATGGCACATGGCCCATTCTGCTTCGTACTGATGTAAACTCTGCATCACGCCTGCGTCTTCTCTCAGCCCAGGCACAAAGCTCAGCCTCCATAAGTGCTCTCTACTTGAATTGGCCACACTCAGTCTCTGGGACTAAAAGGGTCAGCAGCTGGATAGTCTACATGTCTACAGCAGCCATCCTGGACATCTTAGCGCATCTTCCTTTTTTGTAGTTCTGCAGGGAACTAGGTTTAAAAGAAGTAGCTCAAATAGCTTTCATCTATTCATTTCTTCAGAAAAGAAAAGGAAGCCAGCTCCAACTCACCTCTGGTCTCTTCCTGTTAGCAAGTTCAAGAGACACTTGGCAGTATTGACCCTGGAATACAAAGATGGCATTCAGGGTTTCCTCATGAGTGTTTGTCCTTAGAAACAAAGAACATCCTCATTCTTTTTTTTTTTTTTTTAATTTATTAATTTATTTATTTATTTTTGGCTGCGTTGGGTCTTCGTTTCTGTGCAAGGGCTTTCTCTAGTTGCGGCAAGCAGGGGCCACTCTTCATCGCGGTGCGCGGGCCTCTCACTATCGCGGCCTCTCTTGTTGGGAGCACAGGCTCCAGACGCGTAGGCTCAGTAGTTGTGGCTCACGGGCCTAGTTGCTCCACGGCATGTGGGATCTTCCCGGACCAGGGCTCGAACCCGTGTCCCCTGCATTGGCAGGCAGATTCTCAACCACTGTGCCACCAGGGAAGACCCATCCTCATTCTTGAAAACCTAAGTAATAGATGTATAGCCAATACTCAAACTGTGCCTCCTGGTTCCTGAGCTAGGAAGCGTCTGTCTGGCCTGGAATTTCACAGTGATCTCTAGTCAGTGGCTTTCCCGAGAGTTGTCATCAACTTGGACCTCAACCCAAAACTCTGAAGCATCAAAGAGCCTCAGCTGCGAGGACGGTCTCTTCGGGCCTCCTGTAGCCTTGCCACCAGGAATACTTCTGCAGCACCCATCATTTCTTTCTTCTTCACCAAGTTAGAGAAATGCAATTCTCTGATGTCTGTAGGAGGGACTGATAGAAATTACCCAGCTAGGTAGTGGTTCAAACACTCAGGGAGAGTGGGATACACTCCCTACTTTTGAGGAGAACCGATATATGGAAGAATGATTTAAGAGTTACCACAAACCAACCCCCAAGTGTGCCCAGCCTTCTCTGAGTCCTCTTCATCCTTCAAATCCCACTCAAGTCCCATCCCATTAAGGAAATCCTCACACCATCCAATCATAATCACTTCCTTCCCTGAATCCCCACAGCTGATTCAATACCTACCTCATGAAGTTGTATATAAATCATTAACAATGTCAATAGAGCATCCAACGCAAAGATGAACATGTAGGAGGTACTCGATAATGATCCCTAATCAGCCGTTATATAGTTTTTATTAGTGTGTATCTGTTCAATTTTATGTCAGGCCCTTGAAGATAGGGATCCTGTCTGCAGAAGTAAAGGTTTGGCTAGCTATCTCTGTTGGGAAATAGATTGTTCTAGATCTCAGGAGTCTCCTGGGTGGCTGAGAGTTTAACTCTTTGAGGAAGGCGCAAGGGTACTCTTAGAGGCTGCCAGTTCTGACCTCTGTCCTACAACCGCCCTCGAGTCCTGACACAGAGCAGAGTCTAGGTGGTGGAAGTTGGCATCTTCAGGGACCACTGAGGTGTGCAAGGCTTTCCGCGTTCCCACCACAGAGCAATCCTGCATCTCTCCTTGCTTCCCTGACTTCTGCCTCCACTGTGTGCCAGTCTGTTTCTTGTTCCCTCATCATTACATCGAAACCCCCAGAAGCCCCTGTAATTGCTTCTGATTGCTGCCACTCTCTGCCCCTTTCCCCTTTCATTCACTCTTTTCCCTTTGTCTCCTCTCACTGCCTTGGCTGTCATGTGAAAATGTGTGACCTCCCCAGGCATCACCAGGTGTCCGTCTCAATCCACAGCATCTGGGGTCCTCCCCGCTGGTGTCCACCGGTCACCACTGCCACCTTTGCCTTCTTCCCCAAGAAGCCTCCTTTTCCCATTACATCCAGGCCAGCTATCATTCTGGATGGTGACAATGAACCTCAAGGTAATAGAGGCTTCTCTCCTCCTTCTAAATGACCTCCCGTTTCTGGCAGAGAGTTAAAGATGTTCGATTTTCAATAAAAACTGGCTGCTTGATTCAGGGAAGTAGTTAGAGAACAAGAAATTACAAGCTCAGGGCTATATTCGGCCTCAGCATGTAAAGGATGAGAGTGATCTGCAGAAACTTCCTGAAGCCACCCAAGGCTGTGCTCAGTTTTGAGGGGAATGGAAAGTTTTAGGTGAGTTAGTTTGATTTTTGTGATTTCCTAAAGACATTTGACATCAGAAGTTTCTAGGGCTCCAGACGTCTTGGTCTCTATGGCATGACCCAGCGTAAGGCAAGACGTCGAGAGAACAGACACCGCCTGGTCCCGCCGCCCTCTGCAGATAATTAGCACAGCTAAGGAGTAAACAGATTCCTGCTTCCTGCTCCGTCTACACAGCTCTCGCTGACGCTGACGTCTGGGACAGAGGGACTTTTTCCTCCTCAACCGAGGCACGTGGAGGTGACTGGGGAGAGGTGCACAGAAGATGAAAACACTGTCTGGAGAAGCAACACAGCGACACGCTCTGTGAACTTCCTCTGATTTGCAAATGCAATTTCTGCCACAGACAATGCAGGCAGCACCAAGCCCTGACTGAAGACACAACTCATGAAAGTCTCCAAGTCAGAGTCGGTAAAACCTCCCGCCACTGAAGGCAGAAGGCAGCACTGGAAATAATGAACCACATTAACTAAGAAATCGCAAAAGCCATCTCTATTAGACAGCTGTGCAGGTCAAAAGGCAACCAGACAGGAGACATCAAGAGGAAACTCAGGCTCCCCAGGATAATTGCAGTGCAATTAATACAGGGTGAGTCACCGGCCTTGTGGAAGTGGGATCCGCACGGCTAAGGGCAGCAGGCTCACAGACCAGTCCCCCAGTCTATCAGCAGCAATTCCCCTTCCTCACCATCTGTGGAGCCCAAGGAAACATCCTCAGGAAATAGGTCAATATGATGATGTCGCTATTAAAAAAATCAACTGCAGAGTCCACAAATATCAACACAGAAAGTGCATCCTCTAGAAACCTGGAAACGATTTCAAAGCTGTCCATCCCAGCTCAAAGGCCTGTTGGGTTGCTGATAGCAACTCGAGGGGACAGAGAGTAACCAAGAGAAGGCTGAGAAGAAAAAGGGAGGACAAGGTGAAATTGACATGCCTTGTGCACCTACTGGGTGCTGGGTGCTGGGTATGGTGGTTTCCTCCCCATTACCTTCTGATCCAATTCTTACTATCCCCATATAGATGTGGAGACTGAGTCTCAGAGAAGCTAAAGAAAAGCAAACCAGGAGGAAAACACAAAGAAGCAGAGGTAGAGGTTGAGGGTAGGGGATGAGAAGAGAAAAAATATGAATCTATGAAAGGAAGGTCCACCACATTCTCCTCTCATCTCCCTTGGAATCCTTTTCCCCCTTGGAATTCTGGACTGCATATGAGACAGAGGTCACTGTGCTATAAAAATACCCTAGGGCTCTTTCAAGAGCCACATTCAAGCCATATGCAGGGTTGAACAATATCTCAGCCCTCCTTGAGCTCACAGCACATGCACCAAACCAGAGGGAGAAGGGCAGGGCTCAGAGTGTGGTGGACATCCATCAGCTGTAGCGCATTACAAATGCAGTCTCTTGGGGCAGACTCTGCGTCAGTATGTGATTCTGAAGAAGGAAGTAACCACGAACTATGTTTTGGAAAACGCAATCGCAGAAGTTTTAATTCCTCAAATTGAAAGTCCGCTGGTTGGTGTTATTAAGCTTTTCTCCCTCTTCCTCGAGGAGTACCTGTGGAGATGTGAGAACTTTCTGGGATGCAGAAGGGCAGAAGCAGCCTAGACAAGGGCCCTGGTTACCACTTCTCCCATCTCAATAGCCTTGTAGGAAAGCAAATTAGTCGGACTCTTAGTCTCAGGCAGTGGTGTCCTGGAGCTGGCTGGTACCTGCTCACAAAAGCCAACTGTTAGATATTCAGAAATCTGCAAGCTGCTTGTTAAACCTTGGTAGCTTAAAATCTGCGACAGTGGGAGCATTTACACCATGGTAATTGGTAATTTTTTGGTAAACACAAAATATCAAATCCTTTCTCTCTCTCTCTCTTTCTTTTTCCCAGCACACCACTAGTTGCAAGTGGCAGAAATGCTACTCAAATGAGCTTCAGTAAGAAGGAATATGTATTTGTTGTTACAACTAGGAAGTCCAGGGATAGAATTGCCTTTAGCTATAGCTGGATCTAAAAGCTTAAAAGATACTGTTAAATCCTTGTTTCTTTCCCCATCTTTCAATTCTGCTTTTCTCCATGTTGTTTTTAATCTGCAGACAGACTTTCTCTAGGTGACAAGGAAGATGGCAACTCCCTGCCCCATATCCATATTCATCCAACTTTAAAAAAAACCAAGGGAAAGGGATTATCCTCCTGTTGGCTCTACAGAGAAGTCCTAAGAGGATTCCGATTAGCTTTGGGTCACATGCCCATCCCTGAACCAATCACTAAGCCAGGGGAGAAGGAGGATTCTAATTGGCCAGCAAGGATCATGCATCCTACCCTGAGATGGGGATGTAGCCATCATGGTTGACATTTGGGTTGTTGTTTTTTTTTAACTTAGAGCTTGGAGTTGATATTTGACCAGCCCCTCTGACTTAGGTGAGACAATGGACAACAAGTCCTTCTGAAATTAAAGGTTTTCTCAGCCTATCCGTGCACTGGAAAGGGGGAAGGATTTAAGAAGTCAATGGAAATCAGGCAATGAAGAAAGTCCATGCAAAAGGATTTAATAATTGTCAAAGAAATCAGACAGGAAAATGGTAAGCATGGGGCATCAGAGCCAGACAGCCCTGGATAACATTAAGTACTACCATATGAGTTGTTACAAGGACCAGGACTACAGGAACAGAGTAAGGCAGATGCCTAGCATGTTTTGAATGCTCAGTAAATGGTAGCCACCAGTATTATTATTATTACCTCTATTTTGTGGCCTCTATTCCTCACCTATAAAAGGAAAACGATGATATGACCCACTTTGTGGGGTTACTATGAGTGTATGAGACATTATAGTACAGGCCTGGCCTACTATAGCTACTCCATATAAGTTGTAACTATCCCTATCAGGTAGAAACATTATTTTCAAGGTTCCCTTGCTCTTGCCTCAGCTTCTTCTTTGAATCATCAAAATAAACACTTGACATTTTCCTTCCTTTCCTCTGAGCACATCAAGAAATAGTCAAGGAATTAAGACAACCATTTTGTCTCCAAAAAGAACCTTCTGGAAATGTGTTTCTCCGGCAGTTTTTCCAGAACAGGTGGGTTTGGTTGAAGGGAAGTCAGATGTTAGCAAATATTTTCTATCATGCTGATTTCCTGAGAAAATTGTACAAGTTACTGAAAGGGTAAAAAAAAAAATCCTCCATCTCTCCAACTTCAAAAAGGGCATTGAAGGGGGTATCAGTGAAGTACACAAGATCTTTAGCAGAGTGGATAATATCAATGCATGTTGCTACTTTTGATATTGCCTCGATGACAGGAGTGGCGGCAGAAGTGGAAGTTCAAAAAAAACAAATTCAGAAGAGACAGATGGGAAGAGCTTTGTCACTCAAAGAATAATAAATGTTTGCTATGGCCTACTGGGCAAGGCTGTTGAGGTAAAGACAGTGAGTTCGTTCAAGTAGCAGTTAGATGCTATCCTGGGGGAAAGACCATCTTATAAGGGAGAAGCATCAATGTGATGAATGGCTTTTCATGCTCTGAACACTGCCTATGTTCTTTCCGTACTCTTCAGGGTCTGCAGTCCCAGCACAATATGTCAGCACAGAAATAGGCCCAGAAGTATGCCCTGGGAAACTGGGCCAAGAGAAATAATGCTAATTCAGGCAGGACCACAATTTGCGATGTTCAACTATAGCACCCATTTCACTTCCAATGCTTCTTAGGTCTTGGGAAATGCAGATGCTAGGGCAGGGACTGGGAGACAATCAAGTTCTCAGGTCCTGCCAGCAATGCTCAGCTGTGCCCAATTACGCTATGTTCCTGGGCTGGTGAATTAAATAGCATATACAAACGAGGAATTAAAATCTGTTATGATCCTAAATAAGAAAGACCATTGGCCAAAGGCCAGAGCTTTACTTCTTGGAAGTACATCCTGACGGCTGCCTCTCCTAGTCTCAGGGAACTTCATTTCTGTGCCATTTTCCCAATATGGGGAAAAAAATGAGTATTTTCGGATATTTTTCAAAACGCATAATTTCTAGACGCCCTTTGGACAGTAGAGTTTCACATGTCTACATTTAAGGTCTTTTAAGTTTTGTGTCAAAGACATAACTCAAGTTTACAGTATAGCTTCTGTATTTCAAAACCAAGATAAGGCATTAGCATAGTGGCCTCCCAAATCCCACTCCCAAGTCACATTTGAAAAAAGAAGCAGACACGCATAACCTGCTGAACATAAAGGAAAACAGACAATTGAGAATTAACAAATATTTGAGAGGTATCAATCTCAAACACGAAAACTAACACTAAAGCACAATTTATTCAGGCAACAGAAAAAGATTTTAGAATTTGTATAATTAAGGTCTGCAAAAAAGAATCAGATAGAAATCTTGAAAATTAAAATTTGGACAACAAAAATAATTAGTAGGTGGGCTGGAAAACAGCATGAAATGGCTGAAGAGGAATTTAATCATGTAGAAAATGGAGAGGAAGCATTTGGGCAGAATACAACTTAAAACAACAAGTACAAATATATGACGAAAAAAACCAGTTGATATGTGGAGTCAACATTCAGTTGTTCCAAATTTCATCTAATAGGATTTCTAGATGGAAAGAGTGCAGGAAATAAAGCAGAGAAAATAAATTATTTTAGTAGAAAACCATTACAGAGATGATCATTTATATTGAAGGGACCCACTAAGTTCCTAGAAAAATAAGATGGCTTTAAACATATCAGGTAAAACTTTATAAAACTGAGTATAAAGTGAAAAAATCCTATAAAGCTTTCAGGGAGAAAAAAAATAGTTTATCTACAAAAGAACAAGACTAAAATTAGAATCAGTATAACTGATTCACTTTGTTATAAAGCAGAAACTGAAACACCATTGTAAAGCAATTATACTCTAATAAAGATGTTAAAAAAAAAAAAAATTAGAATCAGACGTCCCAGTAACATACTGAAAGAAAAGAAGTCAAGCAATATTTTTAAATGTCTGAGAAAATAATTTTTTACCTACAATCTCATATCCACTCAAATTACAAGTGGGAGAACAAAATAAATATTTTTCTGACATATATATAGAAAATCATAAACTTTACTTACCACACTTATATATTCTGAAAGAATTACTTTCAAAAAAAAACGAGCAAGGAGTAGATGAAGAATTCATAACAGTTTTACTTAATGTATAATTAAATACAAATAATTTTTATACATAAATGTATAAAAATTAATATTTGGAAAATCTCAAATGATATTCACATGAGAACATAAGGAAATGGGGAGGGGGAGTGAAAGCAAGCTAACATTCATTGTGTGTGTGTGTGTGTGTGTGTGTACTCTAGATATTAATAGAAAAATAAAAGGTAAAATACTTGTGTTAAAAGTGTATGGGGAGAGCCTCTGGTAATGGTACTCTGGATGAAATATATTTTTTAAATTATACATATAATTATATATAATATATGTATTATAATTATATAATTATATGTATAATTATATATATATATATATATATATATATATATAAATATAATGAAGAGTAACCAAAAACAGGCAGAAACTAGAAGAGAATCAACACTTAAAAAAAGGGAGCAGCAATGAGTGCGTTTTCCATTTTTATAGCTCTTCACCTGAAGACAGACAGTACCTGGTAGGACAATTAAAACTTGAATGGAAACCCCCAGTCTCACTGGTTTGAGGATCCATAAGACAGAATTCATGATGACCACAGGAGCTAAAGAGGAAAAGGCTCAGAAAGGAGAGAATCAGAAAAAGGGAGCCTTAACTCTATAAACTTTGTTGATTAAGTCCTTAATTATGCTGCCGTGAGGCAGACTCCACACAGTCCAACTAAGCCAACAACCATAGGGGATGTAGAATTTGAAGTTTGAGTCTGATCAGGTAAAATGCCTGCTAAAGCAAAACTATCTTTATCTTCAGAAGATTATAACTGAATCCAAAGTCTTTAAAATGTATCATTCAAAATGTCCAGGTCACTCTCCAAAATTACTAGACATGTGAAGAAACATGAAAATGTGACTCATACCCAAAAGAAAAGGCAATCATTGGAGACCTCCTACAAGATAAACCTAATGTAGAAATTAACACACGAGGATATTAAGGCATCTATTGTAACTATGCCCAAAGGTGCAAAGGAAACTATGCTCATATGAATATGAATAAACAAAACGAAGAAATCTCAGCAGAGAAATAGAAGCTATAAAAAAGAATCAAAATTCTATAACTGAAAAAAAATCTAAAATTTCTTAAAATAGATTTAACAACAGATTGGATATGATAAAAGAATTAGTAAGTGAACTTAAAGTTAGAGCAAAGACATAATCCAGTCATATATGTATAACTGATTCACTTTGCTGTACAGCAGAAAGTAGCACAACATTGGGACTTCCCTGGTGGCACAGTGGTTAAGAATCTGCCTGCCAATGGAGTGGACACGGATTCGAGCCCTGGTCCGGGAAGATCCCACATGCCGCAGAGCAACTAAGCCCATGCACCACAGCTACTGAGTCTACGCTCTAGAGCCCATAAGCCGCAACTACTGAGCCCATGTGCCACAACTACTGAAGCCTGTGCGCCTGGAGCCCGTGGTCCGCAACAAGAGAAGCCACTGCAATGAGAAGCCAGTGCACTGCATGAAGAGTAGCGCCCGCTCTCCACAACTAGAGAAAGCCCACGTGCAGCAATGAAGACCCAATGCAGCCAAAAATAAATACATAAATAATTTTTTTTTAAAAAGTAGCACAATATTGTAAATCAACTATACTCTGATAAAAATTTTTTTAAAAAGAAATAATCCAACCAGAAGAACAAAAAGGTGAAAGATTTTTTAAAAAATGAACAGAGCTACAGCGATCTGTGGGAGAATATCAAATATCATGTAATTGAAATCTAAGAAGGAGTGGCTACACAGAGGATTCTGGGAAGATGGTGAACTAGGAAGCACCAAGAGTCTCTCTCCCCGTTGATCAACAATTGCACTCAGAGGATCTCAGATTGTGATTTAAAAAAAAAGAAGAAAAGAAAACCTATTTCTATGCTATTTATAAGAGACACACCAAGACCAAAACAGATTAAAAGTGTTGAAAATAATAGGAGATGTATTTATATGTATATATGTAAAGTTAATCAGAAGCCATGCAGATAGTTGTCACAGCTGGAACAAGTGCCCAAAATGCCCAGAGACAGGTGAGGCTGAGAGATGAGTGGACCTGAAGTGTACCTGAAAGCTTCTGATAGAAGATCCAATTTCTTTTTTCTATTATGCATATTTGATAATCCTAGAACTATTTATTAAGTCCATCATTTCTCAAGCAATCTTTAATGGTACCTTTGTATGTGAAGTGTCCACATACACATGGGTATGTTTCTGGGCTCTCTCACTTGTCCTTTGGTCAATTTGTCTATTTCCACATCAATACTATCTTAATTATTATGGCTTTATAAGAAGTGTTAATATCTGGCAGAGCAAATTATCCAACCTTCTTCTTCTTCAGCCTAGTCTTGGCCTTTTGTTTTTTTTATATATAAATTCTAGAACAAGCTTGTCAAGTTCCTCGGGGCAGGGGGGTGGGGGGACCCTGTTGGGATTTTTTGTTCTAGTTGTATTGAGCAAATAGGTCAACTTGGGAAGAAATGTCACTTGTACAATATTGAGTCAAAAATTATTTATTTAGACTTTCTTTAATATCGCTGAATAATATTTTTTCTCCTTAAACTTCTCACTATCTTTTGTTAGATTTTTCTAGTAATATTTATATTTAGATAGATGATAGATACATAGATGATAGATAGACTTTACTGGTATTGTAAATGGTACGTGCATCTGTCAGTGTTCAATTAGGAAAACAGAAATAACTTTTAAGTTCAAACAGAGTGAGATTTAATACAAATATTTCAGTGGTTATAATATTGTTAGAAGGGCTGTAGGACCAAAAGAGAAAGAGGGTGTGGCCCAGAGATCAGGACATTGCTTTCACCTCTAGAGCCTACAACTAGTATTTCAAGAAGCCACTGCACCCATAGAACAAAAATATGAGGAAAGGAAAAATCAGAGCTTTTGGAAATCAAAAGTATGATTGTTGAAGTTAAAATGTCAACAGAAAGACCAGGAGCCAAAAATGAAGAAATATGGGAGAAAGTAAATCAAAAAGAGAATTTTGTCATTGTAAATATGACAGACAAGATAATAGACTTAAATAAAAAGTCTACTTACAACATTAGACTAAAAGGAATTCCTGAAAGATAGAGAAAACCAGGCAAAACAGTATCAAAGAAATAATACAGGATAATATTCCAAAGTTGAAGTACACAAATCTTCAGATTATAAGGAAAATGAATGGGAAATAAATCACACAGTGGCAAATGAAAAAAATTCAGAACATCAAAAATAAAGAATGAGGCTGGCGGGGGTGGGGGGGCAGTTACATTTTTAAAACGGTTGCCTACAGAGGAAGTAAAATTGGACTGGCATCATATTTCTCATCAGCACACTAGACACCAGGAGATGATGGAGAAATATCTTCGAAATTCTTTTAGTCATATCTTTTTATACCCAGCCAAACTATCATTGAAGGGTGAGTAGTGGAATAAAAACACTTTCAGACATACAAGGACTTGGAATTTTCACCTCTTACATTTCTTCTTTGAAGTTATTTGAAGTTGTACTCTAACAAAACAAGACAGTAAGCCAAGAAAGAGAAAAATACGGAATCCAGAAAAGAGTGGAACCAACCAAAAAGTGCAATAAATGGAAGTCCTAGGGTAACAGCTATGCCTTAATATTATAGAGCTGTAAGTTTATATTTATTAGGCTCATGGAGGATTCAGGAGGGGTAAACCTGAGAAAAGAATGAG
Source organism: Eubalaena glacialis (assembly GCF_028564815.1). NCBI lineage: Eukaryota > Metazoa > Chordata > Mammalia > Artiodactyla > Balaenidae > Eubalaena > Eubalaena glacialis. The sequence continues at coordinate 17,313,300 of NC_083716.1, forward strand.
GAAGGAACAATTTGGAAGATGTTAAGGATGTGATTTTAAAAACAATTCAAGAGAAAGAGAAATGTCATTAGAAATGTTTCAATATGAACACAAAATATACAACAGAAATATACATGGTGAAAAAATATTTTTAAAAATATACTCAATTTCACTAGCAATATTATTAAATTATTAATGTATCAATTTTGGCCAATCAGTTCAATAAAAATTAAACATTGATTACATCTGTGCAAATGAGAATGCAATTAAATGGCCACTCTCATATGTTACTAGTGTCTTTTTGAAAGGCAATTTGGCAATAATTATCAAACATCTAAAAATGGACATTTTTGGCCCAAACAGCCACTCTGGAAATCTAGGATAAGGGAATGTTTGCATGTATGTCAGAAGTATTCACTATAATATGGTTTGTAATAGTAAAAATACAAAATGATAACTTAAGTGTCAATAAATAGGAAGTTGATGAATAGATAAATTATAGCACATCCACACTGGGGAGTACCATGCAGCCATTTAAAAAAATACATGTACAGACATGAAAAATTCCAAGGACTATTGTTTAATGAAAAACAAACGGCTGAACGACATGGCTATACAAAAATATGTTTATAGAAAACAAGTGTAGATATGTTTGCATGTAGATAGATAGATCTACAAATGAAGAGAAATGTTTTCTAGCGGTGGAGCAGGATTGAGAATAAGGGGAAGGTTACTGAGAAATTTAATACATTGCTATATATACTCTGATTAACTGAATCTTTTATAAGATAAAGTATTTATGTTTAATTTTAAAATGGATAAGCGCCCCCAGATAAAGTCAACACACTCTTATGCTACACACTGAAGAGAAGGGGTCTAAGACAAAGGAGGAAATTGTCCTCCTCTATGATGTGGGTGTCCGCATAGTCTAATACTGAACGCTGAGCACCAAACACAGCTGACGGACATGCACAAATTGAATCAAATCCAGAAGATGATAATCAGGATGGTAAAAGATCTGGAATATCATAATAGCTGAGGATCAACATTTAAATAATGAGAATCGTTAGCCAGGGAAAAAAGAACATGATTTAAAAGAACATAATTTTCTTTTTAAAGATGACAGCTCTCTTGAAATATGAAATTTATCCTGTGTGGAATTGGACCAATGGGTAGAAGTTATAAAAAGAAAATTTTAAGTTCACTAGGAAAAAAGAACTCTATTTTTTAAAAAATATGCAGAGATATAAAAGCAGGATCCATTCTATTATCTAACAAATTGGTAGTTTTTAAAATTAAAAGAATACCTAGATGATGAGAGTACCTAGAGAGTGGAAACAACCACTCTCATTTATAGCTATCAAACTGTGCTTCAGAAAGGCTGTCCCCAGTTTTGCTTGTTAAAGTATATAGTACATATCCATAGGATGTTTACATAATGATATAACTTCATTCATTCAGTGAATATGCATTGAGCACCTGCTATGTGCCAGGCATTGTGCTGGGCACTGGAATACTATATGCTGCGGACGAAACAAGACAGCTGCCAGGTCCCTGCCCTTAAGATGCTTGGAGGTCAACCTAGAGGCGTGGGATAGGGAGGGTGGGAGGGAGATGCAAGAGGGAGGGGATATGGGGATATATGTATACGTATAGCCGATTCACTTTGTTATACAGCAGAAACTAACACAACATTGTAAAGCAATTATACTCCAATAAAGATGTTTTAAAAAAAAGATGCTTGGAGGTCAAACATTGCTGATAGCCTGCCCTCTAAGCCATTGAGTCTGCCAATGCAAATTCTTCAATTATACCCCTTGCCCAGATATCTTTGTTTTAATAAACAGCATTTTGCGTCTTTTAGGGAGCAGGAAAGTAACCCACGTGAATTCCTATTTAAAAGATCATTTGATGCAGCCTTTGTCCAGAAGCAGGAACCCTCCGGACAGTGGAGGGCACCCTCCTCTGTCTCCACTTTCACGTTAATGACAGTTGTAAAGATTCCAAAGAATGGATGCGTTTTCAAAGAAAACTACAGGGAGTGTCCCCTGAGCCCAAGCTAAAGCAACTATAACAAAGGAAAACCTTCTCTTTTCTGGACCTTGCATCCCCTAAAGCCTCAAGAATGGCCTGAGCCCTCCCCTCTCCACTCACTCCTCCAGGTACTTTAAGTCCACAGCCCACCCTCTGAGTCCTTTCTCTACACAAACACTCCTCTCTCTTCTCCATCATGTAGCATGTTTCCAACCCTTCATCTCAAGTTTGCTTGTTCGAGAGTCCTTACCTCAAAAGTAGACTTTATGGGTCTTTCCTAAAGTCCCTCTTCAACCTAATGTCCCTTTTAGCCACCCTCACCCTAGATAATAAAGTTTGCTTCCAGTAAGTAAATACATAACAAGTTTTCTTGTTTGATTTTTTTTTTTTTTTTTTTTGGGCCAGGCAGCAAGGCATGTGGGATCTTAGTTCCCCAACCAGGGATGGAACCCAGGCCGCCTGCGTGGAGTCTTAACCACTGGACCGCCAGGGAAGTCCCCATAACCAGTTTTCTTAACCTATGTGGAAAGTGCAACAGTGCCACCACGTTGGAGGGCTGATGCAGATGTGTGATGGGAATTGCCCAAAAAGCAAACCCATGGCCCTGGGTATCCCAGAGAAACTGAGAAGGAATCATCTTCAGCTTTGGTCTGGGAGGTTCACGTCAGTTGTGTGGGGTATGTGTATGTGTTTCAAGAGTGGTGGGAAGGGCGGGGTGCAGTGCAGCCGATGTTAGGGCTGCACTCTACTGAGTCAAGCACGACTTTCTCCCATTGGTCTACTTTGAACACGCGGTACCTTATTCTACGCCTTAGAACAGGAGGAGTTACTCGTAAGGTAGGAACTGTCATCCTCATTTTACCAATATAATGAGGCACAGCCAGTTCCGGTAAATTGCCCAAGGTCATCTAGCTGTAGAACCTGTATCTGAATGCAGCGATGTCTGACTCCGAAGCCCAAGCCCTTAGCCAGGTTAAGCCAGTTGCTGGTCAACAGATTACGGCCAAGTGGGGACTCCAACCCTCCCAACTGCAGCTGCGGCTCCCAGTTCACAGCTCCATTCCCCCTGTGCCCGATACTCACCTGTCCCCACTTCTTCCTCGCACACCCCAGCACTCCGCAATCTGTCAATCCGTAGTGGATCCTTAGGCTGGCAAACACTCATCCCATGTTCAGTAAAGTGCAGTCAGGGCTGGTGCACTTGCTTTTTTAATTACTGGTTAAGAACATGGGTTTGGGGATCAGACAGACCTGGGTTATATCCCTGAACTTCTCTAAGCCACCTTTCTTTATCTGGAACACATGCCTCGTATCCTGACCTCTGGGGCTGGCTGTGTGGATTACACAACGCCTGCGAAGCACAGTGCCTGGCACCCCGGTCCCTAACAACATTAGCCTTTAAAATCGTTATTAGTATTAAAGGCTCACATCAGTGGTTCTTATTGCCGAGGACGGTGACAGCCGCTCAGTGTTCTCGCAGACCAGTCTCAGTGGGTCATTGTCTCTTCGGGCAAGAGCCATGGAACCCGCAGAGGCCACACCCATCACTTGACCCATCATTGTAACTCTCTCTGATTGGCCAGCAGTTTGTATTTCTCCAACGTCACAGATCTCTCTCAGCAACGCTCCATTGCTCCATGACGCAGGCAGCACTGTCTCCACGTGGCACACAAGGCCCAGAGAAATAGAGAAACAGAAATTTGTCCAAGGATACGGGATGATTCTGAAAGAGCCAGAAGTGGAATGATCCCATCCTGGTTCCCTTCATCTCACATCCCTTGATAGTATGTCATGCATATAACGCCCTTCATCAGGGACTCAGGAAGGAAGGCAGCTGCTTCATCCAGGGCTGATGAGACCTTCTCAGTGTAAACAGGACCCTCTGCTGGGTCTCCTCAACAGCCCGGGCATCATCTCAGGGAGCCAGGCATCATCACCACAGGCCAAGTCCATTGCCAGCCCGGCTCTGCCAAGAAACATGCAGCTCAACTACACTTGACTCTCGAAATAAATACTTTAAGTCAGAACACATGAGTCAGCTTGGCCCGGAGCCATCGGTGGCACCAATAGCGTGGAGAAAGCTTTTGGAGCAGAGGAAACGCAGCAGGAGGCCCCTTGGAAGGGGCCGGGTCAGGCTTTTAGGACCTCCGGAGCACACTCCCTGGGTGGAGGCGAAGAGTCTGCCCGAGGAGACACATTTCAGGAGAGAGGGGGTCATGGTGCAGCTAAAGGACTACAGCCAAGGGCCAAAGAGCCAGTTCTTATCCCAGCTCTGCAGCTCTTGGCAAATCCCTCTGGCCCTGGGACTCAGTTTCCTGTAAAGGAAAGTTGTTTGAAGGTTCAAAGAGCCTAGTGAACTAACTGTAAAGGACTGTCTGGTGGGTGGGGGATTACAGTAGCCTGGGATGTCCTCTGTTGCTATCATCAGGCAAAGAGGAGAATCAAAAGGGGACTGTTCAGGTGGCCAGGGCCTGAGGACTGGGACAGGAGAAGGCCATGGACAGAATCAGGACCTCTTCCTTCCTCATTTCCAAACAGAAGGCTCCTGAACATAAGCTTCCAATTTCTCCATCTGCTTTACCTTCTCCCTTCTTCCTTCCTTCCCTCCATCTCTCTCTTCTTTCTTCCTTCTTTCCTTCTTTGTGCTGCATGGATCCAATCATTGACAATTCCTCTCCATTCCTGAAACAAACTGTGCTTTCTCTATCTCATCGCAGGACCTTTACACCAGCTGTGCCCTGCTTGTCCTTCAGGCCTCAACCTAGATACCGCCTCCTCTGGGCTGGGAGAGGGGCCCCTCTACTGGGTTCTTCTAATGTCCTATGTCCATGATTGCCTCTCCTCAGGCTCTGAGCTCACAGATCAGGGACCACTTCTTATCCATCAGCCTCCCTTCAAGCAGGGCCTTGGAAGATGTGCATTGAGTGAATGAGTAAGTAAATATTTCTCAGGGACAAAGTGGAAGGATGGGGCCCAGTCCTCCATCTACGAGTCCAGTGCTCATTCATTCACTCATTCCTCCCTTCACTTATTCATTCATGCAACAAATACTTGTTGAACATCTTCAAAAGCCAAGTACACAGTCAAGTGCTGGACATACAGTGGGGAAAAAGACAAAGTCCTCTGTTCTCAGGGAGTTTGCATTCTAGATAGAAAGGACAGGAAATACCAGACAATGAAAATAATAATCTGAGAAGGATGAGTCCTACACAGAAAATTAAAATAGGCTAAGGGGATAGAGCTTGACCTAGTAGATATTTTAGATTGGATATATGGGGAAGACCTTTCGAGAGATGGGACTGAAAGAAAACAGTGAGCAAACAAAAAAAGAGCCCCTTGGGAGTGTCAGTAGGAAGAATATTCCAGGAGAAGGACAGCTTAAATGGGAGGTGAGAACAGAAGGAAGGTCAGTGGGATGGAATGCAATGGGTGAAGAGTGTGCTTGAGATAAGGCTGGGGAAGCAGGGAGGGGCTAGTTTGTGTGGCGCCTTGCAGATCGTGAAAAGGAGGTTCTATTTTAGTCAAGTGGAATGGGGTCCATTAGAGAGTTTTAAGCTGGGAGTGATGTGATATAATTCATGTTGTTAAAAGACTAGCCTGACCACCATGTAGAAATGGTTGGAAGGGCAGACAGGAGCAGAGGTGGAGAGACCAGATAGGAGGCTAGTGTGCTGGCCCCTGCAAGAGTAATGTTGGCTTGTGCTAAGATGGGCATGGTGACAATGGAGAGAAGTGGACGGATCCATGCTGCAAAGTAGCATTGATTGGACTTTCTCATGTTTAGAAAGTGGAATTGATAGTAAGTACGCATGGAGTGGATATAGGGGTGGGATGGAAGAATGGGGACTCAAGGAAACTGGGTGGATGGGAGTGTCCTGTGCTATGAGGGGGAGAGGAGACTGGAGGAGGAGGAGGCTTAGGATAGATGACCATGATTTGTTAGGCCCTGTTAATTTTCAGACGCCTATTAGATGTCTAAAGGAAAGTGTCACTTAGCAGTTGACCACACAAGACAAAAGTTCTGGGGAAAGATCAGGGTCGGAGATTTGGGGATCATCTGCTTTAGGTGACATTTAACATTATGGGTCTGGATAAGGTTACTTGAAGAGAGAGAGTGTTCAGGGCAAGGATGGAGCCTGGGCCTGAGCTCTGGGCACTCCAGCGTTGGAGGTCCACAAAAGAGAAGGAGCCAGCCAGCAAAGAGACCAAGAAGAGACAGCCAGAGAGGTAGGAGGAAAACCAAGGCAGTGTGGAGCCCAGAAGCCAAAGAAAGGGAGATTCAAGTTGTCTTTCTTTTGTAATCCTGCTTCCCTGCCACCCCCAATCTTCTTAATCCGCCCTGTGTCCTCCTGTAAAGGTGCCGCCCTGCCCCTCGGCTCTCCCGTTCTCAGTGGTGCCACACCCACCCCACGGACCAGTGCTCCTGTGCCGTCTCTCCTGGTCTCCTTTGGCATCCTGGCACTAAATGACTAAATGACGTGGCCCTCGACAGGTCCTTGCCCCTCCACGGTTCCCCATTCCTCCTTGGACGGGAGGAGGCTGGGGATGGTGATGCCTTGCTGACAGCCTCCCCAAGACAACATGACTTCAGGCTCCTCTGCGTGCCCACGCCAGGCTCTCCAAGTCTGGGCTTTGCTTTGGCGCGGCTCCGAGCTCTCTTCTTGGTGGCCTTTCCCCACAGATCATAGGGCCGCGGTCTCTGGAGACAGTCCCAGGCATCCAGGGGACCTGCTAAAAGCATCACTCACAGGTGGGGCACGTCCAAGGGCCACGAAACAGCACTGGGAAAGAAGCCCAGAGGAGTGTCAGGGGAACATAACCCGGCCTTGGGCCCAGAGCTGCCATGTGGGTTGCCCATGACGTGTCCAGCCACTGGGGTGCTCTGCTCGCCAAAGGAGGGCACCCCCAGGGCTCCATTTGCATTTGCCCAGAGGGACGGATTTTTTCTCATTCGCACAAAAGCACCCTATGAGCAGTGCCATGTGACCCCAATTTGGACGTGTCACCTGTACTCCTTGTTCCTGACACTCTGACTTCTCTGAGCTTGCTTGGTTTCTTTAAGCCCACAGCCTGAGGTCTATAGGCCTGTCACCATTATCTTTAAGCCTACCATTCGCACTATTCAGGCACGTTGCCCAATGCCTGGCTGGCCTCCTGAAGTTTGGGGGCCACCCCACATTTCTTTAGGTTTGCTGTCTGGATGATTTAAGCCTGTTGTGTCATATCTCTAGGCCCGCTGCCAGACTGCCCAAAGCCCTGGGGCTGCTGCTGAGCATCAGGGCTACCCGGGACATGAGCGCTGCTCTGAGGGGCTGCTGTCAGGAAGGGGGATGAATGACCCCATCTCTGGCCTCCAAAGGTGACCACTGTGATTACGCCAAGGGCTCAGCCGGGCTTTGAAAGGAGCGTTTGTATGGTTTGTTTCCCTGTATGATACCTCCAAGGCCAAATCCCCCAGAGACTGATCCATGTACCCGTTTTGCTTTTTTTTTTTTTTTCTGGTAATCCATGCTTAATAGGGATGCCTCCAGCCGGGGGCTCAGTGTTGGCAGGGCAAGCAGACAGGAATGGCCAGCAGCAGGGGTGGAAGCGGGCCAAGAAAAACCCCCAGGCCTCAGGTGGTGGCAGGAGGGCTGTTCAGATGCCCTGGCCACCAGAGCCTGGCCTCTGGGCTCCCGAGGACCCACCTGGCCTAGTGCCAGCAGCTGCTGCCTGGTCCCTGCAGAGAACCAGGGAGACAAAACAGAGCCCGGTTTTAAGAGAGACACAAAGTGGTCTCTTCACGGAGCCCTGCAGCAATCTGGACCAATACAGACTGATGCTCTCACACAGGGAGGGGGCCTCGAGAAGCGTAATGTACAATATCCATCACGTGCAAGAATGTTGTGCTTGGGGCTTCCCTGGTGGCGCAGTGGTTAGGAATCCGCCTGCCAATGCAGGGGACACGGGTTCGAGCCCTGGTCCGGGAGGATCCCACATGCCGCGGAACAACTAAGCCCATGCGCCACAACTACTGAGCCTGTGCTCTAGATCCCGCGAGCCACAACTCCTAAAGTCCGGGTGCCTAGAGCCCGTGCTCCGCAACAAGAGAAGCCACCGCAATGAGAAGCCTGCGCACCCCAGCGAGGAGTGGCCCCCGCTCGCCGCAGCTAGAGAAAGCCTGCGCACAGCAACAAAGACCCAACGCAGCCAAAAATAAATAAATTAATTAAATAAATTTTAAAAATTAAAAAATAAAAAGAAAGAATGTTGCACTTGGACAGAATAATAAATAAACTCTCATTCAGCACTCCCCCACCCCTTACCTGCCAGGCACTGTGCTAAGTGCTTTACACGGACCGTGTCAAATAACGTGCACAAGAATACCATGAAGGTCCCCTTGGTCTCCATCTTACAGATTACAAACCAAGGTTCACACACCTATTCGAATGGCTAACGTTTAAAAAACTAACAATATCAAGCCCTGGTGAGGATGCAGAACTGCGACCCTCATACGTCACTGGCGGGAAGGCAAAGTGGTACAGCCACTGTGGAAAACAACTTGGTGGTTTCCTATAAAGTTAAACATACACAAACCATATGACCCAGCAAACCGACTCCTAGCTATTTATCCAAGTGAAACGAAATCTGTATGTAAATGTTTATAGCGGCTTTATTCGCAATCACCAAAACTGGAAGCAACCCAAGCGTCCTTCAACAGAGGAATGGATAAAATAAACTAGTTCTTCAATCCCCCAGAATATTACTCAGCAATAAAAGAAACACACTGTTAATACAGGGAAAATATGGATGAATCTCAAATGCATTATTCTAAGTGAAAGAAAACTGGAATCTAATGGTTACATACTGTATGACTCCATTCATATGACATTCTCACAAAGGAAAAACTATAGGGACAGAAAACAGATCAGTGGCTGCCAGGGGCTGGGGGTGGGTGGAGGGGATTGACTATAAAGGGGTATGGGTGAATTTTTGGAGGGTTTTGAAAATGTTCTCTATATATCTTGATTGTGGTGGTGGATCCACCGTTGTGTATGTCTGTCAATACCAGCAGAACTGCACACTCAAAAGGGCATTACTAGTTGCAAATTAAACCTTGATTTTTTTTTTTAATGGAAAAAATCAGAAGTTCAAGGAGATCAAGTAACTTGCCCAAAGGCAACCAGCCAGGAAGTGCCACAGTCGAGATTCAATACCAGCTTTTTCACCACTAAGCTGACGATCATCTGGTCCAAGCCTCCTTCATTTAGAGACCTGGATGCCCCAGGATATTTAGAGAACAGTAGGTTCTGGGGAGACAGCTTTTTTTAAAAAAAAAAATTAACTGAAGGGTAATCTACAAATCATTTTTTTCAACCCCCTTGCTACAAATGTTTTTCAGTTATCTGAAAATATTATCATATCTTAGTACACAGGTCACTAACTCTGTTATGCTTGACAATTGTGCAGAGCTGCAGCCCCCTAGTTGGAGGACCTGGTCATCTTCCTTTCTCTGTCACTATTTGCTGTGTCAGCTTGGGTATGTCATTCACTCCTTCCAGACCCCCGTTTCCTTATCCATGAGAAGCGGACAATTTCACCCACCTCTAGATGAAAATGGGGAGATTAAAAGAGAATCACAGAACCTAGAGTTTTAGATCTTCATGATCTAATTCAACTGCTTTATCTCGGGGGATTGATTCATTCTGCCAGTGATGATAATAATTGTCAACACTTCTTGAGTACTTACGACGTGCTACACAATTTACAGACATCTAAGCTTGCTCCCAAGCCTTGAGGTGGTACTATCTCATTAATACAACAGGAAAATAAGACACTTAGAAATGAAGTCATTTACCAGGATCCCACAGGAGAGCCAGGATTGAACCCAGGTACCCCCATCTCAACTTTCCGCTGCCGTCTGGAGAGTAAGAATTACTAGCTGCACCTCCTGTCCGTTGTCTAAGCAGTAACCTCTACGGAGCTTTCCTCAAAGGGACTTTGGCTACCCCAAAGGATTTTTCTCCAGTGTGGAAGAGCCAGCTAAGCCACAGAGGTCCTCTGTCCTCCTGTTGGACACCTGACCTGTCCCCCATTCCACCAAGCAAGGTGCCGGCGGACAGCCGAGAGTGGCAGAGGGTCATTTGGCCCTGGGCAGGAGTTAAGATGGGGAAGAAGAGAGAAGCCACTTTTCTGGGAGAATGAGTAAGTGTCATGCTCTAACTCAATCCAGGAGGTTTCGTTCGGGCTCATTGTTCCTCATTATCAGAGCTAACTATGTTCAGGAGAAGGGCAAACATGTTCCTAAATTTATGTCTCTGTGTGCGACCACGACAATGCGTGTTTTGTGTGCTTCTCCCTGAAAAACTCCTCTTGTGACACAGGCAACTCAGCTTGGACTTGGTCTTTCATGTGCGTTACCCACTCCGACTGGCCCCCGCTGGCAGATTTTTCTTAAAGTCTAAAATGAGGGGCTAACCTTCTCTTCTCGGCTTTTTCTTCTCTGCTACCTATAATCTTGATTTGACTCACACAAAAGTTGCTCAGTGGGAGACCCACTCAAGAAGGCTTTGACAGGGAACAATGCACGGGCACCTCTACAGAGGCCGGCCCGCCGCGTCGAGAGAGGGTAAAGGGATTAAAGTTTAAAGATGTCATGTATGTTAACCGATCCGTATTGGTTTTATGTATTTTGTCAAAGAGACAGCAGCAGTGAAGCTGGGCCTGGGAGGGCGAAGGGGGTGCAGGGGAGGGAGAGGTGGCTCCCAGGAACTTTGGCCAAAGGCCTCAGCAGAGATAACGAGCCCAAGAAGCTGGAGTGTTTGAAAGGTAATAATAACAATAATAAAGAAGAAAGGGCTGAGAGGAGATTGTCGTGGGATTGTTGTGTGTGTCAGCTTTGTCCTTCCACAATGGCCCAGGGCCAGGAGCCAGGCAGGCGTTGGGGCAGCAGAGGGGCTCCTGCTGAAAGCGGATGCCGCTCTTTCAGCCCGGTGGCTTTCTTCCCGGATAATGCTCCGGTGGGCGCCCTGGGCGAGGCGGGGGAGCCCTGGGCGAGGCGGGGCAGCCCTCTGAAAGGAACGGCTCCCCACCGCCCAGCTCTCCAGCCAGGTACAGCACAGGGCCTGGGAGCAAGGAGGGGGGGCTCCCAAGCCTGCAGGGGGCCTCGGCCCTGACCTGGCTTCTTGTTCTGGGGGGGTGTACCCATAGCGCCCCGCTGCCCTGACGGTAAGTCAAGAGAATAGGTTTGGCCTCTGGAATTTCTCTTCAATATCCCTGAAGGAAACCGGAATTCCCCACACTGATTTCTTTGGACTTACGAGCACTTTTCCTTTCACAGGAACGTCCCTTTGTGAGAGTTGGTAGAATTTTCTCAAGTATCGAATAGGCTGAAAATTGGGTATCTTTGAATCCTCTTTCTGAAGCAGTCCAGTCTCAGACAGGACAAACCCGGCTTCCTTGGAGGAGATGGTGCATGACAAAGGATACTTTCCTAAGTTGGCAACTTCCCATCTTGCTCAGAACTCTAAGGGCTGACAACAGGACAGCCATCCTGGCTGGGCCTGCAGTGTGGATGCTTCAGAGACCAGCCAGGGGAAGGCTTCAGAGCTGGTCTGAAGAACTTTCCACGGGCTTCTATTGGCCATGGGGTGGAGGCAGTAGTATGCTGGATCCAGCACACACTGGCTTGGGAGACCTCATTTCCAGTAATTTTGCAAGCCAGATTTTAAGCCAGTTTTTTTTTTTTTTCCCCGCTTAAACAACACAGATGTATTTTTTTTCACAGTTCTGGAGGCTGGAAGTCCAAGGTCAAGATGCCAGAAGGGTTGGTTTCTCCTGAGGCTTCTCTTCTTAGCTTGTACACTTCACATGTTTGTCCCTCTGCGTGCCAAGAGTCAGTTTTTTAAAATTAAGTTGTATAAACTTAGAACCAGATAAATTATATTAACAGCAAAGGTGATAAACACTCAAAGCATCACTTATTTTACCATTATCTATGCTCTTGTGGTGATGTATATCTACTGTATCTATACGATGGGAATATTGTATAATGGCATGCTTCTGGGCATCTGTTTCTAACTCCATATGTAATGGTGTCACATGGATAGATTAAAATTGGCCATGGTAGAGTAATTACACCATAGAAATTGGCAAATGCTACAAATCAGGGCTTTTCCCCCCTGAAGCATTAGTTAAACATTTACCAGTACACTGGTTGCAGGGTGGTCTGGCCCAGCCCCTCGGTCACTAGACCCAGTCACTTTCCCTCTGAAACAAGTGGGAGAAGAGATGGAATGGTGCGTGGCTTTGAAGACAAACTGTATGAAAGCATGAGTGCTTCTGAGTTTCTTGACCCCATATTCATGCATTCATTCATCCATCCCCTCTTTTCTGTCTCTCACTCAAAAAAAATATATTGCATTAGGAAAATAAATCATTTTCAATTCCAAGACCTTTTATGAACAATCTTTTCCAATGTCTGCCCCAGAGAACACAGGGCAACAGGAGCAGTAATAATAACCAGTGGTCATGGAACAGACCCCAAGTGTCAAACGTCGACCCGAGCACTTCTCATCTGAGCCTCCCAGAAATAGGCAGCGTCTTAGTTCCACATTATGGCTGAGGAAACAAGGCTTGGAGAAGTTCCTTAACTTGGCCAACAGGCTCAGCCAGGAAACCACACCACCGGGGGTTCACACCCAGCCAGGCTGACTCCAGAGTTCTCCCTCTTAACCACTCTGCTCAACTGGTTCCCAGGAAGTATCCTTTTTGACCCAAAGGACACAAACCCAGCTGGCTCCCCACCACCCAGGTCTGGCCAATGGAAAACAGGAAAATGGCAGGAGAGGAGGGTAGGGGCTGAGGACAAGGAGGCCCGAAATGGGGTGAAAAACCAGTGTGCAGGGGACATGGCTGTTGCCCCTCTGCCTCACTTTGGGTACTCGCTCGGCCCTCGAGGCCTAGGAGTTTACAGGGCTGCACACTCCCTGCAGGGTGAGGCTCGCTCAGGCCCGGTCTACAATGTCCCTCCTCCCCGACACACTGGGCCCAACGCTCGCGTGGAATTGTTTCAGGTCTTAAGGGGCAGCAGCAGGAGCCCGAGACCCTGGGCACTGGACGTGCACATCTCTCTCCCCCTGCCCGCGGCCCCCAAACAGGAGAGCATCACAGGCAGGTCCCCAACAACAGTGGGGATATACCACAGTCTTTTTTTTTCTCAACGGCCTCACCATCTACAAGGCACTTTCCAAGTCAATTTCTTATTTGCTCTTCATGATCCTGTGAGGCCAGCCCGTTTAACGAGGATACCTTTTGCGGAAAGGGAAGTTAATACAAATGCGTCTGGGGTTGGGCCTGGGCCACTCAGCCCAGCTGGTCTGAAGCACGGCCTCTGGACTCGCGGTCCAGTGCTCATTTTACTGCAGCATCCGCATGCACTACCCTCCCCCCCAGTCCCCTGCAGGAGGCCTAGTTTCTTAGAAGCAGATGAAATCAATTGGTCCCTGGAAATGTGTCAACGGCTGAGACCAGAAGACAAGTGCTAGGAGGAAAGAAATACTTGAGATTCCTGTTAAGGAACAATGTTGGGTTTGACCTGAATAACACCAGAGAAAAAGGAGGAAATAATAATGTCAGACATTACATAATCCGTGGAGACACAGATGGAAGCTGGAGCTGGAAGGAACACAGCGGGAGAGATTTCAAAGGGGTCACCTTTCCCCACGGAAAGGATGAGGGGGTGGGCAGGGTCACTGACATACACTGAGCTGTTGCCATCTACTAGGCAGTGGCAGTAGATCCTTGCCATGACAATCCTGTGGCCTAAGGATTATTACCTCCAGTCTACAGATGGGGAAACTGAGATAATGAGGGTGATTTCATCTTCCCAAAGCAGCACTGAGATGCCCAAGGGCTCTTCCTCAAATGGGGAGCGGGCTGAGGGATTCAGTATGGTGTGTAAAGGCAAAGACTTTGATAGCCAAAAAGTGGAAACAACCCCGAAGCCCACTAACTGGTGAATGGATAAACAAAATGCAGCAAGTCCATACAATGAAATACTACACACGATCAAGAGGAAAGCACAACAAGGATGGACCTCAACAACATTATGCCGGGACTTGCCTGGTGGTCCAGCGGTTAAGACTCCACGCTTCCAATGCAGGGGATGCGGGTTTGATCCCTGGTCAGGGAACTAAGATTCCACATGCCATGTAGCACGGCCAAACAAACAAACAAACAAAAAACCCCTAATATTACGCTAAATCTTACATTCTCCGCCGGATGATATAAGCCCTAAAATAAAAGGTGAAAGTTGGGGGCAAAAAATTCTTAGCTATTACAATAGTTTGTGGCTTTCCAAAGTTCAACCCTACCTCACAAAATCCTTAGTACTTAATTTCTGTCTTTAGGGAGAATTTTAATTAAATATAATTTTTCCCCTTGGGGAAGGTGTGGATGATAATGAAAGAAAGGTTGAGAAGCACTGTGCTAAATAAAAGAAGCCAGACACAGAAGACTATATAATGTATGACTCCATGTATAGGAAATGTGAAGAAAAGGCAAATGTACACAGAGAGAAAGTAGATGAGCAGTTGCCCGGGGCTGGGCGTGGGAACAGGGTGTGACTGCAAATGAGCAGGAGGGACCTTTCTGGGGTGATGGAAATGTTCTAAAATTGAATTGTGGTGACGGTTGCACAACTCTGTAAATTTCCTCAAAGTCATTGAGTTGTACACTTAAAACAAGTGAGTTTTCTGGTATTTAAATTATACTTCAATAAAGCTATTAAAAAAAAAAAAAAAGGAAGAACACAGGCTCAGGGATCTGCCTGAGAGACCTGGCTCCAGTCTGGTTCCCTCACTCGCATGGCCCAGGCAGGTCCCTCTGGGCCTCAGTGTACTCATCTGTGAAATGGAGCTGCTAAGAGAGCTTTGGGAGGCTGTGGGGATGCAATGAGTCAGGCACGGAGAGTGAGACGGAGGTAGAAAAACTCCTCAACTTTCAGGCCTCAGATGACACAGCACCTCCCTGAGGGGCCCTCCTAAATGCTTGGAGGCTCTTACCCAGCATGTCACCGGGTATATTTCCCTGCGGCACTTACTGAAATTTCAAGGTGCCCTTTTGTTTACTTGGTTATTGTGTGTCTCCCCACCCTCCTCTGGAATGTTAGCTCTGGGCGGGCAGGGACCTAATCTACACCATCCCTGTTAGAAGGACACCCCACACTGGCACAAAGCAGAGATGTAAAAATGTTAGCTATGGTTATTATTACTGGTAGAATGCCAAATGAACACAGGCATGTGAGCTAAGTTTGTTCATCCAGAAGTCACAAATTTCTGGAGCTGCCTTTCCTTCACAAAGACTTCTATGTCAGGTGTGTGGAGGAGCGAACAATTCCTGAAAAAAAAATTGCTTTAATGACATTGCTTCATTGGCCCTGCCTGCCTGCTGTAGTGATTCTTATCCTAAGGGCCACCGGGGCTCATTAACTACTGAAAACATATGCAGCCTGTTGTTTGTAATCAAGCATATACATTTGTGCATGTGTGTGTGTACTGGGGGGGGGGGGGGGTGATGGGCATTCGCACTCACCAGAATTTCAAAAGGGTTCACGATGGAAATAAAGCCATGATTCTCTGATGCTCCAGGTAAAATGAAGATGAAGACTCCTAAGTACGGAGGCCGTGCCCCCTTCTCTGTCTCTCTCTGTCTCTGTGTCTCTCTCTCTGGATTTCAAGTACTACACACACACCATCCAAGCTCCAACCCTAATGGACAACTTGCGTCTGGGCAGTGATGAGGAATTTTCTCGAAGCTGAAAACAGACCAGCTGAGATAGGAGCCCGGCGAGATGGGAAACAGGAAGACTGGAGACCTCAGGGCTCACACAACATCTGTTCCTGTTATAGCAAATTGTGAAATTAGAACCTGGGCTGGGCACGCATAAAGAAAGCCGCAAAGAGAGAAAAGGAGACCAAACCTCGCTTTGCTTCCGGCAGCCGGCGACGCCATCCACCTGGAGCTCATGCGCAGGCGCAGGGCACAGAGACGGGGGCGGGGCTGGCCCGGGGGCACCTGCCCCCTGGGCTCTGTAGGTTGCGGGCTGAGGCTGGGTGATCAACAGGCTTCTATGGGTGATTTTCCAGGTGTGTGTGTGCGTGCGTGTGTGTGTGCGTGCGTGTGTGTGTGTGTGTGCGCGCGCGCGGTGGTGCGATTGCGCTAGAGAGAGAGGAGAGAGAAAAATTAGCTCTCTACCATGAACAGAACATACTTCACCATCCACTCTTAAAACAGGGTGTCAGACAGCCAGGGGCCCAGGAAACCAGCTCCTATTCTCTGAATATTATGGCCCTTAAAGAATAAAAACAAGAAGGGAGAGGCGGGGGGAACGGGCTCATTACACCTACCAAGCGACAAATCACTTGGAAAACATAAATACGTTTTCAAGGACACTCCTCCACTAACGAAGCTAAAGTGTTTTTCTTTTAAACCCCAGCAAGAAAATCCAGGGGATGAAACAAACTTCGCTTATTTTAGTTTCTACTCAATTACCTGTTAATGGAAAAAATCTGGCACCAAGTGTAATGAGGCAGGCATGAGCTCACTGGCGCGGGGGTCTGCACAGTCAGGAAGGCTGCAACAAGCCTAGCATTTATCTGCCTCTCTGTAACCCTTTTCAAACTCGCTGTCAGGGAGCCCACGCCGAGCGGGCAGAAGAGGAAGGGCTTGGAACCTGCTGCCGGCCTCCGAGGCCCTCTGGGAAAAAGAAAATTGTTGTTGGCAAGTCTGCCTGGCTCCAGAAATTGATCCAGTGCCCCCCACTTGTCCGAGCAGCAACAGACAGAGCTAAGAATTTTGTTATAATTAAATAGAGTGCTGATTGGTTGCTAGAGGTGGTCTTGAAACTGGTGTTTAAAAGCAGAGGAGAACAAGGGTTACTATTCATAGGAAAAGCCCAGAGTCTTAAAAATCCATCTGTTTCATTCCCAAATTTAGGCCAAAAAAATGCTCACTTGCTGTCTTTAAAAATACCACCTGCTTTGCAATGTTGTATAATGTGCCATTATATAAGGTGGAGGTGGAACGGAGGGGGCTGGGCAGGAGGATGCGGCTCGGTGGCGCAGCCCCTTCCTGGGGAGAACAGAGACTGTCTGCAGAGGCCAGGCTCTCTGCCCCCAAGGCCGAGCCCTTCTCCTCAGATGCCCAACAACCAGCCTTGAGGCACCCGAGAGACTTCCCAGTACCACCTCAGTGAGTTGCATTCAGGAACCCTCAAATGCTGGGCCCTGGTAACTACAGACATCCATCCAGCACCCACCTGGCCTCCAGGATCGACCATCGGGGGGTTGCACTCAGGGTCCGATTGGACTCACCTCACTGCTCACCACAGCTGGTGGTACAAGGTGAGGTCACAGCTCCTGGAACCAAGAGAAAGAGAACATCCAGGTCCTGAGCCCTGGAGTCAGGACCACTTAGTACCTCCCCACGACACACCACCCTAACCCTAGGGCATGGCAGCCACAGGACATAGGGTTCCCCATGGGGTAGCCCCGTTTCTCCCAAGTGGACAGATGTCCCAGTCCAGCTTAGTCCTAACAGCTTTTCCAAAACCTCAGAGAAATGTCAGGACTCAGTTTCTCTTTAAGATTCTCATTCGTAGGATAATTGAAGAGAATTGGCTAATTTTAACTCCAGCTCTGCCACTTTTCGGCTGACTGATGCTGCATGTGTTGCTTAGCTCCTTCTTATGACAATGGAAATAGGAAGACTCCCATCACAGTATTTGGGTGAAGAACAAATAAAATAATGCGTGCCGTGCGAGATGCCCAGGAGCCTAGTGTGGTGCCTAACATGTCAGGGGCGTCCGCTAACAGGTGGCTTCTGTATTCCTGTGAGCTGCACACTCCAGCCCTCCATCGCACTGGAGTCCTCAAACTTGGACACCGACCCAAGACTGGGAACAAGTCGTGGAGCTGGCAGTAGGATGCAAATTCCCCATCCTCAAAGCCAGTCAGTAGAGGATTCAAAGCTGGGGTAGTTACTGGAAAGATCCCCGGTCTAGAGTGCAAGGAATCGTGGCATCTAGCCTAGAACCTGCCAGGACCCAGCTGTGCGGCTTCAAGCAAGACATGCTTGGGTCCCCTTCCCTGGGCTACAGTTTCCTCTGGTCCTTCTTCCCAGCTCTTGGAGAGGAGACAGTCTGACTCTGTTTAGAGCAGCTGCTCTTGCCTTACAAAGCCCTCCTGGAATTCCTACCTGGAAGGTTAGTACTTACATGTCTCCACACCTCCCTCTTGGGAATTCTGATGCCCTGGGTAGGGGTGGGGGCCTAAACAGGGGCCCCCCCACACCCTGACACCAAGGGTGGGCTCTAATTTCATAACAAGCCCATGATTTCCCATTTCCACCCTCCGCCTCAACCCTTGCACCCTGAAAAGCAAATACAGACACCAGAGTGGTTTCTAGTAGGGTATTATGTGAAAAGTTATTAATAGGAACTTAATGCTTTACTATATTATTTATCCTTAGAGGCCATTCCAGTAGCCCCACTCCATCCGCATCTTTCACTGTGAATTTCCTTCCACACTTGGTCTCATAAAGCTAACAGGGACGTGGGTGAGTGGGCAGTGCATAGCTTGTTTTGTTATAAGTAGTAACCACCACTACCTTGAGAACCCGGAGGAAGTTAACATCGCTTAACCTGAATTCTTCATAATTCCATAAAACAAATGAATAGGGGGGCATTACATTTTTTTTCAAAAGGCTTGGTTTATGACTTCTGGCTGTGGTGACTCGCTCCTCAGGGCCTAGGCTGTAGACCACATGGCAATCATAGCTACAGTCTTTTAATACCTGCTCCATGCAAGACAAACAACTGAGAGGGCTTTTGTCCCCCTCACCTACCCAATATCATTCCCAGCATTTCAGTGGAATGGAGCATATATCATCTATGAGAAAAGTCCAGAGGGATCTTGAGGGCTTTGGATGAAAACTACCCATTGTGTGAAAACCACCATTTATTTATCCATTCTACTATTGATGAACAATGTGGATGTGTCCAGTTTGGAGCCATTATGAATGAAGCTGCTATGATCATCTACTAAGGTAAACTTATGTTATTGGGATATCCCTTTTTTGTGAATTACCTAGTCTCATTTTCACTTACTTTGGGGTTTTGCCCTCTTTCAACTGATTAAGCTATCTTTTCTTTTGATTTTTAGGAACTTTTTAATTCCTGGATATCAGTCCTTCATCAAATAAATGTGTTACAAATATTATCTCCTACCTGTGGCTTGCCTTTTCACCCTTTGAGTTTGTGAGAAACGTTCTCAACAAACTAAGACTAAAAAGGAATCTTCTTAATTTGATAACATGTATCTACAAAAACAGCGGACACTATACATACTCAATAGTGAAATCGTGAATGTTTTTCCCTGAGTTCAGAAAAAAGGCAAAGAAGTCCAATATCACCACTCCTATTCAACGTTCTATTGGAGGCTCTTGCCAGCACAATAAAGGGAAAATAAGAAGGCAGAAGAGGGAGTATAAAGATTGGAAGGGAAGGAAAAGGGAAGAAATGACATTATCAGTATTTTCAGATAACATAATTGTGTGGATAGAAACATCCAAAAAAGCTATAGCTAATCTATTAGAATTTATATGTGAATTTAGCAAGGCTGTTGGATAAAAGGTCAGTATACAAAAATCAAGTATAATTCGATATACTAGCAATAATCAAATAGTATGTAAAAAATTTTAAATACCACTTATGATAATTTTAAAAAATATAAAATATCTAGGGATAAGTTGAATGAAAGACATGCAAAACCTCTATACATGAAACCATAAGACATTTGTTATGGGCTAAATTGCATCCCCCACCAAATTCATATGTTGAAGTCCTAAGCCCCTTTAAAGAGGGGCCTTTAAAGAGATAATTAAGGTAAAAAGGACATATGGGTGGGCGCTAGTCCAATATCCCCAGTGTCCTTATCAGAAAAGGTGATGGGGATACCGACACACACAGAGGAAAGACCACGTGAGGACACATCAGGAAGCCAAGAAGAGAGGCCGCAGAAGAAATCAAACCTCCAACACCTTGATCCTAGACTGCTAAGCCTCCATACCTGTGAGAAAATAAGTTTCAGTTGTGTAAGCCATCCCATCTGTGGTATTTTGTTATGGCAGCCCTAGCAAATGAATACAGCATTATTGAGGGAAATTAAGGAATACATAAATAAATGAAGGGATAGACTATGTTCATGGATTCGAAGGCTCAATATTGTTAAGATGTCATTTCTCCCCAAATTGTAGAACAGGTTCATCACAACCATAATAAAAAGTCCAGCAGGTTGTGTGTTTGTGTATGTGTAGATGGAAGTTGACAATCTAATCCTACAATTTATATAGAGATGCGAAGGCAAATAAAGTCATGATAATCTTGATGGAGAACAAAATTGAAGGACTTACATGCCATATAGCACGACTTATTACAAAGATACAGTGATTAAAACAGTGTGCTATTGGCACCAAGCTAGAAAATGATCAGTGGAATAGAAAGTGTCAAGAAACAGATCCACAACCATACTGTCATTTGAATTATGCTAGGTCAACCAGACACCCATACAGAAAAAAATGAAATTTGACCCTTGCCTCATATCATATATCAAAATTGATACCAGCTGGATCATTGATTTACACATGAAAGGTAAAACAATAAAGCATCTAGAAGAAAAGAGAGAAAAATATGCTCATGATTTGGAGTGACAATATATTTCTTAAGTGGGACTTAAATGCACTAGCCGGTTGCAACCCACAATCTGAGAAACACATCTAATATAATATACAATATTATAATACATATACTTCTAATTTTCTTCTAATTTTAGGATTCTACAACTTCTAGCACTGAGTCCAAAATAGTTCAATCCAGGGACTTCCCTGGTGGTCCAGCGATTAAGACTCCGCGCTCCCAATGCAGGGGGACCAGGTTCGATTACGGAACTAGATCCTGAATGCCGCAACTAAGACCTGGCGCAGCCAAATAAATAAATACATTTTTTAAAAAACAAAATAGTGCAATCCATGTAATTATTAACTGTCTTTATTATTATTCCAGGCACAGGAATCAGAATGAGAAAAAAAACTTCTGCACACAGAGAGGGAAAGAACCCTGTGATCTCATAGCGAAAGCCTCTCCCAAGGCCATGAATCAAACTAGCTCTGTCCTCTGCCTCTCTCCAGCTACTCAGATGGTCTGTGACTTCGCAAGGAGGAGTACAGCATGGTATTTAGCTGTGCAGGCTCCTGAGTCGGGCTGCCTTGGGTTAAATCCTGGGCTCACTACTTCCCAGATACGTGTCTTTGAGAAAGCCACTTACCTCGGTAAGCCTCACTTTCTACACTTGTGAAATGAACATAAAAGCAATTTCAATTCCCATGAGGATTAAATGAGGCAACACGGGTAGAGTTTTTAGCACATCCTCTGGTCATTATCTTTATATGAAGCCACTTTCCAGGTGAGTGGCTTGCCCAGGCCTCAGGAATGTTGGTGGCCCCTTTCCTTAAAGACTCTGTCTTGTTAAGACGATGCAGGACTGAGCTCAAAGGGAAAACCAGAGACCAACCTGACTCCCCCCAGATCTATGTGCCAGTTCCTAGAACAGTACCTGGTGCAAATTGGTGCTCAAAACATAGCTGTTAAATGAATGAATGAATCAAGGAATCAGTGTGCTTACAGCTCCCATCAGGTGCACTCACAAAATGCCAGCTTTAAAAAACCCCATGCTCCAGACTCAGAATGCACTGGTGTTGCCCATCATACCCACACCAGGATTCACCCAGGCTTCTGCCATTGCCACACACCTGGGAATGCTGAACCAGATTTGAAATGGGAGATGAGGATGCCAACTCCAGATGGGAACCCTCTAGAGAATCAAACCTCTAGCCTTGTTTAGTAGTGATTCCCAGCTCCGGTTTCTGGCACTTGCCTTGAGGCACAAGAGACTTTTAGGCTCTTAGCTTCTTTCCAAAGGGCTTTAATTAAAACATATTTACATACCACAGAAAGCATGCCAGCCACAGCTGCGGTGCCCCAAAAGGTAGAAAAAATATTTACGGGGTCATTAAGTCCCAGATAAGGTGAATGGCTGACTATGGGTAGTCACAGCATCCCAGGCCCATGGTCCCTCGACTCCACAATGAGGACATGTCTGCCACATCCAGACCTCTTTTATTCTCTAACCTGGGTTTAAAGACCCGGACTAGCAGAATCCCAAGGAGAAATAAGGAAAACAAATAATTATGACTGACCTTCTGCTTTTGTGATCATAATAAACACTATGATTTACTATTCCAGGCACTCTGCATTCTAGCCCTCACAAGAATCTGTCAAAATGACACTTATCATGTTGACAAAATGACATATTGTCACTACGTGTTAGCTGAAGAAAGAGAGGCTCAGAGAGATGAAGGCATTACCCAAGGACACACAGTGAGGGAGTCAGATGGAGGATTCCCCAGGCTCAGGTTCACGCTGCTGCTCCCAGGTGCTTCCTCTCTTCACACCCTGGGTCCAGACAAAAGGCCCTCTGACCCAACATGCATCCACATCATCAGAATAAAAAGGGAACCTTCCATTATCTGACATGGAAAACCACCTACTATAATAATCACTTTCAGCACAGACTTGTCCAAAACCACCACCAACACTGGAACAACTGTCCATTCTGGAGGATTCTGTGCTAAGACTCTGCAATTGTCCCAGAATTGGCAAATGCCTCTGTAGTGGGCTGAAGGGTAGCCGCCTAAAATATATACCCACATCCCAATCCTAGAACCTGTGAATATTATTTTATATGGCGGAAGATGTGATTAAGGACCTAGAGAGAAGCATCTTATCCAGGATCATCCAGGGGTCCCAAACACAATCACACGTATCCTTATAAGAGAGAGGCAGAGGGACTTTCAGGACAGATGCAGAGGAGGCAGCGATGTGAAGATGGAAGCAGAGATCTGAGTGATGTGGCTATAAGACAAGGAACACCCAGGACTGTAGGCAGCCACCGGAAGCTGGAAGAGGCTCCAGAACATCTGGAGAAAGCACGCACTGGCTCTTGGACTTCTGGCCTCCCGAGCTGTGAGAGCTATTGCTTGAAGTCACCAACTTTGTGTTACTTTGTTACAGCAGCCACAGGTAACTAATACACCCTCCTAACATGCAAACTTCCTTGGCCAGGTCCCAACAGAGGTCAGGAATGATACGGCTCAGAGATGAGGTTATGGGCTCCTAGATGTTGTCTTAGGGTCCCTTAGCAACAAAAAATCCACAGATCCTTTTCATGGATGAAATAGAAAGATGTTCAGTTTGAAAATAAACTTCCTGAGGTACGAAGAAACCAAACCGATGTCAAGAAGAGAGTTGAGGGACTTCCCTGGTGGCGCAGTGGTTAAGAATCCGCCTGCCAATGCAGGGGACGCTGGTTCGAGCCCTGGCCCGGGAAGATCCCACATGCCGTGGAGCAACTAAGCCCGTGTGCCACAACTACTGAAGCCCGTGTGCCTATAGCCCGTGCTCCACAACGAAGAGTAGCCCCCCCTCGCCACAGCTAGAGAAAGCCCGCGCGCAGCAGTGAAGACACAGTGCCACCAAAAATAAATAAATAAATAAATTTATTTTAAAAAAAACAAAAAAGAAGAAGAAGAGAGTTGAGGGGCAAGGACTCGGCCTGCCATTTGACTGGAACCCGGGCTGTGCAGAATTAGACAAGCCTGGGGGGAAAGGAAGTTCCATATTAGGGTGGAGAGAAGATCCCCAAAGCATTGCTCAAATGTTCAAGAGCAGTAAGCACGTGGCTAGGTGATCGCATTTTGAATTTTAGGAAGAGATCTGTACTCAGGCTGGCTGATGATGGAGGAAGAGCACCCCTTCCACCTGGCATTTTCGGCCTCTGTAACAAGGGCAATGACTCATACTCCAGCATGGCTGAAAGGATTAAGGAAGTAACTTGAGACCTTGGAAGTTCTGAGAACACAAAATTTGGAAGCATTATGGAAAGTTTCTATTCTCCTGCTTCCCGCAATACAGGTGTGGAGTTGGCCAACCTTGTTCATTCCTTCCCCCAATATATATGGAGCACCCTCAATGTGCCAGGCACTGAACCAGAACCCTAGTATAAAACAGAGATCACCAGAGCCACAATCCTGCTCTCCTGGGGGGTTCCCTAGAGCAATGGGTCTAAACTGGGTGTTATTTTGCCCCCTAGGGGGCATCTGGCAACGTCTGGAGACATTTCCGGTTGTCATGACTGGCGGGAAGCGGGTGCTTCTGGCATCTAGTGGGTAGAGGCCAGGGATGCTAACACCCTACAATGCCTAGGACAGTCCCCCACAGCAAAGAATGATCCAGTCCCAAAGGTCCACAGAACCGAGGGGTGTTATTAGTGGCCTAACAAGGCCACCCCCATTGACACGATGGCGGATGAGAATGTTAATGAGAGGGAAAGACAGGAAGCTGGAAGATCACAGACATCGTCACTATCATCTACGCGGAGACCTGAAGGATGAGGAGGAATGAGGCTGCAGGAGCAGAGCAGACCTCCCAGGCAGAGGGCAACTGCATCTTTGAAAGCGGGGCAAAAATGCTTTTAGGGGAAAGCGAGTGTGTGCTGCAGAGGAGGGGTGGAGCAAACAAGGAAGCCATCAAAAGGACCATCCCATCACTCCATTTGGGAGAAGGACCATCTTTACTACGCAAGGAGGCATAACTTGGTATTAAGAGCACGGGTTTGGAGTCAGGGCTGAATTTAAATCCCAGCTCCACCACCCTACAGGCTGTGTAGTTTTAGACAAGACACACACTCTGAGTTCCCAAACCCAGTTTTAGAAAATAAAGCAGAGAGTGGAGGGGGAGGATGATATCTACCTCAGGGGGTAGGCGTTAGGATGAAATGAGAAAATGCCCATCAGCGGCTTAGCCCACTGCCACAAAGAACAGATATTGTCATTTGTGTTTTCAAAGGTCACTCTGGTCCCAGCGTGCAAAATAAAATGGGGAAGGACAACCAGAATCACTCCTTCCCGGGAATACAAAGCAAATGAAAACAAAATATCAAGATTTTACCGAACAAAAATCAACTTGAGCAGAGCAGAGCTTCCAAGAAAAGTCCTTAAGGACAATACCGTGTAACCGTATGTAACAAGGGCAGTGACACAGACCGCTTCCATGCCCAATGAAATCACATCCTTTGCAGGTGAGGCTGTCCAGATACGTGGAACCACGTATGCATCCATCCATCCATCTGTCCGTCCTAGCCAGCGTGAGGAATGAATGCAGTGGAAACCTTAGGAAGATCTTTACTGTGGCCCCTGGTTGACGATGGGGATGAACGCGCACCCCGGCCAGGGCAGAGCCCTGAACTTGAGTCTCAAGAGATGGCAAGAGTCCTCCACGCAAACTTGTAACGGAAGCACCTTGATCCAATTTTCTAAAAACCTTCTTGCTTAACAATTGCTCACCCTGGCATCTCTCCCTGCATGTTAATTCTTAGAAAGAAATAAGGATACTTTCACATCAATGATCCTTTAAATGGCAATGATGCGGTTTCTTAAATCCCCTCCTGGTGAACTAAGTCTCATTAACCGGAATTAAATCATTTCTGCTTGATACTCTGAGAGGGCCGACTGAGATATAGCAGAGTGACAGTCTTATAGCCAGAAGAGTGACATTTGCTTTCAGAAATGAACTAACCAGGTACATAAAGTATGGCAAACGGACATTAAGAATGGGGGGGCGGGGGGGAGGGTCAGAAAGCAACCCCTCTTAAGATTTCAAGGCCCATTTCTGGTATCCAAGTCACCACCCACCACCCACACCAACCACGGGGTCTCAAGTTCCAGCTTGGGAACACATTTCTCTTGGTTAAGGCGGATCCAGCTTCCCCAGAAATAAAACCCAAATTACAGAAACAAGTGACCAGCCTTTATCTGCACATACTAAGTTGCTTTTATTAATCCAGAACGGCATGCTACAGATACTGTACAGCATGAACATTTATTCATTACAAAAATGGCTTCCAAACCATTAAAAATGAAATTGGAATAAGAGCATAAAACGGAACAGTAACATCACAACTGTTAGGAAACATTCAAAGTATTCACAAAAAATGTTATAGTTAGCATTTTAATAAACCAGAGAAAAATCGGAGACAGTTTTACAATCGCTTCATGTCAACTACAATGGCACTGAATGAACAGGTTTCAGCTTTATACAGCATTTTGTAACATCAACATGCCTAGGTTTTTTTTATTTTTAAAGTTTGCTACCTACTTGTATGTCATACGTGTACATAAAAGCGGCAGCTGGTTTTTCCTTTAAGAGTAATCTAATATACAGAATTTTTGGCCCTTAAGGGTTTATACCTCTTCATTTAAAATGCTTTCTGGACAATCTGCTACCAAACACATCTTGTTATAGGTGACATTAAAACTACATACAAATCTACCTATGTAACATCACAGCAAAACATGATGAACAAAAATTACAGCATCAAAAAGAGAGAGAAAGCTAAAGTCACTGAGAATTTTGGCACATAAAGTTTTGCACATGGTCAGTCCATGTCCTCAGGGTGCAGGGCGCTCGCCTGCGAGTTCACAGGGGAAACGGGACAATTTCCACTGCTGCTCGTACAGCGTCGCTAAAATTCCCTCACTAATTTTCAAGTCTTGTTTTACATAATGGCTTTTAAAGCAACTTTTGTTAATGCTACTGATCCTTTAATGCAACTATTAATGTCCATTTGGCGGCATCTGGGTTTCATACGGCAAAAAAAAAAAAAAAAAAAAAAAAAAAAATGTCCAAAAGGGAAACAAAAAATATATATATACACATTTTATATATAAACTTAAAAACCTTGTACAAATGAGTTGTTATATATAAGATGCTTATGCTAAGGGGAAAAAAACTTTATACAGTTTCAAGAAAAAGGAAAACATATTTTAAAAGGGACAACGTACAGGTTTGACAAGCAACCTCTAAAGCAATAAATACTACTGGTCCAACAGCGTTGTGATTCCATTAATTGTTGAAGAGCATCCCCCTCCCCCCAAAAGAACAACACCATGGAACAAGGTATATTAACACATTTTAACCCTTTGTTTCTGTACATTTAAACAATAACAAGTAACATCACAATAAAAGTTGTTTCACACAGGAAAAAAAAAAAAAAAGTAAATGGCACTGCATTCATTGTGCCCTTATGGTTTAAAAACCAGATGTAAAATGATTGGTTCGCAAGCTCGTATTTAATACAAATAATACAGAACCAACTCCTTTTGGAGGGCTGTTTCAAAATTGCTTCTTTTTTTTCCTTTTTGTTTTTTAATCAGTCTTTTAAAACTAAGCTATCCGAACTACATAACAGTTATGTATATATATATATTTTTTAAACGCTACAAAGACTTTAAACAGCTGTTGATAAAAATTTTGGTAGAATCATGAGGTTCTTCTCTCATCTACATATTTAAAAGGAGAAATTGAAATAAGAATGGGTCAAATATTGACCAATGAACTCGATAAACATTAACTAATGTAGCCACGTGGCACAAACGGAAAAGAGGACAAAACAAAAACCTGGCAGAAGGGGGCGCGGGAAATAAAGAAAAGCAGAACGCAACACTCCACAACAGGGCAACCGGCGCTGAGGAGGGTAAAGCTATTCTAAAGACTTGGTGACGAGGGAGAGCGGCTGCGGCTGCGTCCCGGCCAGAGAGCCGTGGGAATGTAAGGAAGATGTCGACGGCTGCGCCAGAGATGAGGGAGGGATGGCAGGAGGCAGGTCCAGGGCCCCGTTGGCACAGAGGGCGGGGGCCTTGCCGTGGGCGGCCTCGGCAAGCAGGAGGGCGGGCGGCGGAGGCATCATGGGCAGGTGGGCCAGGGGGTCGGGCTTCAGGGACAGCGAGAGAGGCTGGGTCTGCTCAGTCTGTGACTTGGCGTCTTGGGGAGGGGAGCCTAGCAGGTTGGGGGAGGAAGGAGGCGAGTCTAGTAAGCTTCCATCTGAAGAGGGTGGACTGAGGCAGCTGCCTTCACCTTGTATGTAGCGAACGCACTTTTTTTTTCTCCTAGAAACAGGGGAAGAGAGTTATCTGTGAATAAAGGGCAAAGATGCCACGGGAGAGAGTTCTCGAACGCTCAGAGCCGAGGTGACGTCACCTAGCGGATGCCCTGCGGAGGCACGCCCAGCGGCCAGGGGACGATTACAGTCACGCTGGGGTGCGGCGCTCACTGAGCTAAGCCTGCTCCAGCAAACCAAGTATGTCAGACCACAGAACTCCCTACCTACCTGCTTCCCCTGCCCCCACTAAACACCCAGCGCCCCACCCGTGCCCAAATATAAGCCAGCAAGCGAAAGGGTACCACCTGTAGACGGCGGCACCGATTTGCCAGAAGGTGGCTAGGTGCAAACTGAGATGAACTCAAAAGCTTGTTATTTCTCTTTTGGCTTAGACACGCCCTCACTCCCCATCATAACCACCCTCCTCCATTTCCACCACTACCACCCCTACCCCGCCAATGGTGGGTGTGGGTGTGTGTGTGGGTGTGTGTGTGTGAAAGAGAAAGACAGAGCTCCCACCCCAGGTGCCTCGTATCAATCTGAAACTCTCAAAATGCTGACTGTTGAGCCCACAGAGCTGAAGGCAGTGCTAGCAAGAGGCTTAAAGGTTTTAACCCGCCACCATCACCACCATCACCACCATCACCACCACCACCAGAGGCTGCTGGCGCCCAGAGAGTTTTCGGGCTTGTCTGTTAAGAACCACACCAAATCAAGAGAGGTCAGAATCGGGGGTGGGGAGGGGTGAGGGGAACGAAAAGAAAACCAAATAAACTCAAAAAGAAAACAAAAACAAAAAATAAAAAACCAAAACCAAAAAACCACCAAAAAACAGGTAGAAGAGGATAAACAAAGGTGGGGGAGGGGGAAGAATAAGAAAAACAGAAAATGATCCAAAGGAACAAGAATAACTGGTTGTATGGCCTGCAGGTTGTGGATTAAATTATGAATCAAACTTGATTTTTTTTTTTTAAGATTTGGGGTCTTCCCCTCCCCCACCCCATAGTGAGAAGGCTAGAAGGAGAGACAGTGAGGATGGGATGGAGGGGCATCCTGCCCTGGTCCACATGCCGGGGCCAGTGAATGCAGGGTACAGCCTGTCACAAGGAAGTGATGACAAAGAAGAAGTGCCAGGGAATCACAGCATGGACCTTCTTGAATGGGGGTCGTCAGGATTAGTGTTTAAACCAGAAAGACTAATTTTGCCCTGCACCAAAACGAGAATCTCCCCTCTCCATTTCCTGTTTATGTAAGAAATAGGAATGAGAATTTCAGAGCCTCTCTTGCTTATCATCTAAAGTTGGGGACATCAATTCAAGACATTGAGCATGTGACCTCAAAGCTTCTCCTATTATTCATCCCAGTCTGATGGGATAATATTTGGTAGGAAGAGTGATCCTGGCGATCAACCCCACACATGCTATAAAAGTAATGCAGATACAGGGAATGTGCTGATCTAAGGAGAATACAGTCAGAACTACAGCTGATAACACTCTGTCTGTAAGCGCCGGCTGGCTTCCGGTCATGGGAAAGCAACTAAGATGCTGCCTGGTTGAAGGCAACCACTGTCAGATGTCACTGGCCTTTGAAAGGAAGTGGGTGTAATGAGTTCCTCCTTGGGTCTGTGCCCCAGAGCTGTCTGATGATGCCCCTCAGTGCGTGGGGTGTGGACTCCGCAAGATGGCAGGAGGGAGGAGAGGAGGGGGGGTGAAAGGGCACATGCTCAGCCCTTCCTGACTCCCAGAGGCCAAGACCCATTGGACTGGTGGCCTCAGGGTCTATCCATCCCTGCTCTGGGTCGAAAGGAACTCTAGGAAAGCAAGGGCAGCGCCCCCCTTCACCTTCAATTTGACAAGGTTCCTTTTTCTCCTCTGGGATAGACTGAAATAGACTGTGGGTTCTGCTCCCATCCCAGAAACTCAAGACAAATAATTAAGCCTCTCAGAGTTTTAAACCACCTTAGCCTGCAGATCAAAACATGCTCAAAAAACTATGTCCATGCATTTTAAAAATGGGAGAAGAAAGGGGGTGGGGAGGGGGGCATAAGCAAAACTGAGAAAGCAACAGGGACAAATGGGAGAGAGGACAGGGACAAAGAGAGAAAGAGGGGAAAAAATAACAGGAAACAAGGGAATGACATCCAGCAGCGTTCCATGCTATATTAGGGCAGAGTGAAAAAGACGGGAAAAGCAACTTGGTGGGCTCAAAACAGAATCTTGTTAAAATGTCCTCAAATGTCAAATAAAATTAGAAACCCTGTGCAGGGAGCGAGGAGCCCTGATTGGCTAGGAGCATTTCTGGTGCTCCCCTCCCCCCTCCTGCCCTCCTCATGATAGGAAGTTTCCGTGTCGTGGGGATGAGTGGGGGCATTTGAACACGGGACACGAAGACTATGTTGACAGGGCAACCGCTCCTTCTAAGAGGTGGCAGAGCAGACAGCAGTCGAACACGTACATTTCCGACAGGCCAGAAAATGCCTCGTTTTGCAACTTCTTTTTTTTTTTAAAGCACATTTTGTCTTACTGATTTAGCATCAAGCTAGATCCTGGCAAAGTCAAGAAGAAACATTGAGGGAAAAAGGGACAAAACCCATTCTCTTACCCTCCCCCACCTACGCTCCATCTCTCAGCAAGGGGTGGCCCCTTAAAAATCCATTTTTAGCTTCCTATGGATTCACTCTGAAAGGAAAGTAAGAGTTCTTCCTGACCCTATTTTGGAATTAGGCACTTAAAGGAGCAGAAACGCATCTGCTAAAGCTTTTAGAGTATGAAATGACATCCCCAACAGAGGAAGAATGGCCACCACGGAAGGTCTAAGGGTGCTGAGGCGGGAAAGAGGAAGGATGGTGCTGAGGAGAGAGGAAGGACCTCTGAGCACCTGCGCTGCCACACTGACAGCTGGCCCCCCACACCCCGCCCCCAAGCTGCACTGTAGAGAACCATGTTGATGAAGCGGCTCCGAAGGCTTGGGGTGGTTTGTTTTTGTTCTGTAAAAATGTCATGAAAATTCTCGTCTCTGAGGAAGACTCCACACTCCGCTTTAAGCAAGGTGCAGCTGGGTGTGAGAAAGGACCGTCTGTCTGGTCAATGTTGGTCATGATTAACTTTCATCCCCCAAAGTGCCAAGTCTAACTTGCAGTTACCTGCTTCCAAAGCAGAAAAAGGGATTCATAAGCCACCACTCACCTCCCACAAATAAAATACACAAACCAGGCAACAAACCACATTGCGAGGGGCGCACAATGGTGTCGGCTATGCGTTTCTACAAAGCATGAGAAACCCTCCCTTAGGAGTGGGCCCTGCGATCAGCTAACCCTTCACCACGGCAGGCGACTCAGAGCAGGATTCCATAGCTAATTATCTTCCCACTCAGTGCAAATAAAAATCTGACACAAATTCACCGCCTGATAGGGTCGGCAGAGTTCCCATCTTCCAGGCCAGCCCTAATGAAACGCCTAACGCCCTCCACCAACTGCATCGTGAAACTCTTTTCTGTTGCACAGACAAGACCCCGGGACTGTGTGGCAAGGCCATCTGTCACCTCCGTGGACACTGTCAACTCACAGAATGGGTGGGGGGGTCCCTCTCCTGCTGGACGTGCACCCAAGGCCCCCGGTCCTCACTCAATGGGCATGAGGGTCGCCTGTGGAGGGCAGCCTCTCTCAAGACAGACTCTTGGGCCCTCTCTCCCCTCAACACTTGGTCAACGCGAGGCACTTCGCCCATCTCTCGTTAGGCGTCAGGGGAGGGGGAAGAGACACAGGAGACTGGTGGGCATGCACGTAATGGAATGGACATCTGAGCTAACGTCTAAACACAGAACACATGGCAGGGCGTGGAGGAGAGGGACACGTGACAAGGGAGGCACTACAGACAGGGGAGCGTGTTTGGGTGTTGAGATACCTACCATCATAATATTCCAAATTCAAAGACTGCTTGTATCAGAACAAAGAAACAACAAATTTAACCAAAGGTGGTCATTAAAGGAAAGGAAATGAGACAGGAACTAGTTGGTATCCCTCCACCAAGAAGGAAGTACCTACACCTTCTCTGAAATTACAGGTTGGATGGAACCTGCAGGTGGAACACAGGCGTTTAATTTGGACTCTTCTGATTCACTTTGGAACCAGCGCTCTCTCTGTCTCTCTAAATATATGCATAGATATATATTTTTCATTCTGCAGGCTAGCAGCACTGCAGTACGTGACTGCACGACTCACTGCTTGCAGCCCTGTAGCTGGTGCATGCCGTTCAATGCCACGCTTCTTTTCAGCACTGTAAAACAATGTCAGCTAACCAAGCTCCTCTGTCCAGAGACGTGGTTTTGAAACAGAAAACAAACAAAAAAACAAAACAAAACCAAAAAAAGCCTGCCCCAGAGCCCTTCTCCAAGTGTCTGGACTCCAAGTGCATGGGAATGCTATTGCTGCCAATTTGAGCTCATTGAAACCTTGGGACATGGTGGCTGTCTCTCTGTCCTACAGACATGCCACGGAAGCATTGACAGGGCCGGGCCAGTTCCAGAATGCTGGCTTTCAAAGCAAAAGGATAAGTGCCCGTCCTGGTCTGTGAGGGCTGTGGTCTAGGTCCTACCACCAGGGATATGTTACTTGTAAGAGCAGGGGAAAGAGAGAAAGAGAAAAGTAGGGAGAGGACACGGCATAAAATTAGCAAGGAAATTTTGAAGAATGAGGATCATTAGTCATTGATGCCAGCGGGGAAGTAGATGGGAACGAGGTCAAAATATATTGACACACTAAGGTACCAGAAGGACAGAATGCTTTGATTTTTTCCCAAAGGCCTCGCAGTAGGGAATATACCTGCACGGTTTGCACCATAAAGTCTGTCGGTCAAGCCCGAACAGTGCCCGACACTTCTTTGGAGTATTTGCATCTGTTAGCATAAGGTAAACACAAAAAATACAACACAATGGTGGGTCGTGCTCAGTTGGATGTGAAATCTCAGCTACAGCTGACTTGTCTTCGCTATCACCTCGGTTCTATTTGACTGTCTTCCCTCACCAAGGACATGAAAGGAAAGGACTTCTATGCGTCAAAAGAAAAAAAAAAAATAAAACGATAAAACACAAAACAAAAACAACAACCAGAAACCAAAAAACAACAAGGAAAAAAATAAAAACAGAGAGAGAAGAGGAGGGGAAAAGGTGACGTTATTTGCTTCTACCTAGGCCAGGCTTACGATGGATGTCACTGAGCCCCCATCCTGGGCTGTCGGGAGGAAGGGGCTGGCAGGCAACATTCCCTGGGAGGGGGCGCGCTGGGGTTTGCTGTCGCTGACCCGAGGAGGCACGAATGATGCTGTTTTACAGTGGCATTTTGGCTAGCAGCAGCGAGGACAAGCACGTCCCTCACAGAGCAGTGTCCCGCGCCCTCCTGTCTCCTAAGATCCACACACAGAGCTACAAAGCAACAGGCCAGAGAAGGGGGGAAAGGACCAAATAGACCAGCTGCAAACCAGCACAGCGAATCTGGGAAATCTATACACACCTGCAAGGGCCGCACCAGTTATTCTGTTGATCAAGGCCAAAGCGCGCTCGGCATTTCTTAGGAGCGCTCAGGTCTGAATGAGTTCAAGAGAGAAGCGAGCGGAAGAGGAGGACGTGGGAGAGAGGGAGAGGGAGAGGAGAGAAGAGAAAGAGAGAGAGAGAGAGAGAGAGGGAGGGAGGGAGAGAGAGGGAAGGAGAGGAGGGGGAAGAGAAAGATACAAATAAGAAAAAAATAAAAATAAAAAAGGGAATAAATCAATGACCTGGTTACTAATTACATAATATTGACTTTCGTTTTTAACTTTCTTTAATTTAAAAAAAAAAAGGTAAAAAAATCACATTCTTATTCAACTTGTGAAATTAGCTGTTGCAAATAAAGCTGCAGTATCCCTTCTTTAAGGACTGTCTCTCCGATTCGGTTTGAACTGATAAAGGGAAGTTAGATACTGAAGAACTAAGTTTTAAATAATGTTTTTCCTCTTTTGGTTCTGCTTTTTTTTTTTCTCTCTCTCTCTCAATTTGTTTTTCTTAAAGAAGAAAATAAAGCAAAGGAGGGAATTAAGTTTGTCACATGCTTTTTTCTTCTCAGAGTACAACAGTTTAAAAAAGA
Organism: Eubalaena glacialis; assembly: GCF_028564815.1. NCBI lineage: Eukaryota > Metazoa > Chordata > Mammalia > Artiodactyla > Balaenidae > Eubalaena > Eubalaena glacialis. The sequence continues at coordinate 17,347,518 of NC_083716.1, forward strand.
AAAAAAAACTACAAATAAAAACAGAACAAAACGAAACAAAACAGAAAGAAATAAAGAAAGAAAGGGGTTGTGGTACTGGGATATTGCAGCTTTTGGAATGTTCATCTTTTCTTTTTGTAAATCTATTTTCATTAATATTAAGAGAGGAACAGATAAAGGTCAACAGGCTGTGTGAATGAGCTGTTAGGAGTTAGTTAGAAGCTCACAGCAGCATTTAAGCAGGTACAGTCAGTGAAATGCTAGTGGATTTGCAAATTATGAGCAGAAAAGCAAAAGGAAGGAAAAAAAACTAAAATAAAAAAAAGCAAAGGAAAAAATAATCATACTGCGGATGCATGCTTGCGTGAGAAAACTTAGTGGGAGCGATGAAAAAAATGCCATTAGATTAAGGAGGTTTATTACTGAATTCCTTCCATTTTGTTGTTGTTGTTGGTTTCTGTTTTTTTTTTTACCAGTCTCTTTTAAAGAAATACTGCATATTCAATTTGCACAGTTAGTTCAACTCTAAATCACTGTCATCACGGCTTAAACAACTGTTACGGGAAAAATAAATAAACAAAGCAGAAGTTAAATTAAATTAAAAAAAACAACAAAAGCAACTGAAAAAAAAATCTACCGAAACATACGAAACCGTGTAGATGGTCATTTTAAAGAATGTTCAAAGGTCATACGTGTTTCATGTTAATAAAACTATAATGGCAAGAAAAATTAAAAAAACAGTTTATCAACTATTTTAATGACTCAAAATGACATTAGCACCTGTAATCGGAGGAAGTGAAAGGCAAGGATTTAGGAAACATTCGCTGTGTTCTGAAAAAAAAGAACAAATTATACAAAGCCTTCAAAATGTTTTTGTCGTTGTTTGTAAAAGCCTGGCCTTCTCGAAGGGACCTCTGAGATTGCCTATGCAGTATTTCTAATTTCTTCTAGAGAATGACAAACCTCCTTAATTTAAATTGGGTGCAATTGACCACTGTAAAGGCATGCATCAGAACATTCAGGAACAGCCCAGTTAATATCAAACACTCGCACACACCCCTTCTGCTCCCCTAGCCCCCTCCTTATCCCTACTCAGACACATACAAAATAAGCAGACTGTATAAATCCCCGCCTAGGCATGCCTACCGCTCTCCACTTACAGGCTCTGCAGTTATTTTAAAACACATTCCACTAGACTTAACAATGTGCTTTTCATGCAACAATGAATGTTACTAGCTTTAAAAGGGCAGTCATGAAGCAATTAATTAAAATGCATAAACAAAAAGGCTGGCTAAGATGGGTCCCCGCCCCCACAATGTCCTGGCCTTGAATTTCTCCTGCCTCCCCCAGATAGAAGCCTGACATAAAAAGAGTGGTCTTCAGAGTACCGCTCCCTTTCTCCATCCTGCTTATTCAAACTTACCATTGGTCTCCCCGGGCTGCTTGTCCCTTTTCCTCTTCTTCTTCTTCCCCTAGATGATGAACAGATGAAACACAGGGAATTATTTCAGGAAGCAGATGGGAGGAGGGCGTCTGGGCTCACCTGGAAAGGAGGCAGGAGGAGGGGCACTGGCTGCCATCTCCATCCACACCGGCTCCTGAGTGTTTTCCCACCCCCCACCCCCCTTTAATCCAAGCGCCCTTCAATTGTGCTCCAGCTGAAGGAACGCGCGCCCAGCAGAAGGGAAGGGATCAGCAGGGTGGAGAAGAAAGACCTCTTTTCCCATACATCTATGTCCATCCTCAAACCTGACCCCAAGCATCCATAAGAGGGAAGAGGAGAACTGGATGGCAAAGATTCAGGGAGGTGTGGAGAGACAGGGTTGGAAGTGGCCCAAGAGCCAAGGGACAAATGAACGATGTTGAGATGGCTGTGAGAGCCTCCTTGCCCCGCACAAATCTCTTATTAAGGCCAACTGGTCCTCATTCGGAATCAAAATATAAAAGCCTTAGTAGGAGATTTTCTTGGCGCTATAGCGTGGGCCTTGGTTTTAAAGACGGAAGGGGAGAAAAAAGGTGAAACAGAGCCAGAAACCATCTGAGCTCCTTTTCAAACTGCCGAGTGGACATCCATAAAGGGGAACATTCGGCTCTCGCCGTTTTCCACTTACGTCACGACTATAATACTCTTAGTAATAACAGCTACCATTTATTGATCACATACTGTGTGCCAGACATGATTCTAAGTGTGCTATTCCTAGTGGCTCATTTATCCTCACACAATCCTATACACCAGGTGTGATCATCATTCCAATTTTACAGACAAGGACACGGAGGCACAGAGGAGTGCATGCACTTTCCTGAGATGACAGAGCTATCAGATGATGGGGCCATGATGGGAACCCAGGCGATCTTGGTTCCATAGCCCTTATCCGCTAGGCTACACTGCCTACCTATTTACTGCCTTGCCCTCTGAGGAAGGCTCTTAATGGATTACGGGTGATACACCGCATGGAGTGATTCACATTCTCCAATCTGACCCTCCTTGATATCTTGACGGTCTGTTCCCATCTGTGGATTTGGAATGGGAGTAGGGAAGAACTCTGTAGAGGTAACCGCCCCCTTCCAGATCTGAAACTAGTTCTCCCTCACACCGTTAGCTCCAGTCCCACCCAGATGAATTAGCTGCCTGGTATGTATGAAGTGTCACAAACAAAAGGAACTGGTGGTCTGACATGTCTATTTGTTTCAGAATATCTAAATATTAACCTTTGCCTAAAAGTTCTCAGGGTATGTTGACGTCAACTCAAGAAGAGACAAGAACAGCCACTGGTAGAAAACTTGAGAATCCATAAGGCCCTGTAAGGAGAACCCCAAGGCAGAGATGCCACTGAGTTTTAGATCCAGCTGAGGGCTGAGAACCAACAGCTCTAGAGAAAGCCTCTCAGATCTGGGGGCCTATGCCTCTTGGGAAATCTCTCTGGGCCTTCAGTGCAGTGTTTCCATCAGAAACATTTCATGTTCCTTGGCATCCAGTTAAAAAAAAGAAAAGGAGTTCGTGTGCTTTCTCATGAACCCCAGCGGCCCATCTTCATATCTGTGTCTCTCCTGTGTCAGGAGCAAAGTGCCACCTGGCCATCTTGGAACAGGCAGGAGGGTCTAGTTTCAGTTTATTTAGGAACCTGAAAGAAAATCTCAACGGGGCACAGAAACAGTTCAACTCCAGGTGGTGTCAGCAGCCATGTAGCCAAGGGCTTCCCAGTCATCTGTAATACAGGGCTCACCCATTTCCAATCTCCTGCAATATGTTCTGAAAGGCACGTGAAAATATCCGCTACCCCGGGAAGCTGTCTGTTTAGGATACATAACTAAGATGTTCATGACTGAGGAAATGATCATTTAGACTAAAGGCTTCTAGAGGACAGGGGTTGTGTTTTAATCGGAAGAGGACATGAAGAAATGAACACTACGTAGTGAAGAGGGAGATGCATTTCAAGGGAAGCGGCCATCCCATTATCTCTTTAAATATAACAAAGGAAAGGAAAGGCCTCGAATATGGTGGGGGCGGGGGGGTGGGAGGGGACTCAAGATATGTAAATGGCCTGGGATTTATCTTGTTAACCTAACGGAGAAGAGCTAGAAAGGAAATAACTTCTATTACAAGGCCACAGGTTAGATATCACCATGGGACCAAAATGTTTCTTCTTGTGTTCCAGAATGTACCAAGTCCAACAACCCAAATGTGACTGTTTTACTCAACTCTATTTTACTAAAATAGTGTATAAAGGCTTCTGTCACCACTGGGCTGGAAAAGCAGTAACGTGAAAGAGGGATAAGGTGATTAGTTCAGAAAATTTTTCTACAAGAACCTTCTAAACTTTACAGTACCCAAAGTAATTTATATAAGCTTCTATTTCAAGTCAGTTTAAAAAAAAATACTAACAAGTTCCCACCACAATCAAATCTATAAACAGTTTAACTCTAATTCTTGTTCCACAGACCATTTCCTGGGGGAGGGGAGAAGGGAGGGAAGGAGGGGGAAGAAAGGAAGGAGAGGGAGGGAGGGAGGGAGGAAAGGAGGGCTGTGTGTGTTCAAACTCATGTGTAATGAGCCACTGATAAAGGAATCTGACAGTACCCCTTACAAGAGGTAAAGCTCCTACAGCCCCAAATCCAGATCTACCTCTAAACTTCTCTCAAGTCTTTTCAGGGGTTCCCCTACTATACCAAACCTTATCCAAATGTAAAACTGAGCTAAAGTCATTGCAAGCGTCTCATGACTCTTCTGAAACCTAGAAAGCACTTCACAAAAAACCTTGGGCAATACCTTGTCTGACTCCAGGAAAGTCCATGGCAGCATTCTTTCGAAGCTCTCACAAAGTCAGCTTTGTACCTTTGTGGAGATTTCACCCTGCACAACTCCAGGGGGCACCATGTACATCGACCGTAGTGTAAATGGCACGCTCTAAAGTTGTGCAGTGCACGCCCTGCACAGCTGTACATGAAGGCCCTACTATGACCCAAAATGTCTACCGGGGATAGGATACCTATAGTGTAGCTGAATTCCTCTCTGTGGTACCATTCTAGATTACTCAAAGAATTGGGTCTGTAGCAGGGAGAAGCTGGAGATGAACTCTTAAGAACTTCTGACCCGAAACCAGGAGAGCAAGCTGTCCTGAAATGAGATGGCTGTATATGTGGAGGCAGCAGAGCCTGCCTGCTGCTGGCAATCTCCACCTCGAGGTCAGGCGAGGGCAAGCAGCAAGCCTGTGGGAGAGCATTAACTTTCTTATCCTCTTCCTTTCAGCTCCAGAAGAAAGGCTTCCCCACTGCACACATGCTGAGGACAAATGGAAAGGTCCCAAGCAGTTAAGACCCTGTGCCTGACCATCTGTGAGTGACAAGGGCTCTGAGCAGAGCAAACGTGCCACTGAGAAGTACAAGCACTAATTCCTGTTTCAACTCCCAGGAGGAATACAGTCTAGTGCTACCAGCTAAAGGCATGGGACCTACGGGGATATGGGTGGCAGCAGTGAGGGAGACATGGGCGTCTCGGTCCTCCCCCATCCACATGGCAAAGAGCAGAGAAGCGAGCGTGTGTTTATAGGTATGAGACTAAAGAGTGATGAAACAGCTACTCAGAGCAAGCAGAAAACAGGCCTCACTCAGGACCCACATATCCACGCAGATGTCTGTGACTTCCTGATGGCTGGCTGGTAAGTTCTGAGAGAGTTCTGATTTAACTCTGAAGCTCCACAATCTGTGTGCACAGTCAAGTTCACAATCAGCAATCACTGAACGGATCTCAAGCCACATACACAGAGAGTTTCCTCACCACGGCTGACGGCCAGGGGAGAGCTAGGTCAGGGAGCACTGATGGGTAGAAGAATCATCCACGGCTCTGTGCCACTGACAAGAAAGAACTGGGAGGGGAAGGCTGCTACTGGCATTAAGACAGGTTCTGTTTTTCCCCGAAGAGTGGATGGTAAAAATCACTTCATGAGACCAAATGCCATGTAATAAAGTATGAGGCAAAATAAGAGACATTTCATCCATTTAGCGAGGAGAGCGGGCCCAGAACTTGAGCTCCTGGGCAAAATACAAAATAAGAAAGAACGGCGAGAGGTGATGGACGAGAGCCAGTTTACGGGAGGAGAAGAATGCTGAGTGTCACTATCACGGTGATTAGTGAAGACAACAACCCTACAGTGTTTTCTAAAACCCACGGGAGGAAATGAGGCAAATCCTGCAGCCAACAAAGAGAGCCCAGGAACACACACACGGCACAACACACACACTTTCTCCCTACCCTGTTGGCCCTGAGTCACTTCATCCGTCCTGCCAAAGGATGACTTCTACTGGCTACTTTCAGGGATATTTCCATCATGCCCCTCTCAGGATGAACTAGGCTTCCAACTTCTACTGTACCACAGCCTAAGGCAACTGTTTCATTTTTCCCTCTTAAGGGTGAAGGCCCTGCTAAAACAGCTGTGAGGAAGTAAACGCCCTCCCTCCACCCCTACGCACTGGTCTTCTCTGCAAGGCCACCCTCACAGCTGAGAAGCACATGAGCCGCACTGGGTGTATACCTGGAGCCACGTCTCTTCAAAGACATGGGCAAGAAGGTGTGAACAGCCCTAAACTGACCCCACGGGTGCCCTGAGCTGGAGCATTAGAACACCAGCCTCACCCCTCTTCCTTGAAGAACTATCCCATGCTGATGGGAGCCCTACAGGAAGCCAGACAAAATCCTCCAATCTGGTGCTCGGGTAAGATGCTAACGGTCCCAGGACTCGGCAGACTGAATGGTACTGAGGTCTGACTTGAGCTGGCAGGTTGTGTTCCCTTTGTCCAGATGGACAACCAACACATCTCTACAGACTCTTAGTCCTGAGAAAAAGAAACCACCTACATAGTTATCCCGTGCGGACCAGCCGGGGTACAGCTGCATGTGAAGCTGTCGCTCCTTCCGGGCCAGCTCGTAGTATTTGGCTTGCTCTTCTCTGGACAGTGCGTGCCACTGGAGGGGACACAGTGGGGGGAGAGAGAGACATGCAGAATCGTCACAAACCACACACTGTGGCTGGGGGATGGATAGCGCTTCCATCAGAAATGGTATCATCTGCAGGTGCCGACGGTCTGCAGGGGCCCGGCACTAACAGGAGGGCTCAGCCAGAACCTGATTTTCTGCCTATGCTGTTCTATTCTTGCTCTCTCTGCAGGTGGGGAAGACCAGGCTGTGGCCGTTCTGACCCTCACTCGAGCGCGGGGTTACTGGTCCCAACTCCACGCTGGCCATGGAAGGAGTCAGAGTGTGGCTAAAGGGAAAGGACTCTCCAAAGCAGTGGGGACAGGGACATGTGCCACCCCACCCACTGCGTCCTGTTCTGGCCCTCTTCTCCCAGCGGGGGAGCCACCTACCCTTCGGCCCAGGATCTGGTTGATGGCTGCACTTTCTTTCAATGTGCACTCGGCTACAACCTTCGCTCTCATTTCCTTCATATACAACATGAATGCGTTAAGAGGTTTCTTTATGTGGGGCTTCTTCTTTTCTTCTTCCTTTTTGGAGTCCTGATGCTTTCTGGATGGAGACAAAAGAGACAGACACCACCCGATAAACAATCGCAAGGTTCAACTTCCTCCGCAGCAGAAAGCCCACCTCCTCGCCTCCTCGATACCCTAGCAGTTTGGAAGGAGAAGCGCGCTCCCACTTTGGGTCTTCTCCATCCTGGAAAATGGCACAAAAATAGGTTGGGGAGGCGCGTGGAGGGGTGAGAGAGAGTTTTGTTATCACTTCCTCAAGGCTCACAAATATACAGTTGTCCCAAGCTGGAGGGGAAAGCACACTGTGGCCGTTTCCATCTCAGCTGGTGTCTCTCATGCTCGCAGGACAGAGAGGGGTCAGGGACGGGGAAATGGCTGCAAATCCCAGTCGATCCGAGGACACAAAGAAAGAGTTGTGTTCTCCCCCGCAGTGGGTGCCAGCCGTGAAGCCCCGCATGGTGCGTGTCTCCCTCTTTGTAAAGCTGGGTGTTTCCTGGAGTCACACCAGCGCAGCCAACCTTGGACAGAGCGCCACCACCCAGGAGCCACCGGCTAAACACGCGGCAAAAGAGAAACCGATCAGAAGGAGGACACTTACGCGCTGTGGAGTGAGCCGACGTCACTCTGGGAAGATTCCTGTTTGACTGTCGGTGTGACTATGGCCGGGTGGGGAATGCCGGTCGTGTGTAGAGTATGATGTGGTGGGACCATATGGGGAGGGAACCTAGAAGACAGAAAGCTGTGTAAATCGTCAGAATCAAAATGAATGAATGGGGAGGGATGTGTACACACAATTTAAAAAAAAGAAAAAGAAACAGCACGTAACACTCACATGAAAGCAACCCAAGGCATATGAAACCTGTCAGCATTAATTAGCGATAAATTAAACATAATGATTCTTATAATGTCATTAAAGCCAATCTCCCCCTTCATTATTGCTACTGACATGAGACATTATGATTTTTAACATCTCTAGCAAAACACAAGTTCAGCCCATATACTTGGGTGGAAAAGTAGGCTTGGACTACCTGCTGGAGATCACAGGTTTGGGGGGACATTATTAGTGACATCTAAGAAGACTATTTCCTAAGTCCTAATCAGCACTAGAATAAAAGGTGAAATCTTTTGTTGCATATAGACAGCTAAATAAAATATTAATGCAGTTGAAGTATACACACATTTTTTGACAATGCTGCATATGCCTCATTAGGCCTCATGCTGTTGATGGGAGTGCAGTAATATTTTTATTTCTCTTTTGCTGCTGTGCCCCCATCGTTTTGACAGGAATGGGAGAGAGTGAGGCAGAAAGATGGGGGAAATCCAAATAGTTCCTATCTGGTTCTCAACATAGGTCACGGAACGTTTTAAATAAGTTTGTATCAAAGATGACCCCAAAGCAGTATTTTACACACACACCCACAAATAAAGCTTTGAATTCTGATTTGTACGTCCTTTCCCATTCTAAAATTCTAGGGTTCCTAAATTACTTTTACTTGAAACACTGCCTATGCATTGAAAGGCCTTATAAATGATGATGAGAATTGTTAACGAAGAGAAGTAAAGTTTGTGTTTTTTCCTCTAATACTGTTTATTCTTAGGAAAGTTTTTTTAAAACACAGTTTAGGCCGTGAATTGGCATTTCTCAACCATGCAGACTAGCCAGGACATACAGAGCTAATTTTAAAATGCTCTCGGTCCATCTGCAAACTGACAACAGGATCCGACAAACAGCTCTCGCATTTTCTGATATGCTTGGAGTCACCATGATTTGTTCTGCGTTAGAAGAACCACCCTCTTAAAGGAACGAATACTACTGTAGAGAAAAGTGGGGTGAGGGACTACAAGGGGAGATTCCCCCAAAGAAAACAAAATGGCCCCCAGGTTCCGCCCTGGCAAGATCACGCAAGTTCACGCAAGTTCAGGTGAAGGGAATCCCAGATCAAGCAACTGTTGCTTTCAGAATAAATCCAAACCACAGCAACCCCATGTACCCCCCACAGGGAATGGGCACCTGTTCTTTAGGAAGCTAATAATTCTGCTGGGCACTGAGGTGCTAATGAGACTTTGCTGTGACAGTTATTTCACGAGGATCCTGTACTTATCTACAAGGTTCTTTTCATATATGGACTGGAAATGAAAGTAGCTTCCATTTTACCAAAAGAATGCAGCAAATGTCCATTTGAAAAATTATGAAAAATTAAAGTCCTCACTGACTCTGCATCGATCAACAGAGAAAATGTCAATGAATAATGCAGATTTTTGAAGGGGGCCCAGAAGCAGAGTGGACATTCGACTCAGAATTTCTACCCTGATGTGGCCCCTCTCCCATGGCTGCCTTTCCCAGTTTAAGTCAGTATCAAAGTTTGGTAACGATGGCATTTTTTCATAAGAACCATGCGAGTTCTTTTAGGGTGTCAAGAAAAAGAAAAGAAAAACCCTGAGAGAGAGCGAGAAAATAAGAGAAAGAAAAAAAAGAACTTCCAATCCCACGCCCCCCAAAAAATGAAAAGTAAAGCCTTGGGAGGCACTTGGGTTCCCAAGTTACACCCTGTTCCTTCCCAGAGCTTGAAGGCCTCTGAGAAAACATAAGTTAAGAACATGTGTTCTTCGAAGCCCTTGGGTGAAGCGGTGGGTGGAACGGCAGCTTTTACTGTGAATTTTTAAGGCTTGACATTCCTCAAATACATATGTTCCCTTCCTGCTGAATGAGAATGTGTGTACGGGGTGGGGGTGGGGGGATAAAAACACTGTGTGTGTGTGTGTGTGTGTGTGTGTGTGTGTGTACACCAAACACCACAGGGAGACACCACAGTCTGAGTACATTCTGGGGTGGGGAAAGATTTCCAGTGTAGCCATGAAGACCAAACACTTCCAAGTTCACATACCTACATACATATTCCTATACCTGAGAAATGTATAGCAGAGAAAGAGATGTGTGTGTGTTATGAGTGTGTGTGTGTGTGTATGGGCTATACGCATACCTTCGTGTAAGAAATTCCTTTCTAAAAAAATAAAATAAAAATAAAAAAATAAATAAATAAAAAAGAAATTCCTTTCTGCAGACAACTATTTCATGCAATGCAATAAACACCCTAAAAATTCCAAGCCACTCATTATATCCCCCCATCTGCTTTCATGGCTCCAAGCCAGAATATAATGATGAACCTTAACTTCTTAAGGACAACTAATTTTTGTTTCTAGCTGTCTCAGGGGCTTCTGCCTTCCTCACTCCCACTTTCCTTCACTGTTGACACGTTTCTGTTAACTGGATATCATCTGCAGGCCTTGATTTCAGGCACAGGCAGTGGGATGCATTTTCCTGTGCAACAAGCCTGCTTTGAGCTGCATCAGGTTTGTCATTATTCTCTCATTTCCCCCCCTGCACTTGTAACATTTCATCTCTTCCTGCCTTATTTTTTGTGAGCCACGGTGCACCCACATTATGGTTTATACATGATCTCGCTCCCTTTGAAGCCGGCGGATTTCAGAGCCCGCTCTCGTCAGGAGAAGAGCCTTGTGCCAATTTAGCAGGCTGAGGGCCCGGAGCTCCAACATCTCAATCTAAAGGGGGTCACAGGGTGGCACAAGTGAGTGTCAGCAAGAGCTGTTTAATTGCCAATCTAGGCTTCTCCATGGTGTTTAAAGTATAATGACCCATCACTTAATTCTGAAAAGCCCTGGCCCTGCTGCTGAAGAGAATGAATATCAAAGGGTGTTCTGGAACAGGGCAAGCTGCCTACATTCCCTATAACTGCCATAAGTATAATAGACCCATACTTCTGTCGCCCCATTACCACAATAATGTATTTAATTTGCTGTATACTCTTTTTAACTAGCTACCTTTCATAAGGCCTACCTGGGGAATCGGCCGCCTCCCCCCTGCACCTCGAGCCCCCTAAACTTCCCTCCCACCGTTCCCTTTCTTTCCTCCACCCCCTGCCCACCTCGAAATCATTGGCTAACCTCCTAATGATAATTCAATTGATAAGCTTAACCTCAATTCCTATCCTACGATTACTGCACCGCTTTTAACCTCTGGAACGCACCGAAGGAACAAACACGAAAAACAATGCGTTCTATGAATGCTGGTTCGGAGGAGGGTGAGCTGTGGATTATAAGGTGCTCAGAAGCAGCTCTCCTCCTGGGAGGCTCCCTATTCGTTCCCAGGCTTTGCGAGGCTGTGATGACATTATTTAATGAGGATAACCTTCCTCTTCTCGCTGGAGAAGAGGACCCACGAGCACTTCCCCGCCTAACCGATACTGGTGTGTATTTAGAAATTGAGATGATTTATCACATATGGGACATGGATCTTTATTAGCTGCATGATACCCATGGCATAATTACAAACGTTAGAGATGCTACAGTTGGTGTTTCTTAACGACTGTGGTTCTTACTCTTTCCTCCACCAAAAATCACTGTTTTGTAAGTAGGAAAAGAGGCATCTCGGCCTGCCTTTCCAACCCTTCCTCTGGTCTTGGGTCCTCATGCTGGCTACAGAGATTGGGGGAAGAGGTTGGGGGATGGCATCTCTGCCATGTAATGCGTGCTGATTTAATTAGGTGCCATCCTCAAAATGGATTAGTTGTTGCAGCCCATCAGGAAAGTCTAAACCTCCACCGATTTAATTAACTTGACTGAAAATCAGATGAACAGAAAATAAAACTATCATTAGGAGCAATTAGTGACTACTTAAACATACTGCTGCCAACCAGTTTGTAAATAAACTAGCAGTTGCTGAAAAATTAGCCAGAATTAATTAGAAGGGGGAAAAGGAGAACATGGGGATTAGAAAGATTTAGGTGCACATATGCAGGTATATGTGTGTATGTGTTATATATACATTTATATGCTGAAAGATATGTGAATGTGCACATGCATATGATTTTTTAACTTTCAAAAGTTTAGAGCTACACAGGCCAACGTGGTCCCCACCAGCCACATGTGGCTACTAAGCACTTGAACTGTGTCCAGGCCAAACTGAAATATGGTGTACGTGTGAAATACACATCAGATTTCAAAAACTAAATACAAAAAAGGTAAAATCTCATTAATAGTTGCTTTACAGTGATAACATGTCAGAATAAATAATATTTTGACTCTATTAGGTTGAATAAAATATATCATTAAAAATAATTTTGTCTGGGTTTTTTTTTTTTCCTCCTGTTAAAAAATGTGGCTACTAGAAAACTTAAAATTCCCTATGTATATTCCCTATATATAAGGCTCACCTTATATTTCTACTGGACACTGCTACTTCAGGGAGAGGTGTGTTTGGGTTGTGGGGGGAGTAGGGTGTCCTTTCTTATTGATGCTTAAGAGTCTGGAGCTTTAAAAAGACTGATAACCTTTCCTCAAATTCTTCTTTGTATAATAATAAACTTACCTGAACCCTTTCCTTTCTTACCTGGTTTAGGGCAACAGAGAAGTAACACTTGAAAAAGCTCTACACGCCCTAATTACTTCTTCCTGCTTCCTTAAGTTTTTTTTTTTTTTTTAAATATATTGACTCAGAAATTCAACCTTGAAATTCTGCCATCATCTACCTGGGATGTTCAGGGCAATTTTTCAGTATTTTCTAGGAGGAAAGCCTAACGCACTGTGGGTCTTATACCCTTAGAATTACACGTAGCAGCAGTCCCTGGATGGTCTGGGAGCATCTAGAGAACTTTCTGAGAAGTGACCCATGGCCTTGGTTGAACGCCCTCTTTCTTGGAACTCACCTGGACATGGAAGCGTTGACAGTCAGAGCTGTGGGGTAGGGGTGACGGAATCCTCCTGTCGTGATTGGGTACACTGGCTGACCTTGCCTACAAAGAGGGGGTACACAGTGAGAGCATGCAAACAGGGGTGGAGGTGGGGAAAAGGAAAAGAAGAAAAAAGGAAAAGTTCTCTCTGCACAGTAAGCTTTATTCTCATTTTCTCAGAACAAAAATCTTGGGGATTGTACAGGAAGGATCAAAGGGAAGAAACACAGAACAATTTGAATGCCATAAATCTGTTAGGAATGGCTAATTAAATTTTATAACCTTTGCTTATGTCAATAGAGACCCTCTCCCCAAGCTGAAACTAGGTGTTTTGTTGTAATAATTAAAGGCGAAGTCTCGCTTGCTTTAATGGAGCCATCACACTAATTGAGGGCTACACATCCAAAGGAAAACAATAATGAATGTAAATTTATACCAAAATAAAGTACAGTGAATCAAAGGACTTCAGTTGCGCTTTGGGCCTCTTTCGGTATTTAGATCTCGGTGAGAAAACATTAAATTAACAGAGCTTAATTTGTAGCCTTTTGTCAAATTAACAAGTGTTGACAAGAGTTACCGGGGGGAGAGTCCCCAAGAAAAATTGTGGGTAACCAATAGACAATCACACCTCATTACAATAATTAAAAAATACAGCAACATGCAAAATAGCATCCTCATGAAAGACACACAACTTTTTCTGACAGAGGGTTGTCTGAGTTGGCTATTCCTTTTTATCTATCCTTCAAATCTCTCTCCATCAGCTGAATGGGGCAAGTGATGACTGAGGACTATTGGAGGCATGGTCCCACCCACTGAAGAAGAAATAGGACACACATTCCCATTCATGTCCACCCTCCCTAACAAAATTAAGGAGCAAAAAATAAACAGAGACTCGGCCCAGGGTTGGTATTTAGTACAGCTACTGCATAATACAAGATGTTTTTTCTGTTGTTGTTCGTTTGTTTTTAAAGTGTAGAATATGCTCAGCTAGAGAAATCAGGGTAGAACTGGGGGGGGAGGAGGTGAACCACTCCAAAACTGTATCTTCTTTAAGGCTATAAAAGTATGTCTTCCCCAAGACCCAAACTTGAGAGTTTTACCAGGAATTATTCCTGTTAAGATTCAACAAATTGTCCTGTGTTTTTTAAAGAGTAGAGATCACCGATAAACATGGAGAAATATATATACAAAAGCACACCATCGTAAAACACATATTACACGCATGCATACAAACACACACACAGTATGCTTACAACATTAAAGGCCTTTCTACTGTGATTTTTAAAACACACATTTTTAAAAGTTATCTAAGGAAGGTTAACGGGTGGTACTATAAAAGCAAGCCCGGGCGATAGGAAGACAAATTGTAAAAGGCAGTTTGATGACCTGGGCGCTGCCAGGACCTAGGGTTGACGCTCAGGAAGGCCCCATATGCTGGAGTGAGGATTCCAGCTGCCCCGCCCGCTCCCCTCAAAATTAGGTGAAGCACTCAACATGCAAAGACTCTCAGAGAGATGCTGGTTGAATAACATGGAGCTTCTCAATAGACACAAATTTCCACTGTGGTTGTCAATCTTGGGAGTGATGGTTGGGATGGGGGGGTAGAGTTATAATCCCCCACTCCCACCCCCAGATTTCAAAACTGGGCTGTGCCTGTACCCACTCCCCTGCTGCCTCAATCCAATGACAGGACTCCAGTTTGGGCTGCCACCAGCAGAAGAGCCACGATCAGCTTCACAGGGGAGAAGCCCTCAGAGTCTTCTGCAATTCCCAAAGTACCATAAGGGTACCTTTGTTCACAGAGAAGAACCTAGGGCCTTTGGGGACCATGGGTTCAGAACGCCAAGTATCAACAGCCTTTTTCTTACATCATCCACCTGAATGGCTACTGATTTGCCTGCTTTTCCACAGGGCATTTCAGCAAGCATCTTCCCCATGACTTCCCACCCACTGCCCTCCCTCCCCAACTCTGTCTTCTACAAACACAAACATACATGCACAGAATAAATAATAAGCATGCCCATGTAAGAAACAAAAAAGGAAATTAAAAAATGGAACTCCTTACTGTGGTACTAACCATCCTAGCGGATGGGGGATTTGTCCTACAGTGCCGGGCGATAGTGGGTAATACGGAGATATATCTGGAGGGTGCGGAGGCCGTGGGATTCCTGAGAGAAGAAGCAGAATTTTAGGTACAAGAGAGGGAGAGAAGGAAAGAGAAACTGTCAGGTGATGGGAACAGGTGAATGATAAAGGGAGACATTGCCTCTGTAATCCTAGCATGAGGTTCTTTTCATGATTCTGATCCTAAGAACTTGTCGGTAAGTTTCATCTCGTTATTCCTCTGCCGCAGCTTGAAAAGTTTATCTCACTCTAGATGGATCTTACACTGGCTAAACGCAGATGAACTCAGAAAATGCCAGCTTGGGTATCTCTGCCTTATGTGATTGGTATGATTATTTGAATTGAAAAAAAAAAATCTAAAGGGGTTGGCACATAGTAGGGGATCAAGTAATATTAAATCCCTTTGTCCTCACAACTTGTCCCTTCCCTCCTTCCTTGTAATTCTAATGACTTACCTGCATGAGTTACTCCTCTGGTTTCTAACATACTTTTTGAGTTATGGCTTTTGAAAGGTTACCCTTGCCTTCTTTCAAAAAAGTTAATTCTGTTTAAATGTGTCCAACTCCACCTTGAAGATGAGCGGAGGAGAAACTCACACAATGCCTTGGCATCTTATCCAAGGCAGAATCTGAACTGAACAGACCGGGAGATGTTGGAGGCCTGGTACACTCAGTTCTAGAGCCTGGTTTTCTAGAGGACCAAGTCACCTGCGTGAGTTAACCCACCCGCCGCTGACTGGGTACCGCTGGACCACAGGGGCTGAGGAGTGAGTTCTGAAGGTCCGTGCCACCGCATACTTATTAATTCCACAGGAACGCATCCTGCAATCAATCCTTAGAAATCAAGAGGGCTGGGAGCAATCTGGACCCAGAGGAGCAGATCCACGCAGCTCAGGTGGGAAGCAAAATGAACAATTCCTCAGAATTAAAACAGTATTGAAGGGCATGAGCTGCGTGTTCGCGGATGAAAACTATTTCATTTTTTTTTTTTAATTCTTTCAGGAAGCTTTTAATCTGTAAATTAAGCCTCCCTGGGTGACATTTTCATGCAGACATTGTTTTCTCTCTATTACAAAAACCAAACAGATTAGCTGGGCTTGGACCCTACACCAAGCCATTCGCACACTTGAAAGAACATTCGTAGAGGAAAAGTAAACAGTCCGCAGACGTTAATCATATGCTTTACGATAACCATTTAAAAGCTATTCCCTGTACTACCATTATTTAAATGAGACGTTGAAGCTGCCATTCACTCGTGGAGCCTGGGGCCGGCTGGCCGCCTCCTGCAGCCGTCCGTCCAAGCACCAGGCTCGGTCCCCCACGAGCACAAAGGAGGCTCAGAAGCTGGTGAAAGCCAGCTAATGTGTGGCTTCATTCAGGGGCAGCCAAGGCGGCCTGAACAGGCAGTCTACCTCAGCTCAACACCAAACAATTCCCTCCGACAAAGTGACATGGGAATAGCCATTCTGAATCCATCCTTCTAATTAACTAGCTGGAAAGAGAAACCAACCCGAGCCAGTGCATCGCCCAGCCAGAAAGATACACCCTTGGCCTTAGCTGTTCTCCCAAGACCACCCCACCTTGTTTTATATCTTGTTGCAGGGGAGCTGTAAGTAACCTCACCTTCTCCCTCTCTCCTCTTTAGGGAAAAAGCACGTGGGATGGAAAGGAGGGACAAGTATAAAAGCTGGAGTAATGTGGCATCTTCTGCCTGAGACCCTATTGGTTGTTCCGTGATGCAATGAGGAAACCATGTTGGACTTGGGTCTTCCCATCTGCAAAACGGGCTTGATAATAAATACCTAGGATATTGCAGGGGAGGAAGAACTCAAAGAAATCAGCAAACAGAATGCAGAACCCAGTGATGTGGTCTCTCGAGGCTGCACCAAGTCATCGTCAAGTGACTATAGTCCCTTAGCCACCAAGGAACTGGGGCTTCAGGGAAACACGCCGTTAGGGCTCTTATACTCCCAAGAAGCTGAGGAGGAGTCCATGACATGCCTCCAAAACTATTACTGCCTCCGAGTCTGTTTGAGGCTCTTGGAGTTATAAGCCACTCCTAAGACTCACCGAGTGACTCACACCCAGGTTCCCAAGACAGCTCCTGCAGGTGTACCTGGAGCTCTGAGGAGATCCTTAGCACTGCAAATGGACTTCTCCAAAGGGGAGGAGAGATCCACTCCCTCACCAGGCTCTGGCCTCCCTAAAGAGCGTCCTTGTCAATATCCGGGAGAGAAACAGAAGCCTCTCCATCACCACTGCAGCCAGTCCCCAAGGCAACATCCCTCCCCACGGCAGCCAGCCCCCAAGTCAACACCCCTCCCCAGCAGGTCCCCTGGTGGCCCTGGGACCAGCACACTCTCTTTGCACCCAAGCACTCGGCCTACCTGTTTTGGGGTCTACGTCAGCTGGTAAGTGTGGAGGTGGGTTTCCCGGCGTGAAGTGTTCATTGCTGTATGTGATAAGAGGCGTGAGAGGGTGGACATGGTGGGGGTGTTGCACAACCGGCACTTTGTTCGACTGTGGGGAGGGAAAGAACAGAGAAGGACACCGTCACGGCAGTTCCGACAGCCCAGGACTCCCGACCCTCAGGATGCCCTGACCACTCCCCACACCCTCCCAACCTGGACTTTGTAAGATGTAGTCAACTCCGCCCACTGCCCTGGCCCTGGTCCATGTACTAAAATAACAGACAGCTGTGATTCAGCTCTCTGGGTAGGTGCGCCTCAGTCTTTACCTCACCCCTGGGCCTGGCTTTTAAAATACCTTCTCCACCACGACCCCATCATGGAGCCCAAGAGTTTGCACTCTTCCCATCAGCAGGTAAATCAGAAGTGGGGGGCTCTAATCCCCCAGGCCTACTGTGTTCCTGCAGGTGGCGGGGATCTCCTACCCCAGGGCCCCACGGGAGGGACCTTCAGGAGGCAGGCAGGCTTCACAGGGGACCGGCTAGGAAAACCAGCTAGGGAAACCCTTGGTTACAAGAAACCTGGCAGAGCCCTAATCCCACCCACCCAGCCTCCTTATCCACCACCCCAGGCTCTGAACCCCTCCTGACCCCTTAGAACCAGTGGGCAAACTACAATCTTTTACAGACAGCAAGGATGAAAAGCCTCACTCATGGTCTGGTTGGGAGTGTGAACTTCACCAGAAAGCTCTAAACTGCCAGGCGAGCACCTGCATATTTTATGCAGATTACAGCAGCCCAGGTTCATTAGGAATCTCATTAGGAAGTCACAGGTAATGCTAACAAATTAACTGGATGATGATGAATTGGGCTAATAAAAGGTATGTATGCATTTTAGAAATGGGCAGTTCTAGAAAACAAAGTACAAGGCATTTTACGTTTGGGAAGAGTTGCTAGGTGGAGAGAAGGAGAAAAAAATAAAAAGAAAAGCATTTTAAAGATCTTCCTAGTGGCAATGACCAGACCTTCCCAAATTATCTTCTGCTCCTTCCCCCACCCCAGTGTCAACCACCCCCTCCCCCGCCCACTACGAGAGGCTATAACTCAGCCCAGCAAGATCACAAAGAAAAACTTAAGCTGAAACAAGCGGACTACTGGGCCATTTACCGAGAGTAATCCAATTGCAAAAAACCCTATTCCCAATAGAGGATTTTCACTAAAATCCTACAACAGGGACATTTAACCAGATTAGGTACCAGCAAAGATAAAGAGGCCAGTATTAGATGATGAATGGATTAGAGTCAAGTTTCATTTTAGAACGTGTCTTCATTTCCTTTTATTACTTTTAGGAAGGCACAACTTGCATTAACATCAAGGAAAAGGAAATGCATTAAAAGAAAAGAAGGAAGGTTCCAGTGCTGCCCACTAGCGCCTCTTGAGTTCAGGGACCACCAAGCAGTTAGTTCTCTGTGTTTTTCTTCTTGTCCTTTTTTTTTTTTAATGGGTGAAGAAAGAAGGGGTGTGATATAATAAGACTATTTCTTACCACAGTTAATTGTGGGGAGGGCATTTTAAAAGGCGCTTCTAACTTTTTCATGGGTATGTTTGGAAAGAAAAATATGGCTTTCCTAAATGCTCCAGGAAAAAAACACAGAAAAAGAAGCCAACACGCCCAACAGCCAGGTTTAATGATTCCTATAAACAACTGGACACTTTCAGAGAAAGACGGTAGCTAGTGGCTCATGGGAGCCTTGTATCGTGAACTATCATTTTGCAATCACAACACCGAAATTAAAAGCACCCAGCAACACTTCCTTCGTCAGCAGCTATGAAGGTCTGGACATGGCCCAAGTCAGCTGAGTGAAGGGCAGCCACTCCAAGGCCAGTGCCAGCATCTCATGGTCATGCACTGAGGAGTCTTTTAGGAACCATTTCTGTTTAGGACAACTTGAAAAATAACCAACAAATAAGCTCTCACTGTGTGCTGGGGTGGAGAGGGAAAAGAGCAAGAGACAAACACATCACATGGAGTGGAGACCATTAGGAGGAAAGGAAAATGACAGCTGCTGCCTTCTAGAAGTTTTCTATCTGGTTGGAAAGACACACACCTGCTGAAATGAAAGAAAGCAGACCAGGGCTTCCCTGGTGGCGCAGTGGTTAAGAATCCGCCTGCCAATGCAGGGGACATGGGTTCGAGCCCTGGTGTGGGAAGATCCCACATGCCATGGAACAACTAAGCCCGTGCGCCACAACTACTGAGCCTGCGCTCTAGAGCCCACAAGCCACAACTACTGAAGCCCACCAGCCTAGCACCTGTGCTCCGCAATAAGAGAAACCACCGCAGTGAGAAGCCCATGCACTGCAACGAAGACCCAATGCAGCCAAAAATAAAATAAATAAGTTAAAAAAAAAAAAAAAAAAGAATCCGCCTGCCAATGCAGGGGACATGGGTTCGAGCCCTGGTCCGGGAAGATCCCACATGCCACGGAGCAACTAAGCCCGTGCGCCACAACTACTGAGCCTGCGCTCTAGAGCCCATGAGCCACAACTACTGAGCCTGTGCTCTAGAGCCCGCGAGCTGCGACTACTGAAGCCCGCGCGCCTAGAGCCCATGCTCCGCAACAAGAAGCCACCGCAGTGAGAAGCCATGGATCGCAACAAAGAGTGGCCCCCGCTCGCCACAACTAGAGAAAGCCCGTGCGCACTAACAAAGACCCAACGCAGCCAAAAATAAATAAATAAATTTATTTATTTATTTTTAAAAAAGAAAAGAAAGCCGACCAGTCCCAGACAGTTTAAAATCAGTGTGGAATAACTGTGGGACCCATGGGAAGAACCACAGATAGCCCAAGGGAGGGAAGATCGTCACTTAGGAGTTTGAAGGACTTCCAGGGAACGGGACCACCACAAGCAGTGGAAGAAAGCAAGTGTATAAACCTGTGATGGGAAAAGGGCAGTGAGACTTGCATTCCCCAGCTCTGGTTGAGTCAAGCATCTCTCAGGATGCTTATCACGAACTTGGATCCCTGATACTAAGAAATCTCTCAGGAGGGACCTGATTCGGTAGGTCTGGGCTCAGGACCCAGGCATCTTGGGTCTGCCTATGGAGTACCACAGGTGCCTCTTCTGTTTAACCATGACCCCTAGACCAGAGAACCACGAGAACCACCAGACAAGCACAAATGTTAAGAGACTTGAGTCCTAATCATGAATTGAGTCCTAGTTCTGACAGAATCCATGGAAAGGGCTTAGCACAAAACCTGCCACATGGTAAGCACAGGAATGGTGGCTTATTATTATTGTTATTTTTGTTGTTCGGGAGAAGCTGCCCGATGGCACGGTTCTGTTTGCGGTTCAGAAGTGCAAGTTCCATGGCTGTCTTCCAAGCAGGAAACGCTGGGGAGACCCTCGTTCTCTACCTATCCACTGAAGGATGAAGACAGCATTTGGGCAACAGTGAAGTTCACAGGTATGTGAGAAAAATTCTCCCTCTTCCTGTTAGATACATGTATAAAGGGGATTCTAACAAAAGTTGGACGCCTGTTCTGGCTGCCATCACTCTCATATTATTTTGCACATCTCAGCCTACTAGCCAATTAGTTTCTTCCTGTTCAGTCAAAACTCTGTAGCATGGGGAGGGGTGGTCAGAGGAGGGTAAAGGGATCTGAAGTTTTAACTGTTGCCTGGCTTTGGGATGGGGGATGCAGGTCCTACAGAGACATGGAACTCTTTCCTGATGTGACCGCATGACAGGCAAGTCCCTAGAAACAATACAATCACATGGCTCTCCAGGCTGGCTGGTTCCTAAGCAAGCACAGGGAGATGCAGTCATACGTGTAGTAACCAGG
This sequence comes from Eubalaena glacialis, assembly GCF_028564815.1. Classification (NCBI taxonomy): domain Eukaryota; kingdom Metazoa; phylum Chordata; class Mammalia; order Artiodactyla; family Balaenidae; genus Eubalaena; species Eubalaena glacialis. The sequence continues at coordinate 17,368,606 of NC_083716.1, forward strand.
GTCTAACTGCCACTCCCACTGAACCTGCCTGTACCTGGACTGCTTTTATGATGGGAGGACGTCCTTCTAGAAAATGCTCATGTCTCTCCAGCCTCAGATCTCCACAGTCCTTTCTGTCTGCACCATATTATGTCCACTGCTGGGGTCGCAATAACCTTTCTTGGTGCCACCATAGCTAAGTCCCTGAAGGACGAAGACGATGTGTTGCAGACCTCTGTGTCCCCTGTAATGCCCAGCCTGTGGGAGTGGGGAGCACACTCTCATAAACTGCATAAGAACCACCAAATTGCAACAGTAAGCATCAGAAGAAGAGAAGGACAGATAGAGCCAGCCTCACAGATTCATTTCAGTAAATGGCGCTGCTCTTAAATGGCGTCTACTCAGAATCACACAGTAGAGCTGGGGAGGTGGAGAGCACGTCAGAAACCACTCAGTCCAATACCTTATTATAACAGCGTCTTTAAAAAATGGTTTTAGAGCCCACTGGCTTGCACACAGTGACCGAGAGTGCAGTCTGAGAATTCCAGGAAGACTCGGGTTTAAATCCTACTTCAATCCAGCTGTATAAGCTCTCACAGGCCTTCGTTTCTGTGTAAACTCCGGATGAGAACTGTGTCTACCTAATAGGGTTGTTGTGAAAATTAAAAGAGATCATGGGCTTCCCTGGTGGCGCAGTGGTTGAGAATCTGCCTGCCAATGCAGGGGACACGGGTTCGAGCCCTGGTCTGGGAGGATCCCACATACCGCGGAGCGACTGGGCCCGTGAGCCACAACTACTGAGCCTGCGCGTCTGGAGCCTGTGCTCCGCAACAAGAGAGGCCGCGATAGTGAGAGGCCTGCGCACCGCGATGAAGAGTGGCCCCCGGTCGCCGCAACTAGAGAAAGCCCTCGCATAGAAACGAAGACCCAACACAGCCAAAAATAAATAAAATTTTTTAAAAAATTAAAAAAAATAGAGATCATGCCTGTAAAGTGCGTATTAGCACAGTGCCTGGCACGTCCACACATGCCGTGCAAAGAAGCTTTGACAACTACAGTCCAATGAATACTAACAATGAGGGCACAGTGAAGGTGACGTCTGCTACCCCTCCGGTCTCTTGTCATTAAATTCACAGGGGGCAACGCAGTCCCAGACCGCACTCCTTACTGCAAAGGCAAAGACGTGCACGGCGGGGCAAGAGTAAGTACACTGACGTCCTGCAGCCACCCTCCCTCAGGTGCACGCCCTTCTAAAACTGTGATGTTTTGTCCATAAATATATTTTATTATGTCTTTTGAGAAAAACCATCACTTTATTATGCTAATAAATAACACTGTCACAGAAGAGTTGAAAGTTAAATAAGAATAGCCAATGACAACCAAGGTCCTTCCAGAATCAGGGGGAGGGCCTCGAAGTAGGAGCTGATATAAATGAAACATGGAACCACCACCCAAATAGGAAATGTCCCTTAGACTTTCCCCTTCGCTACGAACAGCTCCCACTTCTTTAGAGAGGTCTTTAAGGACTGTGTTCAAAACTGTACAACCCTAAGAAAATTCAGATGTGAAAAGTACCTTTTGTGAGGGACATGGAAAACCTTCCAGAAATGCATCCAGGAAATCTAAATTAAAGCTACAATGTCTGCTGGGAGTGTTGGTGGGGTAAACAGGCTGAAATATGTATCTCCTCCCTCTTTTATCTTTCTACAGAGTCCAGTGTTCAAGGCAAACAACTGTAACATAAAACTAGGTGCCGCTTAGGCAAGCGCTTTATCTAAATATTAAATATGTCTTCAAAACTACCCAGGGGTGCGAAATCATTACCTCCAGGGACAGCTAACTAAAGTTCAAGGTTGTGAGAGTGGCAATCATGGGAGGCTGCATGGAGACCTTAAGCTGCTGCTAGTTAAGCCTGAAAGAATATGATGAGCACTGGGCATCTCTGAGCCACAAAAAACAGCAAACGTTCCTAAAATATTCCACACAAGGTCAGGGAGTTAGGCCACAGTTGCCCATACACACCAGCACTACCGGCGCCTGAAACTCACCCAGAGCGCCACTCAGGACCCCTTGCCTAGACAGCCCTCTGACCGAGACCTCTCTGGCTCACACCAGCGCAGCTCACAGCTGCCACATCTCATGGAGCCTGGCCCCTGTGTTGAGTGTGACAGACTTCATTCAGTCCTCACAAAGAAACCTATGAAGTAGTTGCATTTGTTATTAGTTCCACCCAGCAGGTGAGGAAACCTGTCCCAGGTCACAGGCTTTGCGAGCTCACCTGTCTGACTCTACCTCCTGCTGCTGTGTCTGCGGAGATGAGCCCTGGGACTGGGACGGGGTTCACTGTCAGGTGGGGTAGTGAGCTGCTGCACCCAGTAAGCCCAGCCTGGGCCAGCCTTCCCAGCTGGACACAGATGCTTCAGGACTCATAAGGGGATCTGTCCCCCATACTCCCACCTACCAGTCTCTGGAACCTAGACCAGTTCAGCACACAATGCTCCCGCCAACCCCCAATTAGGAGTAGCTCAGGGCTCCCCGCCTCAGCCAGGCACGCCCTTGCTATGGAGCACGAGGCATTTTTAGCAGGGATTTTTACACCATGTGGCGGATTATGGAGGGAGGGGTGTAAAACATTTAGTGGCATGTCTCTGCTTCTCAAATACAGACACAAGCGATATCAGGGCCCAGCAGGATTCTGGTGATAGATGTGGTCAGTTCTGGCAGAAAAGAAAAAGTCAGCTAAAAACCCGAACTTATCAAATGAAGTAAACATTATCTATTTAAAAGGAACCAAAATCCTCATCTGACTTTAAATTATTGAGGCTTTACGTTTTCTACCTGGAGGAATGGCTGTTACTCATTTCTCCCCCCGGTTCTGTTTGTCAAGCCCTATGGGTTTTGAGCACTGAATAGTGAAATTAGAAAGAAAAGGTCCTTTAACAGCCCTCAAAGCGCACAAAGCCTTTCCACCCAAACTATTCATCCTACTGCAGTGGGAGGAGTGGGGAGGGGTCACCCCCTGTGGCTGACCTTTGACCCCTCGAGAACCCTGAAGCCCGGTGTTCTGGCCATGCCACCCTCATCGCCAAGCGCCCGCACACCCGTCCACCAAATGTTGCTCTCGATCGGGAACCCGGCAAGTGAAAGAGTGATTCAGGCCCTTCTAGATCCCCCTGCCGGCCCTCCTCTCACCCCAACCCCTCCACCTTCTCTAACTGTGGGGAACCCAAAGGGAATGAAAGCCCGCCATTCACCCCGCAACCTATTAATCAACAGACGTTGAAAACAAATAGAGCCATTGCTAGCCCTGGCCTCTCGGGTGGCCGGCCCTCCTCTTCAATACTCCCCTATGGCTCTCCCTTTCTGAAGAAGAAAAATGGGGCCAGAAAGCGCCTTTACAGGGCCAGCACAATAAAACAAAAGCAGCACAGAGGAGCATTTGTCAGCCTTCTCCCCTCCCCAGGGTGAATATGAAGGGTCTTCAGAGTCTTAGATGACCGGCCCTCCCAGGGTCTGAAATCCGCATCAGGAAGGGACACTGTTCACTCAAGGTTTACGCTGAAAAATGGGTTTATGGCTCATCTCTATGCATTTTTTTCCAGATGCCACTTACTATGGCTGCACCAAGGTCAATGGCGACTAGCAAAACGTTCATAGACGCTGCTAGTCACTGGAGTCATGGAGCGCAGATGAGGAGGAGGGGCTGGGGTGAGGAGAAGCTGTTTCTTCCTCATCAACAACCCCTTGTTGACTCAACTAGTCCTATTTTTTTGGGCTATGAACCAGAGTGGAAGGGTCAGCGATGGTAACCTTCCTGCCTAAACAACCCACTGCATCAACAAGGAGCAGCCACTTCAGTTACTGGGATGATGACGTCAGGGAGAAGCCTGTATCCAGGGCAGTGCGCACAGCCTCACTTATCTGCTGAGCGTCTTGCTACTGTATCCCGTAAGCCTCCTGCATGCACAGAGGGGAAGGGTGGCGGGTGGACATCCACCGCGGCCTGAAGGGCTGCTTTCCACCCTTTACTCTGCCCCTCTCCCCTCACAGCTGTCTGAAGCCCAGCCAGCGAGGACCCACCTAGTGCAGGGGCTGTTCATGGTTGGGCACTGCTCTACTCTAAGGCCTTGCCCCCAGCTAAGGGGGCACTGTTTCCCTGGGCAAGACTTCTACTGATGGCTACAGCACTGCCTGTTGGAAATTATAAATAACACCGAGAAAGTTTTGCTTGCAGAAATGAGGTGGTTAAGAGATAGGAGGTCTACCTATGATGAGATGCAAAAAAGAAACACCCATTCTGCAACTATAGCCTGTATCACCCTGCATGACCCAGCCTGCATCACCTGGCCTGAATCATGTGCGCATAAGGCTGCAAAGTTACAGCTTCTACAACCACCGGAGCCTGACACTCAGGGTGCTGCTTATTTGTTCTGTGAATTATCAATGGCTGACTTTTTCTCCCTCCCCGCCGCAACCCTTCTTTCTCTGGAATCAAATCCATTTAGACAGCAAGAAGAGGGAGAGAGAAGATTCTCCTAGCCGTCTATGAAATTCTGCCGACTCATAGTTCCTCCTGTACTCACACAGGCATTAAAATTCCTCATGCAGGGAAATGATTGAACAGGGCAGGCAGGGAGAGAATAAATGTGCAGCCAATTTTCATCCACATTCTCACACACACATGCATATACATAGAACTAACACAAACCATCCTAAGCTCTTGGCCTTTTTTGGGTCGTTTTGGGGGGTTTTTTTGTTTGTTTTTTTTGTTTGTTTTGCCCCTTCTATAACAACCCAGCGGGTAACACACCAAACAGATTGCCAAGCATTAAGGGTCTAAGGGGCCAAATTCAGCATTTCTTAATGACCTTTTCTCAATCCCCCAAAAGGAGGAGGGGAGGGTGGGAGGGGGGCTGGAGGTGTTAGGGTGGGGAGTGGACACACGAAGGGGAACATTTAAACCTTGAAAATAAAGATGTGCTCCGGCTGCCTGGCTTTGTGAACATCGCAGCCAAGGCCCGACCCAGCAAAGCTGTGCTTTCACAAGCTCTTGAACAATTACTTCCAGTTAAGTTCATTAAATATAATTCATTTCCACTCATTCTCATTTATTTTCCAATAAAAAGAAAGCATCCCATTGTGCTTCCCCCAACTAACCTTTAAAGCACTTGCGAGCTTAAGTCTTGGCCCGCCCGGCTCGCCCCTGACCAGTGAGTTCCCAGGGTTTTCTTCCCGCCTGCCACAGGATCCCGGATGGGAGTGAGGGGGTACGGCAGCACAAGGGGGCCCTCTGCCCAACCTAATCGTCTGCCAGGTCTCAGAGATGAGGACCAGCCACTCCACCCTGAAGTAATTCCCCAGGAATTGGCAACCTCCATCCTCCCGCAAGATATTTTTCTACTACTTGGGCATTAAATGATTAGCGTTAGCATAATCAATCTTGTTAAGTGTCCGAGTTTGCAGGGAATGTTTGGGACTTGGGTAAGAGGGTACAGCTGTTTCTAGGAGAGCCGATTTTCAAAACAGAGCCAGGAATAAAACTAACCTATTCCAAATGAAGAAATCCAAAAGCTCAAATTTAAAACAACTTTTAAAAAAATAATGATTTCCAGACCATCTCCCCCCCCCCAAACACAACAACCCCAAATCTAGGGATTCCTAAATAAGATGGAAAGGAAATCACCAATTTTGATTTAGAATAAGTTTTAAGTACATAATGGTTATTACATCCTGGGGATTTCAAGAAAGAAGCAGTGAACAAAATCTGATACCACCTTTCTAATTTATTTATAACGAACAGCTGTATAAAAATGTCTTTCATATTTCTTAAACACCCTGTGCCTAACTTTCCAATCTAGATGGTATTTGAAAACCATGCCTGTTACAGGAGTCTGATAAGTTTCCTTCAGAGAGCAGGTAGATTTCTCTCTAGTAACAAACAGGTGAACTGAGAGGAGGGATGGACATTTTCACGTGGCCCACGGACACAAATGGCCAAACCTCGGATTTGGCAGGAATTCAGCAAAGACAGACTAAAGAGAAGACGAAAGCAAAGGCAAAACTGCATTCTTCTGCTCTATTTTGCCCCGTTAGTGTCCCAAACATGGGCATTCTTTAACAGACATCTATAGCCTCCATAAATGATACATGTAAAAGGACACGGAAATGCAATGTGGTGGTGAGGACACAGCACCGCTACGCCCTCTGAATGCAGCTGTCGAAAGTTTAAGGTAACATGGGAATGACCCAGGCAAAGTTCACTTAAAAAAAAAAAAAAAAAGCCTTCAAATGTGTGCAGAAGCATGTAATCTGGAGGGCATGTCAGGATTTCATCACATTCCAAAATATTGCAGAAGGAAAGAATTCCATGACATAGCTCAGCCAGGCCTCCACCATCCCCAAACCACAAAGGGGAGGTTTCCCTAAAAATACAAGGTTGCAGGCTCTGTTGCTTCCAGAAAACACGGAGGCAGCAGCCTGTTGTGACAATACAAAGATCATAATATCTGTATCATCAGAGTCGGGAATTTACCCTTTCAAAGGAACTCCCTTCACATAAGCCATAAAGAATGGAGGTTTCCCGGTCCCCAAAGCAGCAGGATCGCTAGAAGTAACCCAAGTAATCTGAGTAAACAAAGGTCTGGAACCTTTCAGGAATCTGGAAACGGGAGGCTGTGCTGGGTGGGAAATTTGTGGCGACACAATTTATACACTTGCAGTGCCAGCCTGCACTCTCTTCGCCACAATTCATGACAGTTTACACAATTGTACATTGAACTAGAAGGTTGTACAGAACCAGAAAGGAAAACCAAGACATACATCTGTCATTCCTTCCTGCTCAATTAGAGAACTATCTACCACCTTGATATAGTTCAACATGACATAGGATTTTAATTCATGATTTTGAAAACACAAGGACTCTTACAGTGTGTAGTATATTTCATTCCTTCTTCCCCCAAATATGGGATCTAAGAGCTGACTGACCACTGCAAATGTTTCTGTTTGGCCATTTAACAACAACAAAATAATAACAAAAGCAATAATAAAGACAATTAAGGAATCGCCTCCGAATTCAAGAGAATGCCCTTAACAGCTTGTGGCAAAGGATTTGACCCGAGAGTTGAACAGAGTATCAAGTATTCTAAGCGCCAAATTGGTATTGCAAAAGGGCCTTCTTCCTAATCATTAACAGCACAATAGGCTGTCATCAGTCTCTTGCTCAGGTTTCCAAAACACATTTTATATTAAGTTTACAAAATACAAACACCGCAAGCAAGACTGGAGCCCTAAAAGGCCAGCAGCATCTAAATTTGGAGATTGAAAATAAATACAACCAAAGACATAGCAACACAAAGTTAGCATTAAATATGAAACCACAATACACAGTTTACACAAGCCCTGCTACTGCAAAAGCCTTATTGCTCAAAAATGTCTCAAGCTTCCAAAGTATGCTCCTCTATGAGGGCATGTCATTTTTCCTTCTCTTTCTTCCAGTGGAGCCCACCCTGGTGGGTGAAGCGGAAAAAAAATTGTTAGAAAAAATCCCAAATCCCACCGCCCTTTTCCAGATTCCAGCTCGCTTGCACTTGGGGAGCCAGGTCTGCATCGCTATAGAACCATAAGGATTGTGATGAAAGTCAAGCTTTCTCTCCTCCCCATCTTTTTTTTTTCTTTAACCCTTTCCCCCACCCCCAAAAACCACTATGAAAAGTACACAGTGAAAGAGCACAGCTTGAGGTGACCATTTATTCTTGTCTTGTTTTTCCTTCCCACCGTCTGAATTAAAAAAAAAAAGCACAAAGGTTTAATGGTCAAGACCATAAGCAAGGACATGAACACACACACACACACACACACACACACACACACACACACACACCCCACTACTCACCCAGCAATTCAAATTGAGGTGCCAACTGCCCAACTGGTGGAAGAGAGTGAGCCCAGAGGCCACCGTGCCTCCCTTGCCACTCAAATCTTCCATTCCCACTAAGATGGTATCCCTAGGGTACATAATAGCTTTGGTTTTCTTTCTCTCCACCTCAAAAAAAACTTTCTCTGTACCTTCAAGATGGGACTGGGCCAGGTTTTTTTCTCCTCCCTTATTGCTTTTCTCACTTTTCTTCTTCCTCCCAGCTTCCCCTCCCTTTATTCCTTTCACTTAAAGAGCTGGAAAAAAGCATCTTAAAAGATGGAGATGGCCCCCAATTTCTGCCCTGGGGTACTCAAAACACTCCAAGTTCTCGCTCACAATGCCTGCAGTTATTTTGTTGATTCTTCCCTTTCCACACACATGCCTCAGAAGCCAAAAACAAAATAAAACAAAAGAAACCAAATAATCTAGTTCGACTGGTTGCAGATTAAATTTTTAAAAGTTAATGAAAAGAAATTGCTCCTAGTTTCTGCTCTGTACCACTATGAAATCCGTGAAGGAAGGGGGAAGGCCCATCTTCCCCAGCCAGCTCAGGGCACTAAGCAGACTTCCCCTCCCTCACCCGTTACCTTGGGCAGCAGGGACAGAGCTACCACTAAGAGTAGCTAAGAAATTACGGTCAGCCGTGAGGGAAAATGATCAACCGAATGCAGTAGGCAGGCACTTTATCTGCAAGATTGTCAAATCCCTCAAAACAAATTTCTTAGGGAGAGGGCTGCCATGGGAGAGGGGGAGGGAGGGGGAAAGTGTATCTTCCTGTCACAGTGACACGGGAGTGACACTTGGTAGGGCCTTGCCAGCCTCGCGTACACACCCCTCTTTTCCTTCCAGAGTAACAGACTGTGCCTAAAGATTTTCAACTGACCTCTCTGGAAGCAGAAGAACGGAAGCTTCCTGTGTTCACTGGCATTCCAGTAGTCTGAAGGCTGACTCGCTTTTTTGATTGTGAGTTTTGTGAGCTTCCCCAGAATGAGAAGGGGAGA